>NC_056072.1:42963581-43269334 GCF_016772045.2 Ovis aries | reverse complement strand
AGATGGGACGTGCACGGTGACTTACCTGCCCACCTTGCCGGGTGACTACAGCATCCTGGTCAAGTACAATGACAAACACATCCCTGGCAGCCCCTTCACAGCCAAGATCACAGGTAGAGTCGCCAGGCTTCCTGCTCCAATAAGGACCTCTCCCTTCAGACCCAGAGCAGCAGGCTAGGCATAAGTCCGAAATTAAGTCTCACAGCAACTGCTTGGGAACAAACTAAGGGTGCAAGGCCAACATAGGATGGGCTAAATTCCTCCTTCAGCTGGCCATCCCAGGAAAAGCAAGCACACCATTTTTTAGGCACTTATTTGAGCCAGTCTGACTTCAGGGTCCAAAAAAGAAGCCCTCAAAGAGAGGCATTCAAATAATATGTATTGCATGAGTGAATGAGCTCAAAGATGCATCACTCCTAGATAGATTTTTGTCTTCCTTTTAATGATGGGAAAACTGAGGGTTGGAGAGACAGTGGCTCAGCTAGGTTCATGGGTATTCTGGGATTCAGGTGGAGATTATCTGGCTCAGAGCTCTGCTTCTGACTCCCACTGTGCTCTGTGTGTTCAAATCCTGCTCTCAGTGGGATATAAACATGGTCTGTGTGGACCCAGGTCTCTAGTTCCTGCCAGCTACTAGTCTTCCCCGTAACCAGGCATAAAGGCATAAGTAGCAATCTTTCTTTCTTGGTTAGGTCTAATCATTGTCTGGGGCACTTTTTGTTTTTTTTTTTCACTTAACTTGGCTTAACTAATTCTTACCTGTCCACCTGTAAATGGTGTGCGATATGAGGGCTCTGGAGAGTCAGGATGACCATGTGTAACCGAGCTGTGTTGGGGTGGTGTTTCCCAGATGACAACAGACGGTGCTCTCAGGTGAAGCTGGGCTCAGCCGCTGACTTCTTGCTTGACATCAGCGAGACTGACCTTAGCACCTTGACGGCCAGCATCAAGGCCCCATCCGGTCGTGACGAGCCTTGTCTCCTGAAGAGGCTGCCCAACAATCACATCGGTGAGCCCAGGTTGCCATCTTGAGTGGCAGATGGGGATTCCCACCATGTCGGGGATCCCAGCTGTTGCGTGGGAGATTGGTAGCATCCTGGAATATGATGTGATAAACCCGCTGGGTCACGTGCATGGTCAGAATACAAGCACTTCCACCTTGTGATGCTGGCAACCCTCTTGGACATTGCTAGAAAGTCAAGAAAAAAGTCCTGTTTCCATTCTTTCAAGCTTGTCTCCCTTCTGCTTCCTCCTCTTGACATCACCCTCCCACCTCACAAACCCCAATCTGTGCTCCGGTCCAGGCATCTCCTTCATCCCCCGGGAGGTGGGTGAACACCTGGTCAGCATCAAGAAGAACGGAAACCACGTGGCCAACAGCCCCGTATCCATCATGGTGGTCCAGTCAGAGATCGGGGATGCCCGCAGAGCCAAGGTCTATGGCCGTGGCCTGTCAGAAGGCCGGACTTTCGAGATGTCTGACTTCATTGTGGACACAAGAGATGCAGGTGTGTGCGGGGGCGGACCAGGGGGAAGAGGCTTTGGAACTGGCTTCTTTTGCTCTGATTGTTTTGCCTTTTTATCCTGCCAGCTTTCTTTTCTTTCTAAGCATCCTTCAAACTATCGATCTTTAGACATGGTTATCATTGCAGCCCAGGGTCAGCCGTGAGCTGCTTCATTATCGATACTCCCACCATTGTTCTCAGCTTCCCAGGGTCTCGTTGCCTCATCCTAAGCTAAGAATGTTGGGCCAGCTGGCCCAAGGTCATGTTTAGCTGAGCAGGACTTTCAAGGAAATGAGGAATTTCTTCCTGTTTGCTCTTAGATGGTCTGGATTAGCTTGGTGTGCTCCAAGCTACTCCACCTTCCAGAGTCATGATCTTCTGCCTTTGTGAGTGAAGGACTGCTTCACTGACTTCTGAACAAAGTCACATTCCCCAGGGAAGGAGCTGGAGAATTTCTGGTCCTGACAGGCTGCTGTTCTTTGTTGATTCCTCAAGTTCGTAAAGCTTTAGATATGCTGTCTTAGTGGTTCCCTGGCAGGATTGCCACGGCATCTAGGAGCAGTTGGAAATGTCAAATTCTCAGGCCTGCAGCTGGTAATAAACCTCCATGCAGTGCATGCCTTTCTTGGAGGCATGTGGGGAATGTATCTTCCCCAGCGAGTTCTGCAGGACATTGGTGGGATGTTAGTAGAGAGCCTTGAGAAAAAGGTATGGTCAAGGCCATATTCAGCCAGGTTGTTTATTTCAGAGCAGGAACCTGGAATTGACTCTTCTGCCCAGGGCTGTCCAACAGGGCCACTGTTACTGTCTTTTCTGCTGTCTGGAGCATTTGCAGGGGTGGAGGTCCTTTCTGCATTCATCAAGCTCTCCTTGGTGATGAGTTGCTGTCACAGCGGCCCCGGGCAACTGTGTTGCAGGTTACGGAGGCATCTCCTTGGCGGTGGAAGGCCCTAGCAAGGTGGACATCCAGACCGAGGACCTGGAGGACGGCACCTGCAAGGTCTCCTACTTCCCCACCGTGCCTGGGGTTTACATCGTCTCCACCAAGTTCGCTGACGAGCACGTGCCTGGTACGTGTGGTCCCCTCTGCTCTCTGCGTCCCTATTTGGTTTTCCATAGACACTGTTTGTGGGCTCTGGGCCACTCTCAAGGGCCCTCTTGTTTTTTGCAGGGAGCCCGTTCACCGTGAAAATCAGCGGGGAGGGAAGAGTCAAGGAGAGCATCACCCGTACCAGCCGAGCCCCGTCTGCGGCCACTGTTGGCAGCATCTGTGACCTGAACCTGAAAATCCCAGGTGAGCCTGAGGGGCTCGTGGGTCCAGGCAGTGGGCGCCACTGGAAACCAAGTCCAGGCTTGGCCCAGATGGTACCGTCCGTGTCTGCTATGTGGGACTACTTTTTGAAAGTGAAAGTGAAATCGCTCAGTCGTGTCTGACTCTTTGTGACCCTGTGGACTGTAGCCTACCAGGCTTCTCCATCCATGGGATTCTTCAGGCAAGAATACTGGAGTGGGTTGCCATTTCCTACTTTTTGAATTTAATTTTATTTATTTACTTGTTTTCACAGAGGCCTATCCATGAAAAGTAAATCTATTTACTTATCCTTCTTCCAGGTGAAAATAGCTTTATCACATCCCATGGGAGAAAAATAGATAAGCTTTGAGAATTTACTGTCTGTTGACTGGACTAACAGTGAGAGAAGTGACCCTACTGATATTCATATTTGCAAAGAGGTGTCAGCCCAGTGACATCCTTCTGATTCCCATTTGTCCCTTTCATTCCTACAATTGGAATGAAGGCTGGGATGCAAGGCTGGGTAGGTGGCTGGGCCACAGCTGGCCCTTTGCCCAAATTAGCCAGTCAGCAGCCCAGTTTCTTTCTATTAAGCAGTGACTGTGTAGGTCACTTGAGGCTCCTCTGGCATGTACTGTGTGGAGTTGTAGGTTTTATGGAGACAGAAAATCTAAACAGTCTTCAGATGAAGCTCATGTTGTGATGAACTTCTGGCTTCTAGATAAAACTCCACAGTGTCTCCCGTCTTTCCTAACTTGTCCCATGTCCATTTGCTCTGCCTTCACAGCAATACTTGATGGTTTCTTCCTTTCTGGATGTCGGTAGAAACCTCATTACTGTAGTGTCCAGATTAAGAGACCTTAAAGAGAGATGCATGGATTATGATCATTAAAATTCATGTGCCAGACTTCCCTGGTGGTCCTGGTTAAGACTCAAAACTTCCGCTGCAGGGAGTGTGTGCTGGTTCAATCCCTGGTTGGGGAACTAAGATACTCCATGCCTCACTACGTGGCAAAAAAAAACAGAAAAATGTTCATGTGTTCAAAACCAGGGGAAGTAAGTGTCACCTGGTATCCCACCGTCCATGGAGACTGTGGTTCATGTTTGAGGTCCAGAGCTGGACCTTGGGTGCCTCCAGCCTCCGACAGACAGGCTCCATCTCAGGTCACACCAATGCACTTCTTGCTCAGTATATTGTGGGCATCTTTCCACACTAAAATACACTTCCCCATCATCTTTGATTGGCTGCCTAAGAGTCCATCTCACCTCTGCGTACATACATCATCATCTCAGGTACTCTCATCTCCATCCCTTGACCTCTTTAATCAGTGCCCTGTGACACCTCTCATCACAGTGGACTGATGCCCAGGAATGGGATTGCTGGGCCCACACGGTTCAGATGCCTCTATGCCTCAGCAGCCAGTCCTCCAGAAAACAAATTGGTGTTTCTCCATTTCCCCACCGGTACTGAGTAAGCACATTCTCACATTGATCAGCCTGATGGAAAGAAAGTTTGCAGTTCCATTTCTCCAGTCGCTAGGCAGATGAACCGTGTTGTCGTTTCTTCACTTTCCTTGCTTGGGGAATTCTGCTTCCTGTCCCCTTGGCCTGTGTGTCTCCTCTGTGTGTGATGAGGACGGCTACCCTTTCTCTCAAGTCACGTCTGACTCTGACTCCCTCCTCTTTTCAGTGCTCCCTGATGACTCTGGTGGAGACTCCCTTTCCCCCTCCTTACCTAAAGCATCCCCTCTCGTCAACTAGAAGGGAGCAGAGGCCCTGCAGACCCAGGCCGTGTTGGGTGACCTCCCCTCAACCTCCTTCCTGCATCCTCAGGGCTCAGAGTCACGAGTTGCTACCCGGAACCCGTAGGGCTGGAGGGTGCAGTTTTGTGGCGCCCTCGATGATGCCATTACTTGGTCACCTTGCTTGCGGCATGCCTGACTCCACCACGTCATGCAAGCACAGTCGCTGGCATGGCCGAGCACGTCGTGTGGAACAGACACGGTCTGCTTCCTAGTGCTGGGGACCCAAGGCGCTGTGTTTCTGGAAGCGCAGCCTCTGGTCTTCAGTTTGCTCAATGCTTTGCTCACACGTGGTTTTCCCTTTGCCACTGGGACCAACCCGAGTTCACTTTCTCCTCTAAATGCATTTAGACTTGTTAACTAGAAGAAATGCCAATGCTTCTTGACAGTGCTTTTTGAATTCTTACCTATGGAAAAGAGCCCCTGTAAGCGTGCTGATACCCCCATGTCACATTGGTTTAGAAACATCTGAGCCATCTTTATTGTTATGTACATGCTGTGACTATCAGCTCAGGCTCTGGTTTGAAACCTCTGTATGGAATTAACTCTGAATTAATTCTGACTGAATTAACTCAGCTCTAGCCAGGAGGGCTGTACAGTGCCCCCAGGGCACTTATCAGTGCCCTCAGAACGTTCTCTGCGCTGGGTGGCCAGAGGGGCCCTGCTCTCTCCATGCTGACCACAAGCACCTAGGGGTTTGAGGGACATAGAAGGGCAAGCATCCAGCTGGGTTGAGAGGAAGCCTGAGCACCCCACACCCCTGAGCTGCACTCACTTTGCCTTCTTCTGCTTGCCCTGCATGTCCTGTTCCACTTTGGGCCCTCGCCCTGACCCTTCTCTCTTTCTCCCTGCCCCCTTTCAGAAATTGACAGCAGTGACATGTCGGCCCATGTCACCAGCCCCTCTGGCCGCGTGACCGAGGCGGAGATTGTGCCGGTGGGGAAGAACTCGCATTGCGTCCGGTTCGTGCCCCAGGAGATGGGCGTTCACACCGTCACCGTCAAGTACCGTGGCCAGCATGTCACTGGCAGCCCCTTCCAGTTCACTGTGGGGCCGCTGGGCGAGGGGGGTGCCCACAAGGTCCGGGCAGGAGGCCCTGGCCTGGAGCGAGGAGAAGCTGGAGTTCCGGGTGAGCGTTCTGGGCAGCTGAGCTCAGCCCAGCGGCGTGAGCACCCTGTACCCTTTGCCCTGTGCTGAAAGGAAGACTTTGTGTGCGTGATTCTGACTGGTGGTATGAAGGGGCTTTCTTTAAAACAGGCTTCTATGGCTAGAGACAGATGGGAGTTGCTTGCTAATCCAAGACTGAACAAGTGACTCCCTGAGGGACTTCTTGGAGCCTGTAATTTAAGAGTGAGTGTTGTGAGTGTCTCAGAGAGGATCAGGGTCATAAAACTGTTTCCAGAGCATCTTGCAGGTATGGCACATGCTAGAATTCTTTAAAACTGATGGCAGTGGTCCCTTGCAGTAGTGGTTGCTGGGTGGGAAAATCTGTGGAAACCAAACTGCACAATCTCATCTTGTTCTGGCTTGGTTTGCGTGTATTCAGAAGACGCTCTGATGCCATGAACTTTGTGTAGTCATGGACGGTGCTTTGCACACATCTGCAGTGCCCTTGCTTGGGCTCTGATGGGATTAGAGAAAGAGGAAAACGCTGGGAGCAAATGAAACCCAGTACCAGGGCTCAGTCGCTGACCAGATGTTTCTCTGTCTCAGCGGAGTTTAGCATCTGGACCCGGGAGGCGGGCGCTGGGGGCCTCTCCATCGCTGTGGAGGGCCCCAGTAAGGCCGAGATTACATTCGATGACCATAAAAACGGATCCTGTGGTGTGTCTTATATTGCCCAGGAACCTGGTAGGTACTCGGGGGCCGGTGGAGGACATTGTCCTTGTTTGGGGATGGTTGGTTGTGAGGAATAAAGCTCGTCAGGCTAGCACCAGTAGAAGAGGAGTTTTTCTGTATGGGCACATGGGAGTGTCTCCTAGAAATCCAGTTGCGGTGTATCCCCCAGGCCTTGGAGGGGCAGGAATTCTTGTTCTCCCTGTCTCTTGGCCTCACTCTGTGTGCTCTTGTTCAGCTGGTTCATAGTCCCCGCTGAGCAGCCTCTCTTGACCCGCCCTCAACCAGTGGCTGGTATGTCTGCCCTGGAAGAGATGCCTCAGCATCTGAGCTCCCCTGAGCAGGAGTCCCAATCTTTCCTGTGCCATGGATTCTTTGGCATCTGGTGAAGGCCCTGGGGACCATCTCAGGAAATATCTTTAAACACATGAAATAAATTACTTTGGATCATAAAAGAAATCAAAGTATTGTTTTCAAAATCTTTTTAAAGGAACAGATAAGTAACTTAGCAATGGATACAGGTTTTCATGAATACATTAAAGCATATGACTTGGTGATGGTCTGTTAACTCTCGTAGTTTGTAAGTGGTAATAAGTATAACTGCTGTGTCAGGATACATATAAAACTGAAACATGATTGTTTTTTGGTGAAAAAAATCACAATTCTTAATGCACTGTGATTTCTTGTCAGCATTTCTAGAGGAAGGCAATGCTAAATTACAGTTAGAGGTTAGTAGAAATAAAGATATCGTTTTCTCCCATTCAAGTTTGGTGGATCTCCTGAGTCCTGTGCACAGACCCTTTGTGCAGCAGCCCTGTTGGGCCCAGGTTAAGGATCCCCGCCCTTCCTCCTCGGCTGAATTTTCTTCTTTAGTCATCACTCTGCTTCTACCCCTGTTGTCAGAGTTTCTGTCCTACTCTTCATCGTTCAGGATGGATAATGGGATCCTGGTTACATGAAACCCTTCTTATTCTTAAGTATATAACTTCTGATATAACTCTTGGTCATAAGCCTCTCCTTTGGAAAGAAATTGGGCATACACGCCAGATGTTGACGTGTGTATGGGTTCACATATACACAGGCAAAGCACAAAAGACACACTTCAGTGCTTTAGTCTTTGCAATTGTTAAACACAGTATCTAAGATGGAAAAAAAAAAAGAATACGTGCCCTCATTTAGCTAAGAAAATAGCGTTGGCCTGGTGAGAGCCGGGTGACCGTCTCTGAATGAGTCAGTTACAACCATGGGTGGGGTGGTGCTGTGGGCAGTGAGGGGGGGGGTCTCTCTTCTCCCAGAACCAGGCAGCTGCTCTGGGACTGCCCTCTTGGAATCTCTGACACGGTGGGACTCTCCTCTCCCCACAGGTAACTACGAGGTGTCCATCAAGTTCAATGACGAGCACATTCCCGAAAGTCCCTACGTGGTGCCGGTGATAGCGCCCTCGGACGACGCCCGCCGCCTCACTGTTCTGAGCCTTCAGGTGAGACGCAAGGAAACATCCATCTCCTTGGCCACAGCCTGACCAGTGAGGCCCTGGACTCCCACGGCCCCTTCAATCTCCGACTCTGTGCCAAGCGCCCTGGTGCATTCTGACCACAGATGCCGCCAGTCGTAGGGGAGCTTTCCTGGGGCAGAGTCACATTTAGGACAGGAGACTGTTGGGGAAAGCAAAAAGCAGCCACGGTCAACAAAACTCCTTAGCATTTGGGAATGAGTTTGTTTTCTAAATATTTATCCAAGAGAAACAAAGAAGGCCTGTTAATCATTGGTTAAGGGATAAGGAGGGCTTTTAAAACAAAACAAATGCAAAACTAACAGTTCTGTGATGTTCAGCTTGCTATTATTGGCTTCCTTTTCCTCGAGAAAGTCAATTGTGATTTATTTTACGAGGCTGATTTATTTATAATAAGTGTGTGCAAGCCACTGTGTTAAGAATTGAATCAGTGTTACTTCCCAGTCCTTGCAACAGCCTGGTGAATAGGTTTTTCTTGACCCCCCTTTTAAAGATAGAAAAACTGAGGTGCAGAGAAGATACAGCTCCTAGGAACCAGCTAGAGTGAGGCTCCAGAAGCTTGCTCTTAATAGTCACCACCTTAATGCCAGTCCTGGCATTGTGGCAGGTGGTTACATAGCCCGACCTATTAGAATGGCAGGAAGTGCAGTTTCTTACCCTGGCTTAAAGAGGGCACATCATTCAAGGTTGCATTAGAGTCTTCAGCAAACTGAGAACATTGGGGATGCCTTTGGGTCTTAGGACACTGAAGATAACTAGCTGTCTGAGTCAGCTATAGCAATTTGGCTGTGATATAACACCAGAATCTCAAAAGATGATTTCTGGTTAAAGGGATTTCTCTAGAACCATCAGCGGCCCCTGGGTCTTGAAAATAATGGATAGATGAAAACTCATCCTTGTATCTCAGATTGATGATCGGTATCTTTGGACCTGGGTCCATGCACTTGGTTTATATTTGAGAGTCTGACTCCTCCCGAAGGGAAACTGGTACTGCTAGTTGTCCCAAACATTAGGGAACCCAAACAGAACCCCAACCAGAGTCACAGTCTGCAGATTGGAGTGGCCTCTGGCGAGTACCAAGGGTGCTGACTGGTCACGGCAGGGCAGATGTTTTCCTTGCGTTTCATTTAAAGGCTTCTTAACAGAAGTTGCTTCTGTGGCCAACGTAACTAAAACCTACGGAGGGAGATAAACCCAGCATTTGTTGAGGGGCTCAGAGCTGCCTTCATGCATCTCGAAGATTTCTTTTGGATCTTCCGAGGTGTTTATCTCCCTCTTGAGGATTTAGTGGCAAGCAGATTCAGGTAACATAAATGGTTCCATCCAAAAGGAGCTGATGTGGAGTAGTCACCTCCAAGAGACTTCTGTCGAATCCTCTTGGTCATGAAATATTGAAATGCGTGTGCAGCAGGCTCGTGTGTCCATTCAGCTTTTGTAACCCGCTGGGACAACAGGGGGGACTTGTGTGTCAAGTTGGTCCCCTGTTCTCCCCTTGTTACTTGATGCCAAGGGATACGTAAAGTATTTTTTAGAGGTTTACTAGCAAGCTACATGGCAACATCTGGGGCTGGTTAGGAAAGACAGGCTTGTTTTTGTCTTGCGTTTGAGACTTTTTAGAAAATTGGAGTCGGCTGGCATTCTGTAGGGGAGGCGGTTGGTTGGATGGGGGTGGTCTGGTGATCAAAGACTCTGTAATTTTGGGTTCGTTCCTCCCTCGTCTGTAACCTCTACGGTGGCTCGGTCTAGTAGAATGTTCCGCAACAGTGGGAATGTCCCATATCTCCAGGGGCAGCCGTGAGCCCCTTGCAACTCTTGGGTACTTGAAATGTGGCTAGTGTAACTGAGAGACTGAATTTTACAGTTGGATTGATTTCAGTTTATATATATATATTTATATATATATATCTCAGTTTATATATATATATAAAACCACATGTGACTAGTGACTACTCAACTAGAGGGCACAGCTTTAGCGCCTTGCCAGTCTCAGCATCACATGGGGACTTACTGGAAACCTGGAATCCCAGGCTCTGGCCCCAACCTATTGAATCAGAATCTGCACTTTCACAAGACCCTTGGGTGCCTCGTGACACGTTGAGTATGAGCCGTGCTGCTTGAGAGTTATCATCTGAGTAGCCATCCGACCAAGTTTACGTCAAAATTGTTGCCTTGTAAAATTTTGCTCTTCAGGACTGGCCAATCTTGAAATACCTCAAGCATCTGAACTTCTAATCCTTTTTCCCAGCAGAGGATATAGTTTCCAGGAGAAACCATGGAGAGTGAAACTCATCCAGTAGAGAGCAAAAGCTATACTTCTCCCATGTTTTTTTTTTGGGGGGGGGGGGTAATGAGGACACTGAAAACTTCCAAATGTGTGTTAATATATAAGGAGAAGCTGACATTTCTGTTTTAAAACTACCCGATGTATGGGCCAGGCCTTATGCTGAGTGCCTTGAATGCACAACTTCGTTTAATCCTTGCACCAGCCTTCTGAGGTTGATTTTAGTTAGGCCCATTTTTACAGATGAGGAAACTATGGCTCAGAGAGGTTCAGCAGTAGTTACATACCTAGGAAATGGCAGCAACCACAGGTCCTGCTGATTTTTAACCACTGTGCAGTACTGCTTGAAAGAAAAATCATGGGTAGCCCTTTACAGATTTATTAAAAGTTCTCTCCATCTCCACCCATGAGATTAAAAAAAACACTTTGTTAGTGACTGCACGGTTTTATCAGCTGTTAGGTCACTCCTAAAACTAGGGTGGAGAATGGAAGGGTTTTTTGTTCTTTCTTTTATTTTGGTGGTTGCTGGGGGTGGATCTGTAAGATCCTGGGTTTCCTGGCCTGTACAGGTTTGTTTGGGATGCTGAAACTGTAATCCTGTTGACCAGGATGTCTCAAGTCTCTAAACCCAGGAACCATGTCTGAGTCAAGATGGTTTGGATACAAGACTGTGCAGATGTTTATCTCTGCTTTCTGATATTTAATGCTGGAAATGTGGAATTACTCACCTGCTCTTTTGTTGCCAGATATTATATAATAAAACATGTTTTAGGCGTATTTGCCTGAGAACTGTCCCCCCAGGAATCCTGGGTTGGCATGGTGTGTGCTGCTGAACAAGAACGCCAAGGGCTGTAACCTGTCTCATGTGTTGACTTCTCAGGAATCGGGATTAAAAGTTAATCAGCCAGCCTCCTTTGCTATAAGGTTGAATGGGGCAAAAGGCAAGATCGATGCCAAGGTGCACAGCCCCTCTGGAGCCGTGGAGGAATGCCACGTGTCTGAGCTGGAGCCAGGTAAGCGCCAGCGCCCCCATTCAGTAATGTTTCTGCAAGTGACTCCCCCAACGGAGGCGTCGTCGGCCTCTCCGGGGCCTTTGGATTCCCTTTGCTATTGCCAGACGCTGCTTACAAATGAGGGTATAAACATTTGCTAGGGACAGGCGTTGAGATATAATACCCCTTCTATTTTTTTTTTTAAACAAATATGTCTTTATTTTCGGTTGTTTTTCAGATTATTTCACATGACATTCATTGTGATGTTCTCATCTCTTAAGTAAATACCACAGATTTTTACTGTTGACCTTATGAAATGAATAAGTACACTTTGACCTCAGTTTACCCTGAAGGGAAGGTTGATTGATGTAAATGATAATCCGCAGTATTCCCTAGTGGTCTAGGGCTCTGTACTCTCACTGCTGAGAGCCTGGGTTCAATCCTTGGTTGGGGAACTATAACCCTGCAAGCTTTGCTGCCAAAATAAAAAAAAAGAGATAGATAATCTGGGTCCTCAACAGGACTTAGTAGCATGGGATTTTCTTGCTCGCCACCATGGTTGGTATGTGGAATTGTGTGATGTCAATCAGCTTTAACAAGAGCATTTTGCAGTGAGTGTATATGAAGTGTCAAGAGTTGACAGGGAGGTAAGACATGACTCCTGCTCCTCAAGGAGGAGCAGACTCTCGGGAGGACCTAGAGAGAGTGAGCCAGAAAAATGCAGTGCCCTGGTGAGGACCCTTGCTGATCTCCAACAGCACAGAAGATTTGAGGATTTAATGGTAAAGATGATCAGAGCAGGAGAGGAAAAGGGTTTCTGCCTTGACGTGGTCAGGAGGACTTCTCAGAGGAGGTAATATTAAGTGTGGGCCCTGCTGCGTAAGGGCAGGCCCTGCGACCACTGCCCTTGCTGGGTGTTTGCCGTGTGCCCTGCTCTGTGCACAGTGAGGGTAGACACTTGAAACCTGGGTTAGCATTAGATAACCAGACTAGACCAGATTAGAATTAGACGAAGAATGCCTTGGTTCATCTGAAAGACCTGGTCATGAGCTGATGCTCCCAGAGTGGGCCATGTGAGAAACTAGCATTAATCAGCAATGTTAGAAATGCAGAGGAAGGACTTGAGGCCAGAGTGCAGTTGGCCATAGGGAATGAAAGTGAATTCGGGAAGGTTACATGTAGCTTGGCGATAGGGTAGAAAGACGATGATGCAGTTAGGAAAACTCAGGACAGTGGCCATGGGTGGATGAGGGTTGGTCGATGACTTATTCAGAGTTTCAGTTCAGTTCAGTCGCTCAGTCATGTCTGACTCCTTGCAGCCCTGTGAACCACAGCACGCCAGGCCTCCCTGTCCATCACCAACTCCTGGAGTCCACCTAAACCCAAGTCCATTGAGTCGGGAATGCCATCCAACCATCTCATCCTCTGTCATCCCCTTCTCCTCCTGCCCTGCTCTTTCCCAGCATCAGGGTCTTTTCCAATGAGTCAGCTCTTGACAAATTACAGAACACCCATCTCAAACCATCACATAATAAAGGGGGTCCATTTACACACATTAAAGGGATCTATTCAGGATCTCAGATGGGTTTCAGTGACAATTTAATTCAGCCATTCAGCTACTTTCTCCATGGCCCCAAACATCTCTGCTCTTGCGCCTGATCTGTGGGCCTCATTTTGCAACAGCCTTCCTCTTGGTGGCAAGATAGCTGCAGCAGCACACAACGCCAATCAAGGGAAACACCCTTCCTCAAGATTCTTTCTCAGAAGATGCTCCTTTTGCAGAAGTCTTCAGCAAACCTCCCTTCCTATCTCACTGACACACATGCTCCTTCATGTGGCTAAATGCTATGTGCTAATTGACTTAGGCTTGGAGGAAAAGGGATTTCTCCCCTCACTCTTCCCCATTAGCTTGACCCAGTCAAGGACCATGCCTGGGTGTGGGATCAATTTCCCTGAAACACATTGGCTTTCTGAGAGGAGGAGTGGTTCCCAGCTGGGGACTGGTGGGGCATGGTGCAGTGCTGAAGGATATATGGGTGACAGTTCCATGTGGGCAGAGTCCAGAAGAGACTAGAAGAGGGTTTGGGTGGAACTTTGAGCAACCGAAGTTCTAAAGCGGGTGGAGGGTATGAGGAGCCAGGGAACGACCAAGAGACCAACTGGAGGAGAACAGACTCTGTCTTTCAGCTGAAAGTCCTTCAGGAAGGAAGGGGGCTGTCGAGGGGTACGTGATGGGAAGATATTCTAGGTGTCCATTTCAGCTAACAGATCCTCTTGCCACAGGCTGTGACCCAAACGCGGAGTGAGAAATCTGGCTGTTGCCTTGTGGGGCAGCTGCTAGCTTGGAGCTTACTTAAGGAGCATTAATGTCTGATGAAACCATTCTTCCCCCCTTCAAGTGGCCAAGCAGAGAAACTTTGCCAGAAGTGAGCTTTCCATAAAAGAAGCACCCCTCTGAGGCTGAAGCCACAGGGATTAAACACTGCATTCGAGACCTGAATGCATTTCCTGCAGGGCAGCCTAGGGAACCAGCCCATCTGGTTTAGATCACCAACACTGGGTGCCAGGCTTGTGGTAGAACCATGGTCTCATTAGTAACCTCAGGTGGGCCCTCTCAGGTTGGCCTCCTATCCCCACCCATCAGGGTTGTGTCCACGGGCCCCGTTTTACCCTGTGCTTTTGCTCATTCTCCCAGATAAGTATGCTGTTCGCTTCATCCCCCACGAGAATGGTGTCCACACGATCGACGTCAAGTTCAACGGGAGCCACGTGGTTGGAAGTCCCTTCAAAGTGCGTGTCGGGGAGCCTGGACAAGCGGGGAACCCCGCCCTGGTGTCGGCCTATGGCGCAGGGCTCGAGGGGGGCTCCACAGGTAACACGCTGCCTCTACCTCTCGTCTGCAACGAGCCGGCCCCAGGGAAGAGCAGATGGAGCTTTGCAAGCCCTGGGAAGCCAGCTGCCTGCCTTCCCCAGGGAAACTGCAATCAGCTGTCTCCCTTTGCCAGGTCCTTTTAGGATCAGGACACTGATAGGCAATTCAACACAGCATCTTTCTAGGATGTGCAGAGTTTGTGATGCATGTAACGGGCCTCCGGGGAGCTCCCCTACCTGCCAGCTCCCTTAGTGGTCCCTGGGCTCCTAGAAACATATCAGATCTGCAGTAAGACCTGTCTCAGCCAGGCTCCTTCTTATTCTGATCCTAACAGAGGAGGGGAAAGTCCCAAAACAGTCAAATTCATCTTTAACCCTTGACACAAATAGGACGGGTTAGCTTGTAAAAAATATGGGCAGGGAGGAAATAGGTAAAGTTCCATCTTGCTTCTCGCCCCTCCCTCCCTCTGGGTCCAGGAGGAAGGATGGCTGACACACCAAGGGAGGGCCATCAGATTGTCTCTCTGTTGGTCTTCAGTCCTGGTCACTTGGTTGCTTAGCTAGTCGGTTCATTAAAGAAGCAGACATGGAGTTTTGCTTTTATTGAATAGCTATGGTCTTAGTGCTGTTTGCGTTGTAGTGCAACTTGCTGTTGTCACCTGACATCTTAAGGAACTTTCCGTGTCAAGATCTACAGATCTGCCCACCTTGGGTGGCTGCAGTTAGTGTCCGTGCTGTGAACGCAGAGGTGGGCGTCGGCCACGCCCAGGGCATCAGTATCATGCAAGGCTCCAGGGTGGGTTTCTCTGCAGGCGTGGGTCTGCTGGGGCACGGCTGGCATCTGGGTGTTACTTTGGGCTCTCTTAGGAAGGCAGCCCGGTTTCTTGAGTCCCTTGGGTGTGCACATTCTGCTCTTAGTGTTCCCCGGTTAGGTGAGTGAGACAGAGTGGGCCCTCCTCGCCCATGGGTGAGGGGATGAGCAGCTGTGGTTGCCTGGCAACCAGCCCCGAGGAGCAAGCATCCTAAGGGCCCGAGGGACCTGCTCGGCTGCAGGAGTAACTGACCAGCTGGCTAGCCACACTGAGACTCTGGGCCAAAACAGTGGCCTCAGCAGTACTTCCCACGGGGTCTGTGTGAGGACTCCCCATCTCCCCAGGCCCATCTAGTCTGGCTCCACCGAGCTCTGGGCCAGCAGCTTGCCCTTTGCAAGAAGCACAGGACTGCTTTGGCCTGGGACATGTCCACTTTACAGATGAGCAACATGGGGCTTAGAAAGGTTTAGCTGCTCCCCAACACTACTTAGCTTGGAGGGGCAGAGCTGAAATCTGTCCGGATTCATAGCCTCGAGGCCTGTTCCCTTACCTGCTTAGTTCTGCTGCTTTCCTAAGAGGCAGACTCGCCCCGAGGCAGCAGCTACACTCCTGGCCTGCTTTGTGGGATGTCCTACACCAGGACCCCTGTTTTCCCAGCTGCCTTGAAAGGTCTCCAGGCGGCAGCAGTGCAGGCATTTGGGCCCTGATGCTCCATCCACCCTTGAAGCCCAGGCGGGGTCCTCCTGGCACTCGGAGCCCCAGCAGGCCTCAGGCCAGGCCCCACCGCCGCCACTGCGGTATCCCACATTGCCAGCAGCCACCTCATCCCCTGCTGGATCGCACCTGCAGTGCTGGGGCCCCGGTGCTTCCTCTTGGCTGATGGCACACACGCCTTCTCAGGAGCTCGGGTTTCAGACTGTGCTTTGCAGGCACTGGATGCTGCTGAGGGAGGGAGCTGGTCTTCCAGGGAGACTCCCAGCCGGGAGCAGGAGGTACAGAGCACGTCTGTTTCAAGCCCTGTGTAAATATTGCTCTTGTCAAGGGGAAGGCGTCTTGTTTTTCTAGCCCTCCCGCTCCCAGGCCTTTTCCCAAATCTCCATCCCTGGCTTACACAGCTGCAGTGTGTGTGGAATGAAAAGGTGTCTGTGTACGGCTGCCGGAGGGCCCGCATCCTGACCCTCAGCACAGAGTGGGCTTCCCTGTGTTTTTATGGGTGGGTTTGCTGTATCTCTTGGCTCGAGCTTTGAATGGTCCATTCTGCAGGTTTTGAAGCATGGGAATGTGGAGAATTTGGGGTGGGACTCTTCGCTGCAGAGGGGCTGAGAAGGCCAGCAATGACACCAGGGGGTTCCAGGCTTCTCTGCTTGGAAGAGCCATTTTCTTGATGAAATGCTCCAGAAACCCCAGAAACGTTGCACGAGGTGTATGAGCACAGCCTTGGTCCAGCACCCTTCACCCACCTTCAGGATGTAATAGGGCTGCCTCACACTCACAGGGACTCATCTGTACACACATGGGGATGCGGGGGGACACTAGAGAAAGGCCGAGAGCAGCAACAAAGACCCGGTGCAGCCAAAAAAGTAATTTAAAAAAAAAAGAGCAGTAATTTTGGACTTTATAAACAAACAGAAAAAGCAAATATTACACTAGAAAAATAACGCATAACAGGGCCATGCCCACAGGTGTCCTGGGTCCTGGTTCTAGCTGGAGGCAGTGGTGAGAGGGAACTCCTGTGTGTGGATTTTCTTTCTCCCATCCACTCTCGGGTGAGTGGGCTAGCTCTGGGTTAGACAGACCTTCTGTTTAAACCCCAGATCAGTCAGTCCCCAGCTGTGTGACTTTTGGGATGAGTGGTCTGACCTCTCTGAGCCTCCACTTTAATCCTAGTAAAACGGAAATAGTAAGGGACTCCACCTGATAGGTTGCTCTTGTCATGTAATTCCTTATTTCTCTTTTTGCACCTTGTCTTCCTTTCTGGGCCGTCACAGTCATGATGAACTGATGCTTCTCAGGGATGGAGCAAGAGCAAGGCCAGGTCTTTTCATATTCACTTTAAAAGTATCTTTTTTTCCCCCTTATTGTCACTTGCAGCTACTTCCTGGAAATCCTGTCCCTTGTTTGCACAGCCTCCTCCCTTTACCTGCAAGGCCTTGCTTCAGCAGCAGCTGTCATGAGGGCTTCTGAACAGCACATTTGAAATAGTTGGGGGGAACAGGATGGGTCGTGGCGGGGCGGGATTTGCTGGGACAGGAGCCTCAGGAGCTTCCAGAAACAGCTGGCTTGTGTTTGGGGTTGCGTGATAGCAGTTCCTTTGTTTTATTGATAACCAGAACAATAATCCTTTCTCTGGCCTCGGAGCTATAATTAAACCAAAATAGTTCCCAGCTGGGGCGGGGTCCTGGGCTCTGGGAAGAGCACAGCCCTGCATAGTAATGCTATGCCGAGGATGCCCCATAGAGGGCGCTGCAGCAGGTGTCTGGGCCCTACCTCTTCCTGCTCGGAACTGGAAAGCGGGCTGGGGGCTGGGGGCTTTTGCAGGGCCTTGGGCTCAGGCAGGAATGCCACTGTGATCGTTGGCTGGCACTCTCTCTTGGCCCAGCTTTCCTTCTATCACAAGGCAGGATGTCTGTGCAGGGGGCCCTCGTATACCAGGCAGGTAGGAAGTAGAATGTCCTGGAGCTGGGTTAGGGCATCCGAGGCAGCCAGCAGATAGGCCACGGCTCCGGAGCCATGCACATGTGCTCCAATGCCAGCTCTGCCACGTCTCCTGTAGCTCCCACTGGCATGTGGTTGAACTTCCCCGAGCCTCAGTGTTGTTTGCTAAAGAGGAATCACTGGGCGTGTAAAGCACTGGGCACAGGATCAGGAGTCAGAGTGGTGTGAGTGGTAATTAGCAGAGCTGCTGTCTGGCCACCTTCTTGTTGCTGGTGTTCAGGGCACAGTGCAGGGGCCAGCAGACCTCAGAAAGATGCTGGCCCATCTACAGGGTGGTGTCTGGGGCGAGGAGCCTGAGGAGGAAGGAGGCAGCTCTGGGCGGACTGGGCTTCTCCAAGTCTACCCAGAGGAGAAAGAAAAGGTCAGAGGGGCCCACGCTGGCCCCACCCCTGGAGGCAGAGCTGGCCTCCGGGGGCTGAAGCAGCACTTCGGGCGCACAAATGGTGGCTTGGGCTTCTCGCCCTTGGCCACAGCTCATGCCCAGAAGAGAACGGGGGTGGGTGCTTGTGGGCAGAAGGTCAGCCACACTCCTGCCTGGGCCTTGAAAAGGGGTCACCATTCCCCAGGGCCTGAAGTTCTCTGTGCAGGAACTCAGAGCTCGTAAGCTTGTACAAGTGGCTTCCCACACCACCAAGGTGACCCCTCTGTGAGGGGACCTCTGTATGCCCCGCCACTGCTTCAGGGCCCCCGGAACACTCCCCAGACCACCGCCCCCCACCCAGCCTCACCACCACCACCACCACCAATCCCTCCAACTGTTCATGTGATCTTTATTCCCACTTCCTTTCTCCCAGGTATCCAGTCAGAATTTTTCATCAATACCACCCGAGCAGGGCCAGGGACATTATCTGTCACCATCGAAGGGCCGTCCAAGGTTAAAATGGATTGCCAGGAAACCCCTGAAGGGTACAAGGTCATGTACACCCCCATGGCTCCTGGAAACTACCTGATTGGCGTCAAATATGGCGGGCCCAACCACATAGTGGGCAGCCCATTCAAGGCCAAGGTGACAGGTAACGACCAAAGGACTTTGAAGTGTTATCAGGGGAGGTGATCTTGTTACAGTATCAGCAGAGCTAAGCGCTGGTAGAAACTGGATGATTTTAGATACGTTGACTCTGCCTTGAATCTTGGAGTAAAGAAGTAATAGGACATGTCAGCAGGGACTGCATGTTCAAAAGTTGCAGAATAAGCAGGCAGAGTAGGGGTGTAGAAGCTGAGAAAGCATGTTAGGTCTCTAACAGAAAAGGAGGCGTGCTTACATATTTGAAATCGTATGTATTTGTTTAGATCAGGGCCTGAAAAATCCCCTCATTTCTAACCTTCACTTTTAAAAGAATCAAAAGTGGTTTTTTAAAAAAAATAAATTTATAAAAACGTGCCTTCTTCAGAACACTAAACCAGTAAAAACCACTCACAGCCCACCGCCCAAGGTAACCACCATAAATATTGTGGTGAATTCCTTCATCGTGTCTCTTTCTGCTTGTTTCACCATCATGTAAGTAGTATAGGTTCATTGCAGACAATTACATTAAAAAGAAATTGACTTAAAATGTTAGGGAGTTCCCTGACAGTCTGGTGTTTGAGACTCTGTACTCCCACTGCAGGGGAGCTCGAGCTTACTCTCTAGTCGGGGAACTATAAGATGCCACGTGCCGTGGGGCATTGCACCCCCCCGGCCCCCAAAAAAATTCAGAGCAAAGAATCACTTTCTAATATGTAGAGGGAATCATTTTTTATATTTTGTCAGTGTTCTCTCACACTTCTACACAGCTTAGAAATGTTTTATATAAATGGAAGATGTCCATTCCATAGGATGGCACATGGTTATATGGGAGGGATTTCTAGATCAAGGATTTCCATCAGGTCAACCAAGGCCAGACTTCCTAATATTCCCAGGAAGCCAGATCTTAAGTTGTATGGGGCAGGACCCTAGAACTCCACAGAAGACAGTGGGCAGGTTGAGATGGGTAAGCTGTGGCATTTAGATCCAGGTGTTGGGGGGGTGTGGGAGAGGTGTGGTGGCTTTTGGATCCCAGTGCTGGGGAGCTGGGGCTCTCCTGGGATTTCTGCTCAGGGCACTTGCCTTGTCTGACCAGTCATACCCGTTTGCTCCTTCCCGGGTCCCAGGCCAGCGTCTGGTCAGCCCTGGCTCGGCCAACGAGACCTCCTCCATCCTGGTGGAGTCAGTGACCAGGTCCTCGACGGAGACGTGCTACAGCGCCATCCCCAAGGCATCCTCGGACGCCAGCAAGGTGACCTCCAAGGGCGCAGGGCTCTCGAAGGCCTTCCTGGGCCAGAAGAGCTCCTTCCTGGTGGACTGCAGCAAAGCCGGTAGGCAGCCTGGCCCTGCCCGGGGAAGGGAGGCTGTGGGGGGACGCCTTCTGTGTCATAATGCTCATTATCTTATTCTGCGCTGAGTATTTTTCAATGATTTGCCTCTTGATGTTTCTCAAATGACCTCAAGGTACATAGGAAAAGTTCTATTATCCCCATTACACTGAATCAGTAACCTGGCCTCTTCTCTGCCACTAGCTGCTTTAACTGCAATCTGAACTTGGGTATTTATTTGGGTGTCAATGTGATTTAGTTGCCTAGGTCCTGGCACCTGGCACATCTGCCTGGAAACCTGGCTCCGCCACTTACTTATTTCTCTCTCCCTCCCTCCTTTCCTTCCCAGTGCTTATTAGCCATGTGCCCGTGGGAAAGTTACTAAATGTCTTTCTGAAAGTCAGTTTACTTTTCTCTAAAATGGGAATAATAATATTCCTGAAGGTTCTCAAGAGAATAAATGAGATTAGAGTAGCCAGCGCTTATATAGCCTTTTTACTGTGTGCTAAGGGCTTCACATATAACAATTCTTCTAGACCACCAGGAGGTCTCTCTTTTTTTTTTTTTAAACACTTTCACCCTCTGTTTACAGTTGGGGGAGCTAAGGCAGAGAGACGTGAGGTTGCATGTCCAAGGTCACCCACCTAGGAAACAGCAGGGCAGGGGTTTGACCTTGTATGAGTCCTCTGCTCTCCCGCCTCTCACTGGCCCCAAGCATCATCCGAGAAGTGTAGGCAGTAACCGCCACCTTTGCTTTGGGTCCCATCTCCCCTCCTCTTCCTCCTCCTCCTTGGGTGCATCCTTGTGACGTTCACCACCTCCCTCTGCCCCTCACCCCCACCCCCAGGTTCCAACATGCTGCTGATCGGGGTCCACGGGCCCACCACCCCTTGCGAAGAAGTCTCCATGAAGCACGTGGGCAACCAGCAGTACAACGTGACCTACGTCGTCAAGGAGCGGGGGGATTACGTCCTGGCCGTGAAGTGGGGAGAGGAGCACATCCCTGGCAGTCCATTCCATGTCACTGTGCCTTGAAACCCTTCTCGTCGGGTCCCGGGAGCCGCGCTGGCGGCTGCTTCTGTTGCTTGTCTGTTAACTCGTTTTATACAAAGCCCTCTGGCCTGTTTGTGGGTCTGAAGCCCCATCCTCAAAACATTGCCTCTTTTATTTTCCCCCCCTTTTAGTACAGAAAGAAGTCCTAAACCTGACTCCTTAGGGACATACTGGGGAGTAAAGAAGTGAAAATCACTGCAATAGGGCTGGCCGGTCAGCCCTCTTGTGGCACAGGTCACCCCCTCCAGACAGAACCGGAACAGACCAGGCTGGTATTTTTTTTTTTTTTTTTTTTTCAGGCTGGTATTTTTAAGAAGTGAAATTAGCTAGTCAGTTTACAAAACAAGGCTGGGAGGAGGGGCAGGGAAAAAGAGGAGACCTAGTCTGTGCTGTCATTTCGAGAAGGAGATGACCGTATCATGGGAGAAAGGGGTACTAGGTGGACACCTTTGTTTTAACACTACTACCGCCCCCCGCCGCCTCCAGGGGCAGAGTCCAAGGTGACAGACTGGCCGAAACGGCTTCCTGGTGCCTCTGCCCTCATCCTGCTGCTTGCTTCCCTGCAGGGTCATTGCGTGTGACCATCTTGACAGCCAGGTCTTTACTTTTGTTTTCAAAGTCCATTTCAGTCACCGGGTCTGAGTGGTGAGCGGTCCCCCACTTGCCAAAGATTCCCTGCCTCCCCCCACCCCCCCCACCGCCCCTTTTTAAACCAACACAAGTCCCTGTTCTTAGCCCATGCTCCAGCCATCGGTCTATTAAGTTTCCAGCACGTCCAGAGAGACCGCGTACGGGTCTGAGGGTTAGCGGAGGCCTCCTGCGCCACTAAACACTCCACACCCACCCCCAGTCGGCCCCAGCGTGGCCTTTCTCTGGAAAATAATTATAGAAGGGAAACCCCTGCTGACCTTTGGCCTGAAAGTCAAGGAATGACAGGGGAGGACCACAGCTCATTGGTGGTCCTTCACCATTCGCAGAAACAAGGAAAACATATTCGGCCCCAAGGACATGCCACCCGAGGCTGTTTGGAATGCCAGCTGCAAAATTCCGAAAATGGGGTATAAGGCATTTTGCATGCCTTCTTGGACACCTGCTTTGGAATAAAAATGAAAGTGTTGGGGGGTTGCTGGCTGACTGCAGGGCCCAGATGTGCGGTGGGGTCTGAGCAGGCAGTCCTTTCAGACTGGCTGCCTAGCCCTCCCGAGGTGGCTGCTGTCATCTCAGTTGCATTTGTGGGCGGCATGGGGCGAGATGGGTGACCCTCCCCGAGGTGCAGCAGCTGGGGGGGTGGTGAGTGTTGGCAAAGCCTCCCTGTTAGAAACTGGAACTGCCCGAAGCCTGATGTGGAAGGACCACAGGCCTCATGAACTGGGACGTGGAAGTGAAACTGGAACCGAATGCCGACTGTAAATTGTATCTTATAACTTATTAAATACGTTTGCTCCGTAAGCTTCCCGGGTGTTCTTGGATGGTGTCCTTCCCTAAGTGGTTTGAGGCTCTGACCCACCCTCCCAAACCCTGGCCGAAAGGATGCAGATTAAGCCACTTGTCTCGATGGGGAGCTTCGGCTCTTTTCGCTGGGGGATGTTCTATTTCTCCGCAGGCCCTGGGGGGTAGTTTATCAGGGTGAGGCGCCCTGGCACCAGCACAGCCTCCCGGGGAAGTTTGCTGCGGTTTGCCCTGGTTGAGTCCCACATACGAAACCCACTGAGGGGAAGGCTGTGGTTTTATGAGAGAGAAAGAAAGCCTTTTTCCTGATGAGCTGTGAAACCGTCGCTGGAGGGAATGTATTGAGGCAAGAAGTGGCGTCACCTGTCACTCCCTGGGACAGCAGGGTTTGGCTTGGGAAGCTTCTCCTTGCCATGTGCTTATGACACTCTCAGCCCCTGCCTCCTGTTCTGCGGCAGTGCTGTGAGATGGTTTCATGGTGAGGATGCTAACTCAGGTGCTGCGGTAATGTGTGTGCAGTCTTGGGGCCCGCTGGGGGCGGATTCTGGCCCCTGCCTTTTGTCCCCAGAGTGGGAGCTCTACTTCCCTGTTTATCCTGCTGTGGGAGCAGACACACAGCAGGAACCCAGGATCCCTCCCTCTCCCCCTGGGCACCAATGGGTGCCGTGATGACAGGAAGTCCATTCTGGACCCCCAACCCTGCACTGGGGGTGAGGGGTGGAG
This sequence comes from Ovis aries, assembly GCF_016772045.2. Lineage (NCBI taxonomy): Eukaryota > Metazoa > Chordata > Mammalia > Artiodactyla > Bovidae > Ovis > Ovis aries. Next base: position 43,246,160 of record NC_056072.1, on the reverse strand, counting down.
AGAAAATCTTCTTTTGGTGTGCTTCTTCCCGATGCCCAGCTGGTGATCAGGACAGTGATGCATTGTGTACCTCTGAGAGGTGGGAGGAGGACTGAAGGGATGGAGGGTCTTTCTGCCCATCGTTCTGGAGAGAGCAGCCTTGTCTGTGGGCCTGTGCCATGAACGTCTGTTCCTGGACTCCAGGACGTCCATGGACTTTGCGGAATGCAGGCTGTCTCCAGTGGGTCTGGAGAGGCCACGGTAGGCTGCATTTGCCCAAAGAGGAGACCAGGATCCCACCCTGTTGAAGCCTGGCTGGTTTCTGGGGAGGCAGCATTGGTAAATTAACATCTGGACTTTAGCATCAAGTAGCCTAGGGATTACGTCCTGGCTCTGCCACTCACTGGCAGTGTGGCTTGGGGAAGCTGCTTCACCTCTCAGAGTGCGCTGTGAGCCCTCTGGGAGCTGTGAGAGCCTTGGCCACTGCTGTCTGTGACCAAACCCTGCCAGAGGTAATGGGCCTCCTCCACAGGCTACTTGTTAGTACGAGGTGCTGCTCCTGGCCTTCCCCCCCGGCAATTACATGAAGGACGTCTCAGGATGAAACCTGTGCATTTCTCAACTGGTCAGTGGCTAGTACCACAGGGCAGTTGTTATGTGCATCTGGACTTGCTGCTATGGGAACCAGCTGTTGTTTGTACAAACACCTTGAAAACTTTGAAACCTGACCCTTTAGCAACTAGGTGCCAGGCCCTTTCTGACTTTGACTGGTTGACTCTGCCCCTTTCATTCCCAGAGCTGGCTGGACCATCACTCTCAGGTGACCAATGGAAGTTAGGCACACAGCAGCTTCCAGCTGCCACGCAGAGACCCCCAGCTCAGAACAGGCCCGTCCCCTCCACGCCCAGACCCCCTCCTCACCCCGTTTCCCTCTGTGACTCAGGGAAGCAGTGCAACCAGGGGGGCAGCCTTTTATCAATGCGGGCCCTTGTCCACCTGTCTGGTCTTAAGACTTCAAAGGGGCCTTGAAAGCTACATTTTGATGAGTTTTGTGTAAAATGAGTTGGGCACACAGGGATTTAATTTTCCTTGAAAACTGCACAGACTTAGAAATTAGCGGAGTAAAGATTAATGGTGAAATGGGTGCTCAATCCTCGTCAGCCCCCTGAGTTTGTGTTTGAAAATGGGCAAGATTGTTGATTCAAATGCCCTTTGGCTTTAGTGCTTGAGCAAAAGGATGGACTCTCTCCAAGTCTCCATTAACTCGTGGGAAGATGGGGCTTTGTAATCAACTAATTTCGACTAATGAAAACTCTCCCAGAAACACAGCTTGTTTGGCTAATTTTTTCTGCTCCTCACAATAGCAAATCATAACTCCAAGAGGGAGTGAAAATGTCACATCGCTCAAGGCAAGGCTGAGTCCCATTTTTTTCCTCTGCTTTGTCCTCAGGGTGCTGCCCAAACACACGGTGGGAGGAATCCTTCTAGACAAAGAGATCCTTTCTGCTTTGTGATAAGGCTTTTGTCTGGGCCCCTGAGCCCACAGGGGACCAGCTCATGTGCAAGGAATTTAGGGTGGCCCACCCTACACCCCTTCTTTCTTCAAGAGTTCTCTCAAGCAGGCCTGCAGGAGGTGGGGAATTTACGAGCCTGACTTGTGGCTCGCATCCAAGGGCGTTCTGTATGTTGGGCCTGCTTATCTCCGCAGGACAAAGCTGGAAGATGAAAGAATCTGCAGCTTTTATTGCCCACATCACTCCCTCTGCCTTGACCATGACCGCTGCCTTCCCAAGCACCAGACACCTCTCCCTGTCAGCGTGGACATTCTTAGGGCAAAGCTGATGCTGGGCGCCAGTGGGGTGATAGCAGAGAAGGAAGCCTTGGCACAGGCACCAAGCCCCAGAGATGCCTGCTTCACGGGAAACCCATGTGTGAGAAACACTCAGAAAGCAGCAGGTCAGGAGGTCTGGATTCCAGTCTCAGTTCGCCTGCCTCAGGCAGTTACCTTCTCTTGTGCCTCAGTGCCTTTATCCATAAAATGGGAAGATAATGGGGAAATCCACTCTAAGATGAATCTTCAGCAAGATCTCACAGCACATCCATCTTCCAACTGACCTGGGCAAACCCTGAGCTGCTGGGAGAGGGGCTGCATGAGTTTTGAGGAGACTCAGCTGCCCAAGGTGAAGTAGAAGGGGTACCTCACAGTGGGGAAGCACGGTTTGTGGAGAAACCGTTTAGCATGGGGGCTGTTAGCACAGGCTGGCAGATTCAAATCCGTGACCTCTGGCCAATTGCACACACTCACAGAAAACAGCGCCTCCCTGACTTTCTCCGGTGACGTGGGGTAATGGGACCTATTCCGTAGAGTGTTCTTAGGATTCGCCGACAAGATGCCGTAAAGAATATCACTGACAAGGTTCACAAGATGATTATTACTCGCTCAGTGCCTAAAATGATTCGTCTGAGAGAAAGCTCTGAGAGCTTAATTCCAGGAGAAGCTACTTTAAGACATGTACTGAGTCCTAGGAGAGGCCCTTGGACAAAGTTACAGGCTGGGGATTAGGGTGGGGTCATCAGTGGGCGTGGACAGCATGGGTCCCTGGTGGTCTGGGGGTGTGGCCAGAAGGCTGGGTGGAGACTCAGGTGCAGCTGTGACCCTGCTCACAGAGACCAGAGGCAGGCCTGGGGGCTGCCGCCACACCCCAGGGGTGGGTGGTGGCTTTTATTTTTTAATATATATTTGGTTTCAGGTCTTAGTTGTGGCGTGTGGGGTCTTTGATCTTTGTTGCGGTAGGCGAACTTAGTTGCAGCATGTGGGATCTAGTTCCCTGACCAGGGATAGAACCTGGGCCCTCTGCATTGGGAGTACAGAGTCTTAGTCACTGGACCACCAGGGAAGTCCCTGTTGGTGGCTTACAAATGAGTTTCAAAATTTAGAGTAAGAAAAATATAAGTGACAATGCTAAGCACTGTTAGGATCATCTGCAGTTCTTCACAGGGGAGTGTGCCCAGGCTCAGAAAGGATAGTGACGATCAAGGCTGTGTTAAAACTCCGGAAGTCTAAACTAAAACTTGGGGTCCTGAAGCTGTTCCAAGGCACCTCGCCCAGGTTGGACACCTTAACACGGGAACAGAATCTGGAGGCCGGTCACTGTGGGTGGTTGGCGTCCTTGGGCCCACTGAAAGGCAGCACTTTAGGGGTGCCTCCCTGCACCCTCCCATGGAGGCGGGAAGCCTGTCCACTGGGCGAGAGGACAGGTGCCTGGGCTGTTGTCACCTCGGTGACCACCAGGGCAGCCTTCAACTGTGGCACCGTGGGGAGCCCTGGTGGTGGGGAAGGCACAGGATATCTGAAGCCCCAGGGAGAGGGATATCCGCCTCCACCCTCTTGTGCTCTGAACACCGGGGCTAAGGAGTCTGCAGGTAGCGGTGGTCTGGGCCACGGGCGCTTTCTTGAGTTCTTCACCCCAACACCGTTTGACCCCACGGTCTTGGCACCCCCTGCCCCCTAACTCTAGACTTTCCTCCCTCTATCCTTACTTAACCTGCCTCTTGGCAAGAGAGTTGCAATGAACCGGTGTTCATGGTTCAGTTCTCAATCAAAAGACAACTCCTCCAGGAAGGCTACCCAGACCATCCCCCTAATTCCCTGCCTGCCCTTCTATCCATCTGGTTATGTATCTGTCTCCCCTGGACGGAGAAACACTGAGGGCAGGAAGCCTGTGGGCTCTGTCCCTTCTCATCTACCTTTATTACCTGGCTGGGTGCCTGGCACAGGGTCAAGAGAAAGTGAATGTTTGTTGAATGAATAAATGAGAGCACACCCAGGAGAGCAGAAAGGCGAGTGGCCCCAGGGCACTGTGGGTAAACTTCTGTCTGGTACAGGGAGGCGGAGTGTGAGGATCCAGGAGGCTGACTTCACGGTCCTGCTGATGGGTCCTCCGCCCCGTCCTGTCTGTGCCTCTTTCACAATGCCTGTCTCACAGGAGGGTCTGTAACGGAGCTGTGAGTTTTGGAGTCAATCCCAGTGCAACCATTTAACAGTGCTGAGCATCACTTTTCTCACCTGGAAAAATGGCATAAGAGAGCCTATTAAGTCACTGAGTAGGGTTATTCAGTGAGGCCCCCAGCCCAGGGCCTGGCACCCATGGGCAGTGTGCCCAGGGCGCAGTATTTCTCCCAGGCCTCCCTTTGCCCACCTGAAGAGGAGGCTATGAGGGCCCCAGTAATCAAGCGGGTGGTTTAAGGCTCGTGGAGCTCAGCCTAGCAGCTGGTACCTAGCAGGTACTTGTTAGTCATCAGCTGACATTTACCAAGGGCTTCCTCTGTGCCAGGCCCTGTTCCCATTGTTTACACACTGTCCTAATGTCACTGTCTGAGCATTCAAGTTCCCACCATCACCTTGCTGCACAGATGAGGCCGTGTAGCTGTCAGGTGGCAGAGCTGTGTGAGGGGCTGGCTCCCAGCCACGTGTCCAGAGTTTCCTGGAGTGGAGACCGGACCTCTCTTTTAGACTCCCTTGGGTGCCTGGCATGCAGTTAGGGGTACACTTGGGTTTGCCGGATGGAATAGAGGCTGTGGAACCTTATGTGCCACCGGGGATCCTCTGGGTATGAAGGGCAAAGGCGCCAGCCCTGGTTCCTTTAGGGGAGAACGTGGCCCCCTGCCAGGCAGCCCGGGTGGGTGTGGCCTTCTGTCTGTCTGTCCCACTGCCTGCGGATGTCCCCCCAGTGCCCCTAGCAGCCCAGCCCCTCCTTGCCAGCAGGGCCTCGGCAACTCGGCCCTCATTGGCCGCACGTATCCCTGGAGACGAGGCCCCGGTGGTGCAAACACAGGCTGCAGAATGTTGCCGCCCTCCCTGGCCCCTCCCCCACACTGCCATGAAGGATCTGCTCACCTCCCAGAAGCAAGCCTGCTGGCAGGAGCACATCCGCAAGGAGACCGCCGCTCGGGTGGCCTGGAACCTCAGCTATGGCCACAAGCACCTGAAGGAGGGAGCCTTGCCCAGGAAGCAGCCTCAGAAGGCCGCCTTCCCGTCAGCCTTCGGAGCGAGGCCATCGCAGGCCACCAGCTCCCCTGACAGCAAGGAGGTACCTGCTGGACGGCTGGAGACCAGGGAGCTCCAGGATCAGCTGTCCCGGGGAGTGGGTGTCCAGGGCCCTGCACCCAAGGTAGACAGAGGCTGGCAGGCCCAAAGAGCAACTCGGGGGCCTGCAGATCAGACCCAGCCTGTGGGCTCAGGGATGAGGCAGGTCCCCCCCTGCACCCTGCAGCTGCTCTTCCAAGGCATCTCCCACGACGGCCAAGGCCGGGCCTCGTACCTCCGGGAGCGGTATCGGCAGAAGCCGGAGGAGAAGTTTCTGTACCCGATTGTGTCATCCTGGGAGTACGGCTGGCACATGGGTAAGGGCCACCACCCTCTTGCCATTCCAGGCCTTGCCAGGCAGGCCCAGCCTTGCCCCTCATCACATTCCTCTGGCTCACTATGCTCTGAGCAGGGCTCCAGATTCCTCACACTCTGGTCTTTCCTCTGAACCTCCCTCTGCTGGCTAACTTTCAGATGTCACCTCCTCTGAGAAGTCTTCCAGGAGACCTCCAGGCAGATGAGCCCATCTTTATGCGCTCATAGCTTTCTGAGTTTGCGCAAGCACCATTGCCATTCCTTGAGTATCCCTCTAGCCTGGTGAGGCCTTGAGGTTCCAGGGCTTCTTAGTTAAGGTCATTAATGCCCTCCCAGCTCCCAGGTTGGGGCTGGCACTCAGGGACTGTGGGAGAAATGAATATGAACTAGGGAATGAGGATTTGATTTGGAATCAAGAAGTGTGAGTTCAAATCCTGGCTTCATGACTTTCATGTTGTGTGAGCTCAAGCAAGAACCTTAACTTCTCTGGGCCTCAGTTTCCACATCCAAAAAATGGGGACAAACAAGTACTTCCCTTCCTTTGTCACAGAGTTTTGGGGGAAATCTGGTAGGAGAACACCTTGAGCAGGAGTTAGCCCTCAGAAAGCTGCGTGAGGTGGAAAGGACACACAGGCCTTCTGCATGTAATCCTGGTAGAATCTTGTTCAGAACAGCCAGTAGAGGGAGATGTGGAGCCATTGAATCCCAGCTCTGCCCCCAAAGGAGTCGGTGAACCAACCTGCATAGAGCTAGGCAGGTTGATATTATCAGACTGGATTTGAATTCTGGTTCATTCATTCAACAGAGGTTTATTGAGCACCTCATATATGCTCCTCTTTTTGTCCTGGAGTGTCTGGCAGGGAGCAAGATGGACATGGCCCCTCACAGAGGGCTGGTGCCAGACGGATAAAGTAGGGTCAGGCAGTGGTCCATGCTACAGAACTGTGCTTTTCAATCTTTATTGTCACCTGGGGAATCACCTGGGGGTCTTGTTAAAATGTGGGTTGTGATCTTTCAATGAATTTCAGGGATGAGGTGAGATTCTGCATTTCTAACCAGCTCCCTGCTGACACTGATGTTATCGGTTTGGTCCATGGGTCACAATTTCTTTAAGAAGCGGTAAATCAGGAGACAGAGATAGAGGCTAAGGGGCTGCTCTGGTAGTACACTAGGTGGTCAGCAAAGGCCTGCTGGAATGGCGTGTTGAGTAGAGTCCCAGGCCGAATTTCCTTCATCAGATTCTTCTGAGAAGGGCCTGACTCCCTCTGTCTACAGAGTGAGATAGGCATCACACAGGGCTTCCCCATTCCTCCTCTTCTGTTAGGCCCATGGGTCCATGCCCACTGCCTCTGAAGCCATGCCAAGCACAGGGTTGCCGACGGAGCAGATTAAAATACAAACTGCCCAGTTGCATTTGTGTTTCAGATAAGCAATAACCTTTTAGTTTAAGTCCCATGTACCCAAGTATGGCATGGGACATACTTATCCTGAAAAAAGTATCTGTGAAATTCAGATGTAATTGGACACCCTGCATTTTATCCAGCAACCCAAGCGCTGGGGTCAGAGGAGCTGATTCTGAATAACCCCCTGGGTACAAGGGCAGTACAGGTTCAGGACAAAGTTTAGTTTTCCCTCATAGTGTTCTGTTGAAGCCACAGTTGCTCCCAGAATCTCTGGAACATTCTGTCAGTTGTGTCTGGACTTCATGCCTCTAAGCCAACCGGTTCATAGGCCAGAAGGGGAACAGATGGATAGAACTTCTGCTGACCACTTCTCCCCTCCCCAACAGTTACAGACAGGAGCTGCGTCTTCCCAGTGGGTGTAAACAGCCATGGAACGGAGGGGTTGAAGGCACTGTCTGGGCCCCAGCTGGGTCAACCCCAAGTGACTTTTACACATAGAAAGCACTCGTCTAGTGCCTGGCACACAGTAAATGCTCAAGAAGTGGTTACTGGTATTATTTTTATTATTAATTCAACAGGCAGGATTTGCAGCCAGTGGGCATTTGGGGAGCTAGTTCAGCCTTGGTCAGGACCCTGGAGGTGTTTGCCGTGGAGCACTGGAGTGGGAGGGGAGTTGCTGGACAAGAGGAGAAATGTGATGAGGGGGAAGTGAGCTTGGGGTAGGGATGCTGTCAAAATAGTTAACAATTAGAGAACCCTAGGTGCCACCTATCAGGGCAAATCCTGGTGATGGGGCCAAAGCAGGGTGTTGAGGTTCCTATGCTTTGCCAGGCATACCGTTTAGTTAGCAGATTCTAAGAAGGAAGGGGAGGGGGACCTCAGATAGGGATCAGGGGCTACTAACTGCTCAGGAGCATTTCACTGTCCAGCACCCAGCGCTGCTGTGGCTGTATGCTGTGCTGGGCTAGAGCTGGGCTGGCAGGAGGCGTGGTGGCCCCAGCTCCACCAGGCCCTTGTTGTGTTCCAGGGGAAGCCATGAAGGATGCCAGGCCTCCAACTTATGCCAGGTTCCAGCCCATCACAAAGAAGTTTTACATCAAAAGTAACATCTTCCATGTTGCACGGCGAACAGACCAGCTGATGTGAATGAGCTGGGGGTTCAGAAGCTGCTCCTTCCTTTTCCCGTGGTCCATGTGGACCCTGCAGGGCAGAGACGCTGCCAGCCCCACCCACCCTCTCTCTGTTCTGTCCAGCCCTGCCTCCTCTGCCAAGCAGGGGAGGGGCACAGGTCTACTCTAAGGTGGGATTCAGGGGGCCCCACCTGCTGCGACCTGTCTGCCCTCAGAGACCCTAGCTATTTGCTGAGTTCCCCACCCCGACCATCACCACTGCCAGCCAAGTCACTCCTGGGAGGGAAACAATGGAACCTGCAAGTGTTTAACCAGCAGTCCCAGGGCAGGGGAGGGGGCTCTTTCAGTTCTTAAGGTGCTAAGTGGAGCCCGGTATGGGGTTGGTCCACCTCCCTGTCCTTATTCTACATTTTGTTGAAGGGACCCAGAGCAGAACTGCTCAGTCCCAGTAGAGCCCACAGTTTAGGGAGGAAGTCGTTTCCATGTTTACTTTCTGCACACACCGCCTTCCCCTCACCCCTACCCCAAGAACCTGCAAGGGTCAGGGTTGCCTCACTGCTATAACAAACAGCCCTGAATCCCAGTTGCTCACACTTATTGACAAAATAAAGATATATTTATTACAGCACAGTGCAATCTGAGGTTCAGCGGGTCACCCACCACAAGGTGATCTGGGGACCCAGGCTTCCGCCATCTATCTGGTGACTCTGCCATCTCCCAGGGCCTCGGAGTCCTCGCCTGAATCCCCTATACCCAACTGGGGGATGAGGGAAGACAGGCTGAAGGACTGGAGAGTACACGCCCACTCTTGACTACTCTGGCCTGGAGCTGACAAACACTGCCGCGTTCTATCAGTGAAAACAAATCACATGACTTGTCGAGAAGGCTGGGAGTGTTGTGTGACCAGGAGAACAGGAGAAAGGGTCCCCAAACATGTAGCCCGTCTCTGCCAGAGCCCAGTGGGCCCTGTGGCTGCTCTCGGGGTGTGTTTGCGTTCCGCTACTGCTGAGTATGAAGTCCACGGGTAGACTGGTAGTTGTTTCCCGGGAGTATTTGGACCTGCATCCTCTTCAAGAGAAGTTCCTAGGAAGACCACTAGGTGGTGCTGTTGGACCACAAGGGTAGTTACCACTTTTGGCCCCTGGAAACCTGTTTTCTCTGCTTGCCTTCTGCCATCCAATTTGTTGTGTGGCCTTGGACTGCAGTTTTCACACTGGTAAAAACACCAGCGGGTGGGCTTCCTAGGTGGCTCAGTGGTAAAGAATCCACCTATCTCTACCATCGAACAAGCAGGAGATGCGGGGTTCAATTCCTGAGTCCGGAAGATCCCCTGGAGAAGGAAATGGCAACCCACTCCAGTGTTCCTGCCTGGGAAATCTGATGGACAAAGGCGCCTGGCAGGCTGCAGTACACGAGGTGGCAAAGAGTCAGACACGACTTGGTGACTAAACAACAGCAACAATGTGGAGTTAGACTAGACTAGTGAAAACACGAACTTTGGGGGCACACTTACTTGATTGTACTTCTGACTTCACCAAGGTCAGGTTATGACCTCTGTAGGTTCTTAGGGTACTTCTGCCTTCACGAATCTCTTCCATAAAAAATTAATAAAAATTATATTTTACAACACTTGTACACATACATTTATATTAATATTAAATGCAAAAAAATGTGTCTTCAACCTAAATTTTGAATTTCTTTTCCTCCTTATTCTGAAAAAATTAAAACATTCCTGTGGCTTCTAAACATATTGTGGCCATCGGCCCCGTGCCTACTTTGTCTCATGAGGGAGGCACTACCTCCATTACTCACCAGCTGTGTGACAAAGGGCAAGTTGTTTAACTTGTCTGGGCCTGAGTTTCCTCCTCTATAAAATGGAGATGACAACAGAACCCATATTTTTAGGGCTGTTATCTCCTAACAGCACTAATGGTATTTCTTAAAAACAGCCTGGCACAGAGTAAGCTTTGGCAAGTGCTGCTGCCATTGTTGTTATTATCTTTAAAGACACTTTTAGGGACTTGCCTGATGGTCCAGTGGCTAAGACTCTGCGCTCCCAATGCCGGGGGCCTGGCTTCCATCCTTGGTCAGGGAACTAGATCCCGTATGCCGCATCTAAAGAGGCTGAGAGTGGCAAGGAAGATCAAAGATCTCAGATGCCACAGTTAAGACCTAGTGCAGCCAAATACATATTTTAAAAATTCTGCCCCCTCCATCCAAATACAGACGTTTTCAGCTCTAACTTTGATAAAATTATTAAAATATCTCAAACAAGCAAGAATCGTAAATAGGACGGAAAAATAACATGAAATTTTCAGGGTATTTGATGGGGAAGTAAAAGAGGTTCCTAGAGAAAAAAGGCTCAGCAGAAGAACTTTTCAGTACGTGAACCGTGACCTTCCTGATGTTCAAGCTGGTTTTAGAAAAGGCAGAGGAACCAGAGATCAAATTGCCAACATCCGCTGGATCATGGAAAAAGCAAGTGAGTTCCAGAAAACATCTATTTCTGCTTTATTGACTATGCCAAAGCCATTGACTGTGTGGATCACAATAAACTGTGGAAAATTCTGAGAGAGGGGAATACCAGACCACCTGACCTGCCTCTTGAGAAACCTATATGCAGGTCAGGAAGCAACAGTTAGAACTGGACATGGAACAACAGACTGGTTCCAAATAGGAAAAGGATTACATCAAGGCTGTATATTGTCACCCTGCTTATTTAACTTATATGCAGAGTACATCATGAGAAACACTGGACTGGAAGAAACACAAGCTGGAATCAAGATTGCCAGGAGAAATATCAATAACCTCAGATATGCAGATGACATCACCCTTATGGCAGAAAGTGAAGAGGAACTCAAAAGCCTCTTGATGAAACTGAAAGAGGAGAGTGAAAAAGTTGGCTTAAAGCTCAACATTTAGAAAACGAAGATCATGGCATCCGGTCACATCACTTCATGGGAAATCAATGAGGAAACAGTGTCAGACTTTATTTTTGGGGGCTCCAAAATCACTGCAGATGGTGACTGCAGCCATGAAATTAAAAGACGCTTACTACTTGGAAGGAAAGCTATGATCAACCTAGATAGCATATTCAAAAGCAGAGACATTACTTTGCCGACTAAGGTCCAACTAGTCAAGGCTATGGTTTTCCAGTAGTCATGTATGGATGTGAGAGTTGGACTGTGAAGAAGGCTGAGCGCTGAAGAATTGATGCTTTTGAACTGTGGTGTTGGAGAAGACTCTTGAGAGTCCCTTGGACTGCAAGGAGATCCAACCAGTCCATTCTGAAGGAAATAGCCCTGGGATTTCTTTGGAAGGAATGGTGCTAAAGCTGAAACTACAGTACTTTGGCCAGCTCATGCGAAGAACTGACTCATTGGAAAAGGCTTTGATGCTGGGAGGGATTGGGGGCAGGAGGAGAAGGGGATGACAGAGGATGAGATGGCTGGATGGCATCACTGACTCGATGGACGTGAATCTGAGTGAACTCCAGGGAGGCCTGGCGTGCTGCAATTCATGGGGTCACAAAGAGTCGGACACGACTGAGTGACTGAACTGAACTGAACACATATTTTCTCCTGTCATCAGTGAACTCAGATGAGGTAGGAACTTGGGCTTGTAACAATCAGCAGAAACCGTGGCCGCCTGGAGCATGTGCGCCAGGTGGGCCCACACGAGGTCTGCTAAGGGGCTGGCTGGTGCCGCTTGCAAACGTGCGTGCGTGGGCCGGCGTGGTGCGTGCGTGGGCCGGCGTGGTGCGTGCGTGGGCCGGCGTGGTGCGTGCGTGGGCCGGCGTGGTGCGTGCGTGGGCCGGCGTCCGTGCGCCTGAGAGCGACTAGAGCGCTCCTTTCAGCGAAGGGAGGTTGGAATGGAGTTTGGAAGTGTTTGAAAGCCTTAGACTTAAAGAGTGAGGGACTTTGTTCTCACAGGTTAGAGCGGCAAAGAGGGGAGGGCACTTTTGGCAGAGGGAACGGCGTTACAAAGACCTGAGGCAGGAAGGTGGGGGAGCACGTTTGAGGAACCGCAATGAGGTTTACCTTTAGCTCGGTTTTAAGCTTTAATTCTTCTGTGTCTGATGCCGTCCTATTTTATTTGGCCATGCCGCGAGGTTCCCCAACCAGGGATTGAACCTGCTCCCTGGGGAGTGCAGGTGTTGGGTCCTAACTAGTGGACCTCCAGGGAATTCCTGCCATTCTATTTTATATCCCTCACATGTTCTTTGAGAAACTACACTACACTGGAAGGCCCGCTAGTTTTCTGTTTAATCCTTAGTTAGTACCAGCAAAAATTATTCCCTGCTGGGCTGGAGGAAGCACAAGCTGGAATAAAGATTGCCGGGAGAAATATCAATAACCTTAGATACGCAGGTGACACCACCCTTATGGCAGAAAGTGAAGAACTAAAGAGCCTCTTGATGAAAGTGAAAGAGGAGAGTAAAAAGTTGGATTAAGGCTCAACATTCAGAAAACGAAGATCATGGCATCCGGTCCTATCATTTCATGGCAAATAGATGGGGAAACAGTGGAAACAGTGGCTGACTTTATTTTTTTGGGCTCCAAAATCACTGCCGATGTGATTGCAGCTATGAAATTAAAAGATGCTTACTCCTTGGAAGGAAAGTTATGGCCAACCTAGATAGCATATTAAAAGCAGAGACACTACTTTGTCAACAAAGGTCCGTCTAGTCAAGGCTATGGTTTTTCCAGTAGTCATGTATGGATGTGAGAGTTGGACTATAAAGAAAGCTGAGCACCGAAGAATTGATGTTTTTGAACTGTGGTGTTGGAGAAGACTCTTGAGAGTCCCTTGGACTGCAAGGAGATCCAACTAGTCCATCTTAAAGGAGATCAGTCCTAGGTGTTCATTGGAAAGACTGATGTTGAAGCTGAAACTCCAATACTTTGGCCACTGATGCGAAGAGCTGACTAATTTGAAAAGACTCTGATGCTGGGAAATATTGAGGGCAGGAGGAGAAGGGGACGACAGAGGATGACATGGTTGGATGGCATCACCGACTCGATGGACATGGGGTTTGGGTGGACTCCGGGAGTTGGTGATGGACAGGGAGGCCTGGAGTGCTGTGGTTCATGGGGTCGCAGAGTCGGACATGACTGAGCGACTGAACTGAACTTGGTAAATTAGATATTTCCATCTGGGAGGGTTTCTAAAAGAAAATTTATAACAATTTTCCTACCCAGTGTCTACTGCATTTTGCTCAGAATATTTTTTTTAAGGAGAACTCTGTAAAGACTATTGCATTTTCCTCCAGGATGGTACTGTAGTACCCCCTGAGTTTAACTAACCAACAACAATGTATTAAGCAGTGACTAAGAAGACATAGCTCTTTCCTTATAGAGGTAGTGGTTGGAGATGGAGAACAGACATTGGCCAGGTGATTACACGTGTGATGAGATATAGGAAGGAAATACACAGGGCACCATGGGAAGATGTAATCGCAGATCCCAAAATAAACTGGGGAGAGTTAGCCAGAGAAGGCCTCCCTGAATGAACAAGGTTTAAGCTGAGTTTCGAGGAATGAGAAGGTTATTAAGTGAAGGGGAAGAAGAGCAATGCGGGAGGAAGGAAACAGCATGTGAAAAGTCCCAGAGGCTGGCAAGAGTGTGAACGAGGAGCGAAGTGGTGTGATTACAGAGTGTACATGGTTGAAAGTAGAGTTGGAAAGGTAAGTGAAAACCAAGAACTATTTTGTGAGAGCTTTGTGGGCCATGGTGAAGACTTGGTAACTGATATGGGTGTGACCTCTCTCACCCACACACCCCTCCTGCCCTTGTACTTTTTCTGGGAGGAAAGAGATGCGACCTCTAGTTTGTCATTCTTTCCCCCCTGATTTTGCATCTGCCCTTTACACTTGCCTTGTGCAACCCGAGGCAGAGATGGGAGCCAGGGTGGCTGAACTGGAGAAGCTCCCTTCTGCATCCCCCTCCCTGCCCCTCCAACCCACAGGGAGAGGGTGAAGGGCACTGGAGAGCATGTTTGTTTGAGGTAAGAAAGGAGTGTTGATGAGGATGACAAGACAGCAAGGACTGGAAGTAGGGACATCTCCATTTCTCAAGACTCAAATATGCCAAAATACTTGCTGTGTTGAATGAAAAAGAATTGGAAACTTGGCCTGATTCCTTGTATGGCAGAAACTCATTCTAAATAACTGAGAGCCTTAAATAACTGGGTGCATATACCCAAAGGCTTGACTGGCTTACCCTTTAACGAAACAAGTCTTATTAATAAAAATAACCCATTTGTTGAGGGCTTTTGAGGGGGTCGGTCAGATAGTGTTTTAAGTGCATTATCTTATTTAAACTTCCTCCAGGAGGTTGATTCTTTTTTAACTCCACTTTATACATAAGGAGACTGAAGGCTGGTGAGCTGCTCAAGGTCCCCCAGTTAGTATGTGATGGTGTACACCATGCTACAACTCTTCTCATCTAGGAGGGTATAGGAGTGTGGGTGAAAGATTTGGTCCCCAATAAATAATGAAAGAAAAATCTGGTCCTCATATCACCTAGGCCATTCAGAGAATGAAAGTCACTCAGTCATGTCCGACTCTTTGTGACCCCATGGACTATACTGTCCATGGAATTCTCCAGGCTAGAATACTAGAGTGGGTACCTGTCCCCTTCTCCAGGGGATCTTCCCAACCAAGGGATCAAACCCAGGTCTCCTGCATTGCAGGCAGATTCTTTACCAGCTGAGCCACCAGGGAAGCCCTCATATCACCTAGGAGCTTATTAAAAATGCAGGTTCTAGGGCCACCCCAGACCTACTGAGACAGACTCTGAGGGTGCTGGACCCTGGGGAATGGGCATGGTAACTGGTTCCCTAAGATTTCAAACACTCTGGGCAAAGCCAAAGCTGAATACATAGGACCAGGGTACACCCCATACCCTGAAAAGTCACAGGCACTCTTTGTCCCAGCCAGGCAAAATGAGCCAGAACAATGGGAGGATGTCTGGGGCTTGTTAAGTTGCAGCCAGTGAGAAGAAGCCGCACTTCGTCCTCTCTTGCTTGGCATAGTTTGCCCAGAATAGGAGCTGGCAAATGTCCATGGCCCCAGTAAGTTGCTCCAGTGCAGGGACAGAGAGATGTCTTATAGCGAGGCTGCAGGGTGGCAAGACCAGGCCAGAGACATGGACAGACTCAGGTAGTGTCTGGCTCACTTCCCCTGCCTCCCCCTTCTGGCACAGAGTCTTCCCAGCCACGTTGCTGGCCTTTGGGACAAAGGGATGACCCTTTCCTCAGCAGTGAGCTCATTTGTGAATTGCTTGCTTGACCATTTTGCACCTTGGAAACCGGAAGTTTTCCTGGGACTGTGAGCACTGCTCATAAGGGGTCACGGAAGCCTTGTAGCCTTGCCACCGCTGATTCCAGCAAGGCCTCTGAGGTTCAGTGGATGTTTGGAGAAATCAGGGCATGTTTAAAGCAGGACACTTTTGATTTTATTCTCTCAGCCAGATGTAACCAAATCTCAAATATCAGGCTTACAGTCTCTCATTCTTATATCAAAAGTCACATCGCCCTCAATATAATTAGGAAAATCAGTGAAAAGTGGGACTATGCATATAGTATGCCAGGCTCTATTTCTCAAGATTACACACGGTGCTTATGTGCAGAGTCTCTCAGGTGGAATGCATCAGCTGGTAAGAGGGGCCCCTTCTGAGACAGGAAACCAGAGATGGAGGGCTGGGCAGGGTCCCTTGTCATTGCTTCTTTCTTGGTACTGCTTACAGACTTAGTCCTGCTGAGGTACTACTCAGAGAAACAATATAAGGGAAGACAAAGCAAAACAAACCAAAATGGTCACCGTGGATATGGGTGAAATGGTGCCTTGCTGCTGCACTCCTTTGCAGGTCTCCAGCTGCGGAAAGATAACAGGGTCCTCCAGTGCCTCCCAGCCTGCTGGGCCTTTGTCCCGCCAGGCCCCCACAGAGCCCACATAGTGGCCCTGGTGAACATATGATGCGGTGTATGTTAGAGGAGGAGTATGGTGTATGGTGGTTGCTGAGCCCAGAAAGAGGGAGAGCTTGGGGCATGCAGGGAAGGGGCAGTCCTGCTGGGCTACAGTCCATGGTGGGCAAAGGTAAGGCAGATATAAGAAACCAGGAAATAGAGACCTTCCTGGGCATCCAGACACCCTGGGCGCTCTCCACGAGGTGTCAGGAGCTCCTGAGGGATTTTAAGATGGGTTGGGGATGGGGCTGGGCTGTGGTCAGATTGGAATTTCAAAGGATGACACTGGTGACTGCTGGGCTCGCTGAGTTGGAGGATTGTTTGGAGGCAGGGAGACCAGTGGGAATGGCCTCATCCTGCATCCCTGCAAGATGTGATGGTGGCCTGACCTCATACAGGAGGGCCAGGTCCTAAAGCAGTTCATTGCCCAAATCATGGGGTACTGTTGGGGCCTTGGCATTTTGGCCTTTGGGGTCGTTTCCTGTGGAACAGGATGGTGAAGACAGAAAGCTGATGTTCCTCTTCGTGTGGCTTCTCAGCCGTTTGAGCAGTGACACCTGCTGGGATCAGAATATGAAGCCCCCAGTTTCCTTTCTGGACATTCGGGGAGGTTTGGGCTCAAAAGGGAGAATAAAAGACACTCTTCCAAGTTTGGCTTAAGATGAAGTAGATTCCCACCCCATATCATCTCTCTGGATAGATGATATGGGGTGGAAGGTGGGAGGGGGGTTTTCATGTTTGGGAACTCATGTACACTCTTGGTGGATTCATGTCAATGCATGGTAAAACCAATACAGTATTGTAAAGTAAAAGTAAAAAAAAAAAAAAAAAGATGAAGTAGATTCAAGTTGAAAAATGGAAGCATTTGGGCCAGTCTTGTTTCCTGAGCACAGGGAACAGTTCATACCTGTTGGAGCTGCTTTATTTAGAGGCAAGAAATAGTTAATAAAAATGGCACCCTTGTATCTAGGCACGACTGGCCTTTTTTTTCTTCTTTGAAGAGACAGATTTTTTGCTGTTGGTGAAGGCCCTCGAAGACTGAAGTTTAAATTCAACTGGAAAGTGGTCACTGACATCCAGGGCCTGTAGAGGAAAGGGAGATAGATTTGGGAATTAGGAGACACCTTGATTTTAGTGACAAATGAATTCAAGCTGAGGGAGGCTGAGAATGAAATGGCCCAAGTCACCTAAAGGAACACACACTGGGAGCATCATCCCTGGGCCAGTTCAATCAGAAATTGAGGCAGGTCTTACAAGTCATGGAATCACAGGCTTTGAGACTCAAGGTCCAGTGGCCCAGGGTCAGGTCTCCATTGGTGACCTAAACCATCACTGGGTGACACCAACCCATCTTCCCAGGACAGTGGCACAGAAAGATGAGATGACAGCTGTACCTTCTGTTCAGACAACCTGTAAGCTTTCTGGAAATCAAAGATGTGGTTTGATTGAGGAACAACAGAGTTGACAATCTCTTGTCCTCTAAGCACGATCCTGGAGAAGGAGAGGGAAAAGAATCCCATTAATCCACCCTGTTGTTATCTGAGATCAAACCAGGCTTCTTGCTTGACCTTTGGAATGACTGAACTGCTTGGCCCTTTCACATGGAGTTCAAAAGTCCAGCCCTGGTTTTAGCTTGTGCTGAAGCTCAGAATAGGCCACCCCCAAAATAGGCCACAATGGCATATGATTATTTTGAATTAAAATTACTTAAGAAACAGCTAATGCAAGAGGAACACTCCTTTCTGTCTCCTTGAAAACAGGAAATAAATCTCCCCTGTGAAAGGTACACTCCCTGCATCTGGAGGTAGAAGGAAGGACAGGCACCCTTATCTCCAGAAACAGGGAATTCAGGCCAACACTTCTGTATAAACAAACTTCGTCACTTCTTTAACTGACTACCCCCAAGCCAACACTGTTTAAATTCTTCACTAATTGAGCACCCAAACCTGAGTTTTTTGTCCTCTCAATTCCTTGCAAATTTGTTCTTTGTCTAAAGATTATTTAAAAGCCTTCTGTTTTGACCACTGTAAAAAAAAATTGTTTCATTGGAGTGCATTTGATTTCCAGTGTTGTGTTAATTTCAGGTATACAGCAAAGTGATTCAGTTATACAAATATTCATTCCTTTTTAGAGTCTTATCTCATATAGGTTATCACAAAGTATTGAGTAGAGCCCCCTGTACTATACAGTAGTTCCTCCTTGGTTATCTATCTTATAGTAGCGTGTGTGTTCATTCCAAGCACTTGATTTATCCCAGTCTCCCACATTTCCCCTTTGGTAGCAGTAAGTTTATTTTAGAGATCTGTAAGTCTGTTTCTGTTTTGTGAATAAGTTCATTTGTATCTTTATTTTTTTAATTAGATTCCACATGAGTGATATCATATGGTGTTTGTCTTTGTCTGGTTTGCCTCGCTTAATATGAGCATCTCTAGGTCCGCCCATGTTGCTTCGAACAGCATTATTTCACTGCGTACGGCTGAGTAATATTCCATTGTGTACACACATACCGCATCTTCTTCATGTGTTCCTCTGACGATGGACATTGAGGTTGCTTCCTTGACTTGGCTTTTGTAAACAATGCTGCAATGAACATTGGAGTGCATGTATCCTTTAGGGTTATGGTTTTCTCTGGATATATGCCCAGGAATGGAATTGCTGGATTAGATGGACGTGAGTTTGAGTAAACTCCAGGAGTTGGTGATGGACAGGGAGGCCTGGCGTGCTGCGATTCATGGGGTCGCAAAGAGTCGGACATGACTGAGCGGCTGAACAGAACTGAACTGATGGTAGTTCTATCTGTCGTTTTTTAGGGAGCATCCATACTGTTCTCCATAGTGGTTGTACCAATTTACATTCCCACCAACAGTGGAGGAGAGTTCCCTTTTCTCAGTATGCTCTCCAGCATTAATTATTTGTAGACTTTTTGATGATGGCCATTCTGACCCTTGTGAAGCGATACTTCTTTGTAGTTTTGGCTTGCATTTCTCTGATAATTCGTGATGTTGAGCATCTTTTCATGTGCTTTTTGGCCATCTGTATGTCTTCTTTGGAGAAATGTCTATTTAGATCTTCTGCCTGTTGTTTGATTTGTTTTTTTGACATAGAGCTACATGAGCTGTTTGTATATTTTGCAGATTAATCCCTTGTCAGTCACTTTGTTTGTAAATATTTTCTCCCATTCTGAAGGTTGTCTCATTTTGTTTTGTTTTAGGTTTTGTTTCCTTTGTTTTGTTTATGGTTTCCTTTGCTGTGCAAAATCTTTTAAGTTTAATTAGATTCCATTTGCTTATTCTTGTTTTTCTTTTCATTACTCTAGGAGGTGGGTCAAAAGAGATATTTCTGCAATTTGACCACTACTTAGGTCCCATTTCTATAAGACCTCTGTGTGTACAAATTAAAATTTGTTTCTTTTTCTCCTATTAATCAGTATTGTGCCAAATTTATTGTCAGTCCAGCCACAAGAACTCAAGTGGGGTTGAAGGGGGCATTTCCCCCTCCCTGACAAAGACCCTCACCACAGCACCTGTGGTTGAAAAACAGGGTCATCCCTGCTGTGGCCTGTGGGCACCAGGACAGTGTCCCCTGTCCAAGCAGGAGCCCTGGCAGTGGACGAGATGTAGACATCTCGGCACAGAGCAATGGCTGGAGTACTGAAAAATGTTTCCTTTGCAGTTATTTTCACTTTCCCTGATTCAATTATAGAAAAAGGTCCTCAGTTCAGTTCAGTTCAGTCGCTCAGTTGTGTCCGACTCTTTGCGACCCCATGAATCGCAGCACGCCAGGCCTCCAAAAGGTCCTGGCTTATCTTTAATATTTCCCTACACTCCTATTTCATCCAACAGGCTATTCTGCTGACAACAGAATGAAGGCATAATTTAACATTTTTTGGTTTCATTGGGCTTACTTTTACAATTATTTTTTGATTGATGACAAGTAATGCTGTTTCCTTGCCTTCAGTTTTGTGAAATTTTCTCTTGAAATTAATTTTATTTCAGTAATAATGGAATAGATTTAAAGACTAACACAGAGGAAAAAAAAAAAAAACTATAGTACTGTCGCTATGCATACTGACAGAGAATAGTAAGGGAAAGTGAAGTTGCTCAGTCGTGTCCGACTCTTTGCGACCCCAGGTACTGTAGCCTACAGGCTCCTCTGTCCATGGGATTTTCCAGGCAATAGTACTGCAGTGGATTGCCATTAGTGGTGGTTAAATGGAGTCTGATATACCTCGAATGTGGGGACGTGGTTAGAGTCTTCATGGCCCTGACCAACTGGCTGAAGAGTGACAGTCTGGGTCGGACGGCCCGCCCATGACTGTCCACTGAGCCTTCCCCGATTCCAGCCGGCTGACCTGGCTTCCTCTGTTGGCTACCACCACCACCTGACAAAGTCCATGGAGTTGCAAAGAGTCAAACACAGCTAAGCAACTAAGCACGGGACAGCACAGGAATTCCCTGGCAGTCCAGTGGTTAGGACTCAGCGCTTTTACTGCCGCGCTGCTGCTGCTGCTGCTGCTAAGTCGCTTCAGTCGTGTCCGACTCTGTGCGACCCAATAGACGGAAGCCCACCAGGCTCCCCCGTCCCTGGGATTCTCCAGGCAAGAACACTGGAGTGGGTTGCCATTTCCTTCTCCAATGCATGAAAGTGAAAAGTCAAAGTGAAATCACTCAGTTGTGTCCGACTCTTCGCGATCCCATGGACTGCAGCCTACCAGGCTCCTCCATCCATGGGATTTTCCAGGCAAGAGGACTGGAGTGGGGTGCCACTGCCTTACTGCCGTGGCCCAGGTTCAATCCCTGGTCAGGGAACTAATTTTGACCTCGTCTCCATAAGTAAACTTGGCATTCAGGCGGAGATTTCTTGAAGCCGTCCTTTCAGACCCAGAGTGTGAAGAACAGCATAGTTAGGGCTGCCCTATTTTGGACTTGTGTTAGTTTTGTGTGTGGGCGAGTGAGGGGATCGCACTAAGCTTCCTGAGGCTGCTCTAATGCCCAGCCGGCTCTGAGCATCTTGGCATGTCCACCAGCACGCAGCACACAGAACAAAGACTGCCACTGAGGCCCTTTCATCTTCTCCCTTTATGCCTCTTTACAAACAAGAGATATATACTGTCACGGAAAACACAGAAAATTCAGAGCACCGAAACAAGAAAGTAATGTTTAAAAAATCATGTAATCCTGTCATCCTTTGGCGTACAAGTGTGTAAAACTGGAGGTCCTTTTGGGACTTCCCTTGTGGTGCACTGGCTAAGACTTCGTGATCCCAGTGCAGGGGACCTGGGTTCAATCCCTGGTCAGAGAACTAGATCCCATGTGCCGCAACTAAGTGTTTGCATGCCACACACACACACAAAATCCCACATGCTACAGTGAAGATTGAAGATCCTGTGTATTGCAGCTAAGATCCAGGGCAGCCAAATAAATAAATAAATGAAAATAAATGTTTAAAAAATACAATTTTTAAAAAAACATCTGGGAGTCCTTTAGTAAACATCTTTTTTGACCTGCTCCTCTGCCCCATCTAATCTATCTTTTCCTGAGATGCACTGTTCTTCTGCGGCATTGCTTTCAGTCACCTCCCTTTCCTCTGCCAGGGAAGAGAAATGGGACCACAGAAGGGACTTAACCTGCCAAGGCCACACAGCTGGCATATGCAAGTGGGCGAGGGAGCAAGCGATCCTTTTCAACCAGCTTTGAGGTAGCCTCTCATAATAGGATGGAGGGCGCAGTACCCAGGCCGCTCAGTCTCCTGTAACTCCCCACCTTGGTTCTGCTTTTCCCAGGGCCAGGGCTGTTTCCATTTAGGGAAGCTGAAATGATGAAGTCTGCAGAAGGCACACTAGCCCTCAAAGCTCTTAGAGGTACAAAGGAGGTCGTGGGATGAAAATGAAAGTCAGAACTTAAAACTAGAGAAGGGAGAACTGTCCTCTGGGCCATATCATGCTTCCTTGGTGGCTTGCTGAGCTCGGGGAATTAGCAACCGCTCTGAGGACCCGAGCTCCTCGGGACTTCCCCACCCACGGTTTCTGCTGTGGATGGGCCAGTCATGAACGTTCCCACACTTCAGGTCCTTCCTCACTTTCTAACTTAAGGAGCAAAGATGAAAGCTGATTGAAAATCTCCAAGGACAGTTTATAAATACTAGAGAATGCTATTATTTAGATGTATGTATTTGCATTTAGAACGGTAAAGGATTGCAGATCCAGATTGCAGATCCACCTGCAATACGGGAGACCTGGGTTCAATCCCTGGGTCAGGAAGATCCCCTTGGAGGAGGGGGGTGGCAACCCACTCCAGTGTTCTTGCCTGGAGAATCCCATGGACAAAGGAACCTCGTGAGCTACATCCATGGAGTTGCAAAGAGTCGAACACAACTAAGCAACTAAGCACGGGACAGCACAGGAATTCCCTGGCAGTCCAGTGGTTAGGACTCAGTGCTTTTACTGCCGTGGCCCAGGTTCAGTCCCTGGTCAGGGAACTTAGATCCTGCAAGCAGCGCAGTGCAGCCCATCCACCCCGCCCCCACCCCCAGTGTATGGTAAAGCATTAGAAGCATACATTGTCTTGCAGTAACTACTCTCATTTTTAGACTTTGATCCTGAGGGAATCATAAATACAAAATGCATATATTGGGAGGGGGGTTCATGTTTGGGAACGCATGTAAGAATTAAAGATTTTAAAATTAAAAAAATAAAATAGTTGAAAGCATCATAAAAAAATGCATATATATATATGTATATATATATAGGGGGTTCATTACAGCTTTGCTTTTAATAGCAAACCCTTGGTAATGACCTAATATGCCCAGTGACAGAGAATTGAGTGAGTACATTGCAGTATGGCTTTGTGATGTAGTACTTAACAGCCAGTGAATATATTGAGCACTTAACCATATTCCAGATACTATGTTAGAAGATTTATAAGATTTATACATTTTACTTTGTTTAAACCTCATGTTTGATATAATCTGTTTTACCAGTAAGGGAACAAAGACACAAAGAGCTTAGCTCTCTTGGTCCCTGACTTACTAAGTGGTAGAGACAGAATTTGAATCCAGGCCCGTCCAACAGCAAAGCCCGCTCTTGCCACTGCTAAGCTATGTGTTTAAGGCCACCATATATGGCCATTCAGTTTGCATGCTTCACAAAGTACCCAGTGGAGGGGCCTAAAGTCAGAGCAGCTCGGCTCTCCAAGCAGGAGCTTCATCTGCCCAGGAGGAGCCACCTTTCCCAATGCGCACCAAGCACTGTGTGGGCTCATGGTGGTCTGGCAGACGCCTCCTACCTGTCATAGGCACAGTTTGTGCTCTTCTTGACCGTGGTGTCCTCTTGGTCCCCGATCAGCCAAACGAACTTGGGGTCCATCCTCAGGCGGATGTCCTTCCAGGCCTTCTTGGGGACGTAGCTGCAGCCGGCGTTGAAGTCACCCATGAAAATGAAATTCTGAAAGACAGGATTTGTAACTGTCTCCTATAGGTAGGCATTGTTGTCTAACACTTTCACGCAGAACTGGTAGCAGGGACTCCTCCTTGCACACCCAGTAAATGATGAGTTCAGTTATCAGCTAAATGTGTCCCCTCAGACTCATATGTTCTAACCCCCAGTATCTCAGACTGTATTTGCAAGTGACCTTTAAAGAGTTAATACAGATAAAATGAGGTTACATATAGGGTGGGCCTACTCTGATACGACTTGTGTCCTTATGAAAAAAGATTAAGACGTAGACACAGAGGGAAGACCAAGGAGAAAGCCAAACCCTGCTGCCACTCTGGTCTTGAACATCCAGCCTCCAGAACTGTGAGGACAGAATTTTTGCTGTTTAAGCCACTCAGTCTTTGGGACTTTGTTAATGGCAGCCCAAGGAGACTAATATAGGGTCTTAATTTCTTTTTGTTTTTTAAAAGAAGAGGCCGCAGTTTAAAACGGAGCCACAGTTCTGATGAGTATTGGATGGGTGAGTATACAAGGAAGGATGTTCTTAGTGGGAAGAAGGATATTTGTTGTAGCTGCGCCCTCCTGTTCTGAATCACTGAGTCACTCCAATTTGGAGTACAGATTACAGATGAAGGAACACAGCTCAGTTATTCCCTCACATCTTTTCTCTCTGTGGTATAAACATCTGAATGAACCCATGCCTTTTGTTTCCAAGAAAGGAAAAGTGAACTCAGGTGTCTTTGGCACTGTTCTTTCCTCTCTCGTTTTGAAGCTGGGAACTTAACTCTTCGTGGGAATTTTGCCTGTGGAGGAAGTGAGAAGAGGGAGGGGCTGATAGGATGAGTTGTCCCCCTCTGCCCTAACACCAGCATTAGAGTCTTCTGTCTTGGAAGTGATTTCTCCTGTAGGGCTTTTGAAACAGAATTTTAGTATTCTTATGAGCAGAAACAGATTTCCTTGTTAGTGCTATTGTTTGGTGCTGTTGCTGACCTCAGAGTTTTCTTCAAAAACATTTTTATTTGACCTTGGGGTATCATGGTTTTCCCTGAGACTGGTGGGTGCAGTTGAAGACAGGATGTCATCCTTAACTGGAGTGTCAGGCAGCTTCTATTTATGAAGGCATGATTTCCTGAGCACTTCCTGTGTGCCAGGCCAAACATTAAGTGTTTTATAAAGTTTATTTTAAATCTCACAGTAAGCACTAAGAGGTAGAAGGGATCTTTGTCCCCTGTAGAAAGAGTAGAGTATATAGTGACCTGCTGTAGGCTACTTGACTTGGAAGTTCAAGTGGTGAAGTTAAGGACTGAATCCAAATCATCCTCCCTGAAAGCCCCTCCCTCGCTCAGCACAAGAATTTCCCTTCTAGGTCACTTTTGTACCACTGAGGCCTCCCCCGTACCTGGCATTTAACAGATGCTCAATAAATTCTTGCCAAATGAGTGAATGGAATTTATAATTTAGAAACATGTGAGTGTTTCTCGTACCCAGCCTTTTACAAATCAGCAGTGAAACACACCCCTGCATGCACCATGACCCAGCTCTGTGTCCACACTTTACTGGACTGGTTTTGCACTTTGAGCTGCAGAACTGAGGTGGAGGGATTGTGTCGTTGGAGTCACATATTAAAAGGAGAAAGAAGAACGAGGAAGAGCCCTCTGGATCCCTTCCGTATGTGCCACACACTTTCATACACCTCACAGCGTCTGGGGGTGGAGGGTGGGGTGCCACTGCTGTTTTCCAGATGAGGAAATAATTGAGGCCAAGAGGGGTGGTGGCCATATTGTTATTCCCCTTCTGTGAAAGTACCCCCAGTTTCTTTGAGAAACCATCTTCCACCTCTACCTTGGTCCATGAGATTGGGGTGGAACGGACACAGACTTAACCAATCAGAGCATCTCAACCACCTGATCAGTGATTGGTTCAGGGATGAACATGTGATTCAGACTTAGTCAATGAGACTCCATCCCAGTGTATTTGTTCCGTTGTGGGACAGAAAATTTGTCAGTTGCTTTACGAACTGCTGGTGACTATCTTGCCTTTGTATGGGTGGAGACAGCCTGAAAGTGGAGCCCACCAGGGGAATGGGAGGCTAAGAGATGGAGAGTGGAGAGAGACAAGACAAGCCCCGATAGCCTTGTCCAACTCTGCCTTGAACCAATGAATTGCTCTTTCTTTTCATGAGCCATTTTGGAATTCTGTCACTTGTAACTGAAAGACTTCTGACATCTCTTTGTCTTGCTGTTCTCAGTTGTGAAGTTGGAATGATCAAAGTTGTTAACTCATCTGGCTATTGGGAGGATTAAGTAAACTTATGCATGTCCAGCCTTAGCATAGTGCCTGACACCAGCTAGTCATTTGCTCAGTGAATGTTGGCAGCCATTGTGGAGCAGGGTATGAATTTCCCAAGACCCCCAGGGAGCGTACTCAGGCACATTTAGCAGAAAGATATTTTGGGCTGAGAAAACGCCTCAAATGAAGCTCTCAAGTGGTGGTCGTCTGCACAGACCCTGCCTCCTCACCCTCCCTCAGAATTGCTCATCCCCTCTCAGGAACCAGATTCTGCCCCTGCTAGATAGGAATTCAGCAGACATAGAGGGTCATCACCTCTGCATTCCAGCGACGTTTCACATCTGTATAGACATCAGCCAGCTCATCAATCTCTCTAACGGATGTCTCAGGGGTGGTGTGCAGGGGGACAATCACGAAGTCCTTGACAGCTGAGGAACAGGAAAGAGGCAGAGGTCACACATTTCCTCTGTCAAGATTCCATGAACACTGCTTCAGGGAAACAGTCTGCCCCCCCAAAAGGCACAGACTGTGTCATCTAGGGTCCCCCATTTCCAGAAGTTCCAGTGGTCGAGATTTAAATAACCTTATGGTCATTAGGCTGCCATTTTCAGCACACCAAAGCCTCTTTTCTCCCAGTTGCCCTTCCTGACTAAGAGAAAGCTGGTAGACAGTGTTCCTCACTGGCATTGTCGATGTTTTTATTTTCTCATTAAAAAAAAAAATGCCTTGTCTTTTCTATTTTAAAAAAAACTTAAGCTTGTTTGACTTTATACTAAGGGAAAAAAAAACTTTTTCTAAGTAAAAAAAAATTAAAGAGATTTCAGTTTATACTCCTTTAGTAATTAGAAGGAGGGGGTGAAGCCTGAACAATTTTATTTAAAAAGCAGAGTGGCCCTTTGTGGGCCTCCCCAGCAGGAGGGGCTGAGGGAGCCTGAGTGAGAGGAGGAGGGTGTCTTGCCCACCTGCTAGCAGCAGGTGTCTTTCTGAATGCCTCCTCCTCAGGCTCTCCCTTGGTCTGCACCTGAGTGCCCTCTCTTCTCAGGAGCTGGGGTCTATTAGGCAATCACTGCTCAAGTCCCACAGGGGGAAGTCCATCAGACCAGCAGCGTGCCTCCAAGACCTGCCCTGCTTCAGTAGCCTCTCTCTCACTCTGCTCCTCCCTCCTCCTTCCCACTCCCCAGCCTCTTTTTGGGCCCATGAACATCCCAACTCCTTTCCTGCTTCTGAGCTTGGGTGCTCACTGTGCCCTGCCGCCAGAATGCCTTTCCACCAACAATCTGTGACTGGCTGCTTCTGGTCAGAGCCGTTGTCACCTCCGGGGAGGCATCCCCCAGTTGCCCAGTCTAAGGTGGCCCCTTACCCTGCTATTCAGTAAACCCTGCTTACTGCCTTCATGCTCTGAAATTACCTGCTTGGCTTCTTAGTTTGGCCCACTGGAACCTAAGCTCTCTGAGGGCAGGCTTATCTTCTTGTTCACCCTCTTGGCTCCAGAACCTAGCACCATGCCTGGCACTTGGAGGTGCTCAGAAATGTTTGTTGACTGAACTCATGAATGAATGATTGAGAGAATAAATGAAAGAAGAAAAGATAGATAAATGGCAAACTCTTTCCTCTTTAATCCCAAACAGAGGGGACATAAAGACATTTCCTTGTTCAGATGGAGAGAAAACTCCAAACATGGCAGACCTGTGGTGCCATCCCAGCGGGGGTGGGTGTTGCGGGGGGAGGGTAGTAGGGAAGGGTGGAAGCTCCAGACAAACAGATCTGTTCAGCACTTCATGAAGGTTGAGTACTCTCTCAAAGAAGAAAGAATGGGTTGGTGGGAAGGGCCTCTCTTAACACTGCCAGGTCAGCTGAACGTGAATCATGTGCGTGACAAAAACTATTACTGAATGTCCTCTCTGAAAGGCATTTCTGGTTCCTCACCAGAAGCCCTCACCAAAAGCCCCCACCTCCTTCTCAGTTTTTTGTTTGTTTCCTACTGAAAATCTCCTGCTGTTCTTCCATGTTTGTTTTCCTGAAATACTCTGTTCTGAGCTATTAACCCTGTGCAGAAATAGTTAACTTCATAGTTCAAGATGTTAATATTTGTGTGATATAGATATAGGTGTTCATACGTACAGCTCTGACTGTTGAGTTATTATCTGTCTCCCCTGCTGCACAAGGACAGGGACCTTTTCTGTCTTGTCCAGTACCCATGTAGTGGGTATTGAAAAAAAGATCTGATTCTCTGTAGTTCCAGTCTACAAATCAAAGTAATTCTTGACTTTCTGTTGAGTACTGCATGGTGGTTAAAAGCGTGGGCGCCTGAGATGGCAGTTTATGTTACAGCCCTGGCTTGTCCACTTCAGTAACTGCCGGATGACCTTGGGTGTGTGACTCCATCTATTTGAACCTCAATTTCCTCTATCGTAAAGCAGAGACAATCCTAGTTGCCATCTTGTTGGGTGTTGCAAAGATGATAGGAACCTGGCGTTCATCACGGATAAATAATTGTTAGTGACTAATACAAGTACTATTGTTGTCAGAGATCAGGGTGCAATATTTTAGGTTTCCTCTCCGCCCCCAGTCTGTGGGGGAGATTGCTCTGTGATTACTGGAGAGGCAGTGTGGCTCTAGGTTGGGAGATCATCTTTGTTGGCCAGTGTTCAGATTTTTCAAATGAAGGAACAGCTGTCCTTGATTGGGACTGGGGGATTTTTCTAAATAATTGGCATCAATCTAAACGCTCCAAAGGTTACTCTTACCAGGTAAGAGGTTATTATTGATTCCAGAAAGTGGCTTCTAGGACAAGGAGGTCTTGAGCTGTGGCATTCCAAGCAGCCAGCCTGGTGTCATCAAACTATACCGTGTCCTCCGCATTCAAGTGTTAGGAGCCCCTAATGGTCACCTCAAGCGAAATGCCTCCCTAAAGATGCTGCATAAACCCTGGGATCACAGGTCCCAGCTCAGGGCTGCTGCCCATTCATGGGCTCCCTGCGGAAGTGAGGAGTGAGAGGGGCCTGTGGGTCTCACCGGTGTATGGTGACTGGAACCAGACCACAAAGGGTTCCCTGGAAAACACGTCTGCGTCTCCAGTCTGATAGTCATGGTAGAGGTAGCTTTGTTTTACAGACACTAGCTTTTCTCTGGAAGAAAAAAGAAAAAAAGACAGTCCTTCAAGATGAGTTGGCTTTCTTCTTACTTCTTTGAAGAAGCAGAGACGAATGTTCCCACAGCTTTATGGGCCTCCCCTGCAGAGTTGAATGCCGGAAGGGATCTTTTACCTGAGGACAAGGCTCAGTCAGTCTCCTCAAGGGCCAGAGCCCTTGGGGAACTGAATATCTGGGGAGCTCAAAACTTAAAGGTCAGACTCAGCAGAAATTATTAGTAGGAAGAAAATGAGAATGTTTTGTCCCAGAGCAGCCATGCTGGGCAATTCATGTTTCCAACCCCTGCCAGGACTTGACCATGAGGAATAAAGAACTCTTGACTTTCCTGACCAGGTCACCAAGTCATCTAGCAAATTAGTTTTAAAGAGTTAATATTATCCTTCCCATCAGCCCCACTTTTAACAGCTCAGTAATTCGAGCAATATTGAGAGCTGGTTTGACATCTAAATTTGGTTTTGAGGAAAAGATTTTTATTCCATCCACGGTCACATTGATAAGTAAACCATGTTCCGGGAAGCATAATTTATACTTACTTATAGAGAAAGGCATACTGTTCTTTATATGTGTTTCTTCCAAGGCGAGCGCTAATCACATAGTTGTATGTTATGTCTCTTCTTGAATTTCTGGAAAACAAAAAGATTTTATATTGCATCTTAAAGAACAAACATTTCTCTCTGCCTAGGTTCCCCTCCCTCCAGTCGGCTTCCATATGCCCAATGGCATCATATAGAACGGCTTCCGTTCATTATAACCTTCGAGTCTCATAAGAAGGGCCACCACTGACTGAGAATGTGACATCTGCCATTATTTCTTGTCCTGATAAGAAGAGTACTATTGTTACTCCATTTTTGTAGTTTGCAAGTACAGAGCTGGGATTTGAATTGAGATTCTGCTGCTGCTGCTGCTGCTAAGTCGCTTCAGTCGTGTCCGACTATGTGCGACCCCATAGACGGCAGCCCACCAGGCTCCACCATCTCTGGGATTCTCCAGGCAAGAACAATTGAGATCCTACTCACCCCCAAATCCACCTGCTTTGTATCACTGAAACCATAGAAGATTCAGGCCACAGTCAGCCCTGGAGGTTGTTCTGGCCTGTGGCTGGACTGCACCTCATACTTCCTGGTAGCATAAACTTCACCAGGTTACTCCTGAGCATTTATCATATGCAGGATTCCTATTAAGATTTTTTAAAATTATATTTATTTTTTATTGAATAATTGCTTTATAGAATTTTGCTGTTTTCTGTCAAACCTCAACATTAATCAGCCATAGGTAGACATATATCCCCTCCCTTTTGAAGCTCCCTCCTGTCTTCCACTCCTTTAGGTTGATACAGAGCCCCTGTTTGAGTTTCTTGAGCCATACAGCAAATTCCTGTTGGCTATCTATTTTACATATGGTAACGTAAGTTTCCTTTTTTCTCTTTCCATACATCTCACCCTCTCCTCCCCTCTCCCCATGTCCGTAAATTTATTCTCTATGTCTGTTTCTCCATTGTTGCCCTGTAAGTAAATTTTCTAGATTCTGTACATATGTGTTAGAATACGGTATTTATCTTTCTCTTTCTGACTCACTTCACTCTGTATTCTAGGTTCATCCACCTCATTAGAACTGACTCAAATGCATTCCTTTTTATGGCTGACCTACTAAGATTTTTGTCGGACATTTCTTTTCTGCTCTGAAAACCTCCAGGCATTTTTCTCACAAGTCCTGAAACTGTGATTCCAAATAGCTATTGTTTCTGTTCTGGCGGCTGAAGATACAGTCATAAAGTCCCATTGATCCTCTGCCTCACCCTTATCAGGAAGACTTGACTCTCACATGTATGTGCCAAACCTGCTGATAACTCCACCCTGGGCAGAGTCTACTTCATCTTCCCTCTAGAACATCGGGGGGTATGTCTAAGCTGTGGCATATTCTCAGATTCCATTGGGAGAAACCAGAGGGGGCTTTTAGGGGCCAACTTAGAGCCCACAGAAATTCCTGGAAATTAATATTCTAAGGCAGATCTGGCTATGGGGCCCCCAGGAGCGCAGACAGTGGATTCTGCTGGGCTTCCAATTTGGAAAGACTGGCTCTGTTCTAAATCTAGCCTGCCAAGTCTTGGGTTGGCAAACTGCTTGCAATGACTCAGCTATGAAGTGACGAAGGCCCTTCCTGGCTTACAGAGAATTAGGAGACAAACAGGCCTGGCTCTGCTTGGAGTCCACAGCACAGTCTAGGGAGGGTGGGGAGAACTGAGACCCCTGAGGGTGGGAGGGGTTAATCCAGACCAGCTGCAAGTGGTGCCTGTAACTGCTGTCCCCTCAGTCCCCCATACTTCTGAAAAGTGGCCTGGGCCACTTCAAAGAAGGCCGAGGGGACTCAGACTAGAGCACTGGCTTGGAGTCAGACACCACCCAGGTACAAAGGTAGGTTTGGCCATTTACTGGCTGGGTTACCTTGGCAGATCCTTGCTGTCTGTGTCTCGGTCCCTCAGCTATAAGGGAAGCAGTGGTAGAACCTGCTCTACAGAGTTGTGAGGAGTGAATGAGATAGCACACGTAAACTGATAAACAGGATGCCTGGCCTTTATGGCGCGGTTACAGTCTGTCAGTAGCTGTTTCCTTGGCCTTCTGGATCATCACTTGCCATTACATACATCCCCTTACTTTTACTAGAGATGAACATCCCAGCGCTAGTTGCCACTGCTCCATACCAGGCACAGCTTAACCATTTACATGCATGATTTGATTTAATTATCACCACATCCCAGGAAGATGAGTTCTATTATTAGCTTTATTTAAGATGGGGAAAATGAGGTACAATGAGGTTCAGTAACTTGTCCAAGGTCATAGCTGAGCCAGAATCCAAGCCCATGTGGTCTGAGCTGAGTGGAGGTGCCTAGCCCCTGGGCTGCATTCCCTCTGTCATTGTCAAGAGCAGACCTGTGAGGCTAAAAAGGAGATTCTCTGCTCCAAGTCTGGACTCTCAGATGAGAAACTGAGGCCCAGAGAGGGGTGGTTACCATCAGCCCAAGGGCCTCTCTCTGTGAAGGAGAGCATCGAAGGCTGTTTCTCTCAGCCTTCAGACTTTTTGTAAAATACACAAAAATTCAAATCAAATAGTCAAGTTCAGACTTTGTAAAATACTCAAATCATACAGAGGTTTATGTCCATGGGGTATATGTCCACGGGGTTGCAAAGAGCCAGACGCAACTGAGCAACTGAACTGAACTGACAGAAGTATATAAAATAAAAAGCAAGTGTTTCCCATTTCTTCACACCCCCCTTCCAAGTGGTCTTCCAGTCATACCCACCACGCCCCAGAAGTAACCACTCTCAACAGTTGAGCACATCCTTCCTGTCTTTCTTTTATGCCCATGCAAACTCAGCCACACCCTTATTCATGTATGACGTAGTGTGATTACTAAAATGAGCTCTTCTACGTATAGTTCTGAACTTGCTTTTTGCCATGTATTGTAGCCATCTTTCCATGCTGGAATATTTAGCTCTAAGCTACTGTGTAGTAACCATGACTTTAATCACAGTGTAATATTCCAGCCCATGGGCATATCATGTTTTTATATTTGCAGTCAATCTTTTCTTTGTAACAGTACTTCAGCTCAGCTTCTTAGTCTGTTTCGTTTCTCTCAGTCCTGATTCCTCACCCATTTCCCTCTTTTGTTTTATCATATTAAAACTAGCTGGTTGAAAATTCTCAGGACCACAGTTAATAAAATTGAAAGCCTGGGCAGTGTTGGCCATGTGACCTGGTGGTCTGGGCCAGTGCTGGTCCTCACACTAGTTTCAGTTCCCAGGGGATTTTCAGATGTCCTTGCACCTGGCTTTGAGCCGGCAGAGGGTCCAGGGGCCCCATCTTTACCCATTTAGCTTCTCCATCAGCGTGGGACAGATCCTGTTGCTGCTGTCCTTGATTTCCATCAGGAGTATGATATCACAGCGTTTGATGACCTGCAGAGAGAGAATTCCCCAGGGGTGTGAGGCCATTTACTACAAATAATGAAACCTTTTAATGGGCACTTACTCTTTTTTTTTTTCATTGTAGTTGATTTACAGTGTGGTGTTAATTTCTGCTGTACAGCACAGTGAGTCAGTTATACATACGAAAGTGAAAGTGAAAGTTTTAGTCGCTCAGTCATGTACCACTGCTTGCAGCCTAGCAGGTTCCTCTATCCATGAAATTCTCTAGGCAAGAATACTGGGGTGGGTTGCCATTCCCTTCTCCAGGAGATCGAACCCTGGGATCAAACCCGGGTCTCCCACACTGCAGGCAGATTCTTTACCATCTGAGCCACCAACAATGTCAGGGGGTTCCCTTTCCTCCACATCCTTTCTAGCATTTGCTATTTGTTGACCTTTTAATGATGGCCATTCTGACTAGAGTGACTGCAGTTTTGATTTGCATTTCTCTAATAATTAGCAACATTGGGCATATTTTCATGTGTCCATTGGCCATCTGTACGTCTTCTTTAGAGAAATATCTGTTTAGATTGTCTGCCCATTTTTCGATTAGATTGATTGATTGTTTTATTATTTGGGGGGCACTTAATATGTTTTAAGCATCAGATTGAGTGCTTTGTTAAATTAACTATCCTCTTCTCTGAAATAAATGATGGACTCCCTGAGCATGGTAGGCTACAGTCCATGGGGTCGCAAAGAGTCAGACACCACTGAGCGACTTCACTCACTCACTGAGGTAAGTACTATTATGATATACATTGTAAAGACAAAGAGCCTGAGGTTCTTTCTGGGAAAGCTGAGATACTATCCAGAATCACCCAGCTAGAAAGTGGCTGAGCCAGAATGTGAACCTAGGCAACCAGAATCCAGACCAAAAGCACATGACCCCTGTAAGTCCTGCAAGTTGGCTTTGTTTGAATAATTACAATAATAATAATAAATATATCTATTAAGGCCTTAGTAAATAAAAAATACCAGGCTGGATACTGCAGAAATAAAGAAGTATAATTATAATAATTATAAGAGTGAACATTTATTGTGAGCCTACTCAGAGCCTCACCAGCTCTGAGACAGCTGTGATTTTGAACTCATTAAGCATAGGAGGAAACCCAGCTCAGAGTGACTGAGTGACTAAGGTCATGAAGCCAGTATAGGTGATAAGAGTAGGATGTGAAATCAGGTTCACGTGACTGCAAAGCCCACCATGCTGTACTATTAAAATACAATCCCTCCCTCAAAGACTGGTTATCAGTGAAGAAGACAAATGGAAAGGACTAGCTACAGTGAGAGACCAAGGCAGTTGTGCTGAATCAAAGTCAGGCCCATGACAGTGTTGAGGAATAATTAGTTACATCTGCCCAGAGGATCATGGAAGGCTCCACGGAGGATACTTTTGAACAAGCCCTGAGAGGCAAGAAATAATTCAGTGTGGGGAGTTTCCTGGCGGTCTAATGGTTAGAACTCTGTGCTTCCTCTGCAGAGGTCACAGGTTCGACCCCTTGTCAGGGAACTAAGATCCCAAATGCCTGCCATAGGGAGAGGTTAAACAAAGAAAAAAAGAAGAACTCGGTGGGTAAAGAATACAGGAGGGTCCCCTTCAGAATGAGCAGTAAGCTGAGGACTAGGGTGTCAACACCCACTGGAGGCCACTGGGACCTTCCTTTGTATGGAATCCTAGTGGGCTGGAATTTGGTGGTCAAGGACAGAGCAGCCTCAGTGTTCATTTTGTCTTTTCACATCACTTTCAGAGGAGCAAGGGGATTATGCCACTGGTCCTACTTCCAGAGCACATATATATTCTAGTTTCCTCTCTAAAAAGGGCAGAGCAGAGACGGCCACCGACACTGGCCTGGTGCCATTAACAAGTGCCAGGGGCTGAAGATATACCAGTGTAGTGACAGAGGAGGAAGACTGTGTCAGAGTCTGCATGCTTCCATCAGCAGGCTTGCACATCACGGCATCAGACGTGTCGGGTTCACCAAGGAGAGCTGGGTGCTGTTCTCCCAGCCAGCCTCCTGATTTAGTCACTTAACCACCGTCAGATCTTTCTGGAAAGCACTTTAGAATATGTATATGAAAAGGGAAAGAAAATGTTAGTCACTCAGTTGTGTCTGACTCTGCGACCCCAGGGACTGTAGCCCTCTAGGCTCTTCTGTCCATGGAATTTTCCAGGCAAGAACACTGGAGTGGGTAGAAGATCCCGTCTTCAGGAGATCTTCCCAACTTAGGGATCTAACCTGCGTCTCCTGCACTGTGGGCAG
This sequence comes from Ovis aries, assembly GCF_016772045.2. Classification (NCBI taxonomy): domain Eukaryota; kingdom Metazoa; phylum Chordata; class Mammalia; order Artiodactyla; family Bovidae; genus Ovis; species Ovis aries. The sequence goes on along the minus strand of NC_056072.1, from coordinate 43,211,183 downwards.
ATTCTTTACCATCTGAGCCACCAGGGAAATGCTATAATACTTGATCTAGTTTTCTCACTTTGAGGAATGTCTTCCACTGTAAAAAAGTTTCTGCTATTACTCTGCATCTCAGTTTCCTTATCTGTAAATGGGCATAATAACAGTCATTCCCTCACAGGATTGTTGAAGGACAAATGAATCCTTAGAACAGGGCAAGCCATGTAGGAGGCAAACAACAAAATGTTGTTATTATTATTATTACTGTATGGGATTTCCCAGGCAAGAATACTGGGGTGAGTTGCCATTTCCTTCTCTTGGGGATGTTCCTGACCCAGGAATTGAACCCACATCTGCTTCTTCACAGATGGATTCTTTACTACTGAGCCACCTGGGAAGCCCTTATTATTACTTATGCAGACCAAAGAGGAAGATGTATTGCAACAGAAAAACTGGAAATATCCTAAGCATCCCCAGATAGGGAAGCATTGAATGAAACACATTGGAAACGAAGCATAAGGCATTAAAAGTTGTGTTTTAAAAGAATATTAACAACGTATGAAATACTTTTTATATAAAAGCAGAATAGGGTATCTCCATGCTGCAAAATAGATGCCTGTTTATGTATTATTTATGGATGGAAAAACATCCACAGCAAAGTTACCCAAGTGCCAACAACTGTTACCTTCAAGTGATAGGATACTTCTTTATATGTTTCTGTATTTTCAAAATAGTCCATATTGACTATTTTTAGTTTAATAAAATTAATTTGTAAAATATAAGTTTATAATTTAAAACATTAGTGTCCTAATTAAAAAAAAATTGATGTTATTTTACAAAAAAAACTGATGGGGAAGAAATTGTAGGTGAGGAGGTGATAGTGTTTATGAAGACGTGACAGATGTGATCACGGCTTACTTAAGTTAAATAAGTTGTCTTAATATAAAATGCCTAATACAGTGACTGGCACAGAGTGGGCCTAGCAAAGGCCCTGTCAGTGTGAGCTCTTACCGTGGACTCATTATATTTCCACAGTAAGCCTGCACTGCCGGCCAGGTTGTGTGAGGACCATCTTACTGAAAGGCGCTTAGGGGCTCAGGGAGAAGGGACTGGCAGAGCTGGTGCGTCTGGCTGCCTGGTGAAAGGTGAGCACAGGGCCCCTGGTGCTCCCACCAGAACGTGGTGTCTCTGGGGTTTTCTAAGGTAATAAAACCCAGAGTCTTGGGAAGGGTTTCAGCCCCAGCATCAAACATAAATTAACCTATAGGATAAAGTGGAGAAGGCAATGGCACCCCACTCCAGTACTCTTGCCTGGAAAATCCCATGGACGGAGGAGCCTGGTGGGCTGCAGTCCGTGGGGTCGCTGATTCAGACACGACTGAGCGACTTCACTTTGACTTTTCACGTTCATGCACTGGAGAAGGAAATGGCAACCCACTCCAGTGTTCTTGCCTGGAGAATCCCAGGGACAGGGGAGCCGGTGGGCTGCTGTCTATGGGGTCGCACGGAGTCGGACACGACTCAAGTGACTTAGCAGCAGCAGCAGCCAGCATAGGATAAAGAGAATCAACTGACACCAGAAGAATGTGAACAGAGTCTCAAGACATTGATCAGATTACCCAAGGGAAGTCTTAGCTAAATGGGGAGAAAGATTAGACTTGGGAGTTGGAAAAAGGTTGATGGCTGGAGGGGGAGAGAAGGAAAAAGAGAGGGAGAGGAGTGGAAGGGGTGGGAGAGAGTGCACAAGCTTCCTTCTCCCTAGGGGCTAACTTCAGTTAAACAACTCTTGAGTCTCTTAAAAGTCCAAAAGCTTTAGAGAAAGCGTGAGGGTATCCAGCAGTCCTTCTAACAGGAAAATGGGCTCACCTTCACAATGACATCCATGGCATTACAGTTTGCCTTCTTGGATTCCCCAAAGGACCTCACATTGAAGGAGCAGATCTTGAGGGCCAGGGCACTGTGGGTGGAGAGGAGGAGAAGCACCAGGCAGGCCAGCGGCAGAGGCATCGTGGCTCCTCTGACTTCAGGGCTCGGAGAAAGGGTAGCAGTGTCTAGAGAGCGGGCTCTGGGCCACCTGCCCAGACTCCGCTGACTTGTAAAGCTTGCTGATAGCAAGAAATACTGGATTCCTTGTTGCTGCTTTCACTTCTCTGAGGAACTGAAGATCATGGGTTTTATTCCCCGAGGGAATGAAGGAAATGAGCTAGTTTTTAGGATCCCCTGTTTTTGTCACTCGGATGAGGAAACTGGTCCACTTAATCTAGGCATCAGTCTCTGCAGTCACTCTTAACCCAGCAGGAAGCCAGCCCTGACATCTGGTCATTTCTGCTGTGATCACATACCATATGCCTTCTCCTGGAAACTGATGAACTCGGAAATGGTCCACCCCAGAGAGCACCTGGGGTGTGGAGCCTTCTGTGTGTGGGTGGGAGGACAAGGAGGCAGGGGACAGTGGGGAATTCTGCCAGATTTGGGGATTTGGCAGTTAGCTGTCCCTGGACACACCCAGATTCCAGCTCGCCAACAACTCTGATGGGCGTAATTAAAGCCAAGTCTGGTTTGAATAACATAATTTTTAAGGCAAGTTTTGCTATATACAATTTAACACACCAAATACTAGCAGCATATTGCCAGGAAAGCAGTTGCAGATCTGCTGGGATGGGTCAGTCTTTGGACTGAAAGGACAGAATTAAGCCTTTGGGGAGATCCATGATTCAATCTGATTTTATTTAATGTTTGTGAGAGTTGTGTGGCCCCGTGAAAGGAAGGTTTTGCAAGAACTGTAGGATTTCAGTCCAAGTAAAATGGCTCTTGGGGCTTCCTTGTCTTCCCACCAGTAAAGAATCTGCCTGCCGTGCAAGAGATGTGGGTTGGATCCCTGGGTCAGGAAGATCCCCTGGAGAAGGAAAAGGCAACCCACTCCAGTAATTTTGCCTGGGAAAATCCATGGACAGAGGAGTCTGGCAGGCTACAGTCCATGGGGTTGCAAAGAGTTGGACCCGACTTAGCGACTAAACAACGACAACAAAATGCCTTTTAGAGATTTGGGCAGGAAGATGAGAAGATCTGAAAAACAAAAAAGTACAAAATCCAGTCAGTTTATAAACCCGAGTAGGATTTGCAGACCTTGTCATGGAAAAGTCTTCTGTGAAGAGAGGAAGTAATAAGCTGAAGGCAGTGTTGGGATCTCCAGACTACTCCCTCTTGAAGTGATGGGCGTGTGGTCATAGTCACAGGGAAGAGCGTGCAAGTATCGCTAACATGCATCCAGTCAGCATCCTGGCCAAATCACTAGCCAAGCACACCCAGGCATTCTAAGGAGATAATCCCTGAGTGTTGAATACATGGAAGGAAATAATGACTTCCTGAACTGGTGGGGATGTTAATCTCCCCGTTGGCCACAGTCCAGACCTTAAGCCTGGTTGAATCTCTGGTGAAAAGCTGGTGGTGATTGTCCTTCCTGGTGAGCGGGTATCTTCCAACCAGAGGAAGGTTGAGAATTTAGTGAGTACAGTTTTTTGTATGTTTCAAGAAGGAATTTCTACATATGTGGTATTTTATGACCTTGTAACATGTGAAAGATTTTAACCTATTAAACTGGCAGTCTTGTAACTATAACATAAAATGTGCAATTGAGGGAATGTTTTTAGATTTGTAACTCTTATTTGAAACCTTCCTAAGTTTCTGTACAGTTCTGGAACATTTATAAGAATTCTGGGTTAACAGTGTTTTATAAGTTGAATGTATTAGAATTATTTGGTATTAAAAAGGGTGGCTTTTTAAAAATTCAGATAACTGAAGAACTTTACAAGGAAATAGATATATAAAAGAAGTTTGAAATGTTTGTAAATGGGTCTATAACACCTTAGAGGTAATTATTTAAGTTTGTTGGATGTAGAGTTGTCAGACTTAGCAAATAAAAATACAGAACACTAGGTCAATTTGAATTTTAGATAATTCAAATTTAATTAGGCAGCATGTATTTTACCTGGCAATCTTAGCTGGACTTATCAATGAAATAAAAAACCTTTATATGTCGAACTTAAAAGCATGACATTGTTTAAGGCAGTAATCACCCTGCCAGGGTCCTGGGAAAGGTGTTCATTCTCAGCATCAAAAATAACCTAACTTATAGGATCAGAGAGTAAATTAATGTTTTTGCATTTTTAACTTTGATAATTAGAATATTAATTTGAAAAATAAAGAAACCTCTGAATAATGGTTTCTCTATATAGATGCTGCCCTTAAGGACGTCAAAAAAAAATCAGATGAACAGATGAAGAGTTTGACCCCTTTTTGTAATTAGCACTTGAACTACTTAAAAAAAGTGTCTGGAAATAAAATCTTGAATCAAACTTAATCAGGTTAAGTGCGGGGCTTCACTGAGTGCTTTCTGTTTCATCTCATTACACACTCCCCTAGACCCTTACCATGGCCCCTCCATTTTGCAGGTGAGCAAACTGAGGCTTGTGTTCAAAGATACACAGCTAGCATGTGGCAAAGCTGCAATTTGGTCCCACTCATTCTCGCTCCAGACCAGCATTCTCCCCCACCAAACCAGGCACACAAAACTCAATAAGAAAGCTGCAGGTCAGGGGCTATGAAGAGGAAAAAGAGAATTTCCAGGTTTTATTGTATACCCTTTGGTATTGTTTGAATTTTCTTTTTTAAATAAAAGCATGTACTTGTTTAGTAATTAGACAAAGTGCTAAAAAGCTCTTTATTCTTTTAAGTCGATTAAAAAATGCCCATGCCAACATGTCCTTCTGGGCCAGCTTAGCCTCAGATGACTCTCAGCCAACCCCAGGAGTTCCTGATAAACATGAGGGGCTGGAGCGACAAAGCTGTGCTGGTGACCCAGGCACAGCAGAGACCCTCTGCTTTTCCTTCTTGTTGGGCTCCAGTGTTGGGAAGTGGAAGTTTGAGACTGTCTCTTCCAAGAGCCTGGAGCCTGGAAAGAAAGGCAGACACTGGCCTGACCAACACTGAACATTCTGAGGTGTCCTTCCTTCTGCCATTCAGTGGCTATGGGTGACATTTCCTGTGCCTTGTACTTCCAAACAGTAGGGTATAAGATGCTCCTGAAAAAAAGGATATGTATATATCCCTCCTTGGAGATTTATAATACACATTAGCATATTAAATGTCCTAAAAGTCCTGCAAAGCTGGAACAAAGCTGCTTAACTATGTTGGAACAGTATGTCCTGAATTTATTGTCCACGGAACCCTTTATTCACATAACTCCTTTTAGTATCTTGAGCTCCATCCACGTTGGGAAACACCATCCTAATTGAGCAGGGACCATCGGATTCCCTCACAGACTTAAGCTGTAGTCCTTGTCAATAGACCCTACTGAAGATTTGCACGTGAGTCATGTGAATGGGCAGATGTGGGGATCGGAGGTTGAGACACGTGGCCTCAGACACCACCGGCAGCCACGGCCATTCACCATGGGTGCTGGTGGGGCAGGAGTCAGTGGAGATAAAGGCTGCCTTAGAATTTGAGGAAGGCAACATGGGGATTCCAGGGGGAGTGAAAGTGTCACAAGTCAGGTTATCCAAAAGCAGCAAAAAAGAAATGAGGGGCCGGTGGGAAAGTTTTTACTCTTGGCAGGTGACATCCTCGTGACTCAAAACAGGTGTTTCCAGTGACTGATGCCATTGCGTGTGCAATAAGGAGCGTGTCCTAGCAATGATCTTGTATAGCATGCAGACTGCTGCAGTCATTATGTTTCACAACTAGCCTGGGGGTTGGGGCAGGGAGCGTGCATTTTATGTAAGGTTGCATAATTGTGACGGATCTCACCTTTGCATGATGGTTTCCAACTGGTGAAGCAGGCTCTGGTTTGGACCTCACACAGCGTCTTCCACACCAGGCTGTGTCTGGACCTCAAGCAGATTGCTCTCGGAAGGCAGTCAGTGCTCTGACTAGAACCCCTCAAAGGCTCTTTGTTTGACATAAAGACCAAACTCCTTGTGGTGGCTTCTACCTACTCACCCCTTCAAGGTCACATCCTCTATTCTCTTCTTCCCCCGCTGGCCTCCCGTCACACTGCCTGGCTTTCAGTTCCCGCCACCAAGCCTTTGCACAGCTGTTCCCTCCACCTGCAGGGCTCTTCCTTTCTTCTGCCTCTCTAAATGCCATTCTCTCCTTGGCCCCCCTCAGCCCATGAGGGGCTTCCCTCTTACTCTCTGTCACGGAACACAGGTCTTTGGATTGTGGTATCTGTGACGATGTATTATTATCTATGAGCTCGTGTGTTGTCTTGTCTCTCCACCCTCACCCCCGACAGTTCTCACGGGCAGGGACACCTTCATGTGTCTGTGCTGCCTGGGACAGGACAGGGCGTGTGGCAGATGCTCAGTAAACCTTTGCTGAATGCATGATATAATGCTCTGACTGACTCTGGAGCCTAGCTTCTCTACCACCCAAGGGAGGGTTCTGAGCCAGGGTAACCACGGGAGACCCCAGGCCACTGAGACAAAAGAAATAACAACAGCTACCACTCTATACCATCTGCCTTTCTCGGAGCACTGGGTGCTAAATTCTCACCTAACTCCCTGAGTTAGAGCAGAGTGGAGCAGGATTCTCACCCTTGGTACCAATGCTATCTGAGACCAAAAAATTCAGTGTTGTGGGGACTGCCCCATGCATTATAGGATGTTTAATAGCATTCTTAGCCTCTATCCGCTAGATGGCAGTAGTACACCCCCCCACCCCGAGTCATGACAGATGTGTCTCCAGACATTGCCAAATGCTCCCACAAAGGTGGAGATCACCCCATGCTGAGAATGCTGGAGGTTAAAGCATGCATAATTTCATTTATAGCTGTTCAACCTCAGGTAAGTGTCTAAACCTCTCTGTGCCCATTTCCTCACTTTTGAAAATGGGGATAATTATAGCTTTTACATGTTAGAGCTGTAAAGATTTTGTGAGTTTATAGCTAAAGAGAAGACTCAGCACAGTGTCTGGCCCTTAGGGGTGTTCTATTAGGATGATACTCTATCTTCAGAACAAACTGTGCAGATAAGGAATTGCCATTCCTACTTAACAGATGGGAATACTGAGACCTAGAGATAAAGAAGTCAGGCCCCAGTTGCTGATAGTGAAGTGACATAAAAGGCAGGAATTCAGGTTCTCAGGATTAATTCCCTTTGCCAGATCATGTGGGTATAAAATGGACCATTAACTCCAGACCTCATGTGACCAGTTGCAAATTCTGAGCTAGTGGTGTTGGAATTAGTGGGTTAGATTCACTAGGGTGGGGCTAGTGTGAGGCAAATGAGGTACTGACTTGGGTGCAAACTTTAAGGGGGTGCCGAACAACTCAGTAATCAAGATAAATAATATTTTATGCAGTTTTGAATAATTTAAGAATTATTCAAATTCATGTGGATACATGTATAATGATCAAAGTATCAAAATTTTAAAGACAAGATCCAACCTTGCATTTTCATGATTCTGCCTCATTCAACTCACGCTGATCCTGCTCCTGGGATCTGCAGATCTGTGCACTCAGTGGGCACACTTGGGAAGGATGACATTGGAGAAAATAGCACCCTCTTTTGGCTGGTAGTGAACACTGCTCCTTTTCCAGGGAGCCAGTTCCCCTTCTTTGCCCCTTGAAGCAGCAGCATCTCTGTGCTGGAAGAGTCTCTTCTGGCAACACTGTGGTTTTTGCCATGATGCTTTGATGAGGCATCTAGGTTAAAAGGTAGCAGGCAGATCAAATGATGCTGTTGGAGCCCCAGGCCCACCGCTTCCCACTGCCCTTTGCTCTGAGCTGAGTCCTGTTGCTTTTCTTGTTACCGCCTGTGTGAACATGCCCTATGACCTGTCTCCATTTCTATAGAATATGCTAAAGCTGCCTGCTAATAGAAAGTTGGCTTTTCCAGCCTCACCATAAAAGGGACAGTGAAGAAACAGGGCCAAGGGGCAGTGGGAAACAGGACCAGGAGGCTTCTCACAGCTGCTGACTGGTGAGCAGCAAGCTGGCTGCTTCCTTAACTGCAGTTTCTTACTCTTCTTTTAAAGGTTTGGTAGCTTCATTTTATTTATGTTTTACTTTTTACTTTGACATAATTTCAAACATGCATGAAAGTTGCCCCAAAGCCCCCTCACTTACATATCCTTCATCCAGATTTACCAGCAAAACTTTAGCCACATTCACTTTTTCATCGTTCATTTTCTCTAAACATAGATTATTTTTTTCTGAACCTTTGAGAGTAAGTTTGGGAAATTATGACCTTTTACGGTAAACCTAAATCCTGTAGGGTGAATTCCCAAGAATAAGTACATTCTCCTACATAATCACAGGACAATTATAAAATATTATAGCAATTATAAAACTTGAAAGTTTAACAATTAGATGATATTATTACCTAATCTACAGACCTTATTCAAATTTTACCAATTATTCTAATAATGTCCTTTATAGCAGGATTTTCTTTCTGATCTAGAAGCCAATCTAAGATTAAGCATTGTTCTTCGCAGGCTTGTCTCCTTGGTCTCTACTGTGTTTTTCATATCCTTGACATTTTTGAAGTGTACAGGCCAGTTATCTTGTTGAAGCTCCCTCAATTTAAGTTCGTCTGAGGTTTCCCCATGATTGCAATCATCTGATGCATTTGGGGCATGAACACTATGTATGTGTCTCATAGAATTTTGTTTTTATATTCATTTTTATTTATTTATTTTGGCTGCACCGGGTTTTACTTGCAGCAGGTGGGATCTTCAATCTTTGTTGCAGCATGCAGCGTCTTTAGCTGTGGCTTGTGGGATCTAGTTCCCTGACCAGGGATGGAACCCCAGCTCTGTGCATTGGGAGTATGGAGTCTTAGCTCCTGGACCACCAGGGAAGTTCCTCTTGGAATGTCTTAAATGAGCTTTTCCTTGTGTTCACAGGGCAGCTATGTGATTTTGAGACACTGGAAGTAGATTGATTTGAAAGCTCCTACTAACAGCTAACATTTATTGAGCACTTGCTGTTTGACACTCCTCTCAGCATTTGTTGATTTGGCGGTTTTTCTCCCCTTGGAACAATGTTATATGTGATGCTTATGTTGAATCACAACATAAAACAATAATAGCAGTTACAGACCCTGTTAGGGTATTGAGGGTATTAAGCTCTATTTTAGGCCCCGTATTATACATACTCTTTACATGTGTGTGTGTTGTTGATAAGGTCATATCCGACTCTTTCACGACCCCATGGACTGTAGCCTGCCAAGGTCCTGTGTCCATGGGATTTCCCAGGCAAGAGTACTGGAATGGATTGCATTCTTTTTCTAGGGGATCTTCCCAACCTAGGGATTGAACCCGGGTCTCTGGCATTGTCAGGCAGATTCTTTACCACTGACCCACCAGGGAAGCCCCCTTTTTATGTATTCAGTTCAGTCCAGTTCAGTCACTCAGTTGTATCTGACTCTTTGTGACCCCATGAACCACAGCATGCCAGGCCTCCCTGTCCATCACCAACTTTCGCAGTCCACCCAAACCCATGTCCATTGTGTCAGTGATGCCATCCAATCATCTCATCCTCTGTTGTCCCCTTCTCCTCCTGCCCTCAATCTTTCCCAGCATCAGGGTCTTTTCCAATGAGTTAGCTCTCCGCATCAGGTGACCAAAGTATTGGAGTTTCAGCTTCAGCATCAGTCCTTCCAATGAATGCCCAGGAGCGATCTCCTTTAGGATGGACTGGTTGGATCTCCTTGCAGTCCAAGGGACTTTCAAGAGTCTTCTCCAACACCACAGTTCAAAAGTATCAATTCTTCAGTGCTTGGCTTTCTTTGTAGTCCAACTCACATCCATACGTGACTACTGGAAAAACCATAGCCTTGACTAGATGGACCTTTGTTGGCAAAGTAATGTCTCTGCTTTTTAATATGCTCTCTAGGTTGGTCATAATTTTCCTTCCAAGGAGCAAGCATCTTTTAATTTCATAGCTGGAATCACCATCTGCAGTGATTTTGGAGCCCGGAAAAATAAAGGCCGCCACTATTTCCATTGTTTCCCCATCTATTTGCCATGAAGTGATGGGACCAAATACTAGGTTTTTAAAGCCTCCCTACAACCAAATATTACTACTATCCTCAATTTGCTGTAAGCAATTAGAGTCCCAGAGAGGGTGATTCACTTGCCGCAGATCTCACAGCTAGTAAGGGGCACAGCCAGGACTGTTTGACACCAGAGTCCGAGCACCTGGTCAGTCTCCTGTACCACGTCTTCCCTGGTACTTAGCAGTGACGTGGCCCCATCAGTATTCCGTCTTAGAACACCAACAGCAATCCACGTCCTCCTCCCCGACTCCCTGTAAATATGGAGCTTTCCCCCATTTTCTGAGGCCTTTGAAAACCACGTCATAGAGACAGGGTGAGGAGGATATCTATGAGCAGAAGGTGTCCATCTTTAACCAATTAGTGATTCATGAGTGTCACAAAGCAGAAACCCCATTTAAGAATGGAATTGTCCCTGCACAGGCAGAAGCTGCTCCAGAGTCATCCCCAAACTGGATTTAGGTGCAGGCCAGTCATTCATAGCACGTGGCCTTAAGAAATTAGCCTACTAAGGGTGCAGGGATACAAAGATATATAAGGCAGTTTCTGCCCTTGGGGGACTCAAAAATCGATACTTAATGGGATTTACCTTTGGTTTCAGTGAGTTTTCTGTGCCTCTGAGCTATCATTCTATATACCGTGGCCACAAAACTGTCATGATTTTGAATTACCAACGTAAATCTGGGACCCAAACCTTCTTGAGTCCCATTGGCCACCATTTATCTGGACTATTGTGATTTCTCTGACTGTAGAATCAGAGACGGAGGTCAGCAATTCTGGTTGGCCCAAAACTGAGAGGGGTTGGGTGTTCTTCAGTGTAAAGACAGGGAAAGTCCCAAGCAGATCAGGGTGAATTGGTCACGCTGATGTTGGGAATAGGCGTGGCAGGAGGGGAATGGGTAGGTGGGAGAGGAAAACACTCTCCCAACACTTATTTTGTTGAGAATTTAGTAACACTGAGAAGAAATATATGAATTAAATACTTTATTACCCCTGTTTCACAGAGATTTAAACTGGGACCCAGAGAGAGCAACTTGTCAGAAATGCACATTTAGTAAATGGTAGTCAGGCCTTCCAGAGAGCAATCTGTATTTTCAGCCATTACTGTGCACTGCCTCAGAGGTCTCATGTGTAAACATGATGCAGTCTCAAAAAAAAATATTTTAAAAGTTGTCCATTTCTGTGAAGCTTAAGAAAATACAGTGTTTCTCTGAATGCCTAAATTGCTGCTTAAATCACAAGTTCCTTTTGGGGAATAAAGAGCATGCAATTTTTTAAAAAGTAAAAAGAAACCATATTGCAAATTAATTGTCAGATTGGAAGCAGACTCTGCTGGAAACAGAAGTGAGTGGAAGTTGCGTTTCCATAGAGACCCAGTCACATCCAACTCGGCAGTGATCGCGAGACATGTAGCCACAGTGATGTGGCTACATCACTAGAATGAGGCTCAGCAAACGCTTGGTTTAGCTCAGTCGTCTTCGTAGCCCTGTGAGGTTGATGCCATTATCAGTTCTTCATCATCGTTCCCTGTCTCTACGTAAAGAAACTCAGGTTTACAGAGAGAGTTAATAGGTGGTAGAGTAGGCTTCATGAAACCAGAGCCCACCCTCTTCCCTAGAAATGTGTTCAAGTGATTCAGACACCCAGATCTATTGTTTCCTCATCTGCACCACCATCTGTGGGTTCTCGCCAGCCCAGCAGTCATTAGTCACAATTCAGTACCTACATCCCTGGTTTCCCTGGGGTGTTACATCTCCCCTAATCTAGCCACGTGGCTCAGGCCAGATAGGAAAGGGTTTCTTAAACAAGACATAAAAGGCCACTAAATACAAAGGATAATTTAACTAAATTAAAATTAATGTTTTTTAATTCCAAAATACTAAAGAAAGAGATGGACTTCCCTGGTGGCTCCAATGGTAAAAAAAAAAAATCCACCTGTAATGTGGGAGACCTGGGTTGGGAAAAATTGCTCAAGCCCGTTAATCTTGGACATGAAGATTAAGATTGCAGTGAGATGCCATCTTTTGCCCACCAGATTGAAAAAGCCTTATTGTGTCAAGTGCTGGAAAGATCCTAAAGATATTCTCTTATATTGTCTTCTAAAAGTTTACAGTTTTGCCTTCTATATTGAAGTCTTAATCTATCTTGTATTACTGTGGGAGAAGTGAGAATCATTAAATTCTGGTTTTTTTCAGTGTGAATAATTAATTGTTTTAGCACGTTTTACTTGTCTTCCTTTCCCTGGTGATCTGAAATGACAGCTTTGTCATAAACCAAGTTACCCTATGTACATGAGTATGTTTCTCTGTTTTTTGTTTCGTTAGTGTTTTTGTCTATCCTTACCTGAATACATGGGCTTTCCAGGTGGCTCAAATGGTAAAGAATCCACCTGCCAATGCAAGAAACTCATGCTCAGTTCCTGGGTCAGGAAGATCCCCTGGAGAAGGAAATGGCAACTCACTCCAGTATTCTTGCCTGGGAAATCTCATGGACAGAGGAGCATGGTGGGCTACAGTCTGTGGAGTTGCAAAGAATTGGGCACAACTGCAAGGAGATCCAACCAGTCCATTCTAAAGGAGATCAGCCCTGGGATTTCTTTTGGAAGGAATGATGCTAAAGCTGAAACTCCAGTACTTTGGCCACCTCATGTGAAGAGTTGACTCATTGGAAAAGACTCTGATGCTGGGAGGGATTGGGGGCAGGAGGAGAAGGGGACGACAGAGGATGAGATGGTTGGATGGCGTCACTGACTCGATGGACGTGAGTCTGAGTGAACTCCGGGAGATGGTGATGGACAGGGAGGCCTGGCGTGCTGCGATTCATGGGGTCGCAAAGAGTCGGACACGACTGAGCAACTGAACTGAAGCAATAACAGCCTGAATACACATACTGTCTTAATAACTGTACATTTTAAATAAGCTTGATAGCTACCTTTTCTTCTTCATTGGGAGTATTCTGGCTTTTCTTGGACCTTTGCTCTTCCAATAAATCTTGGAATCAGCTCATCTTTCTTGAAAAGCCCTGTTGAGATTTTAATTAGAATTACTTCTGAATTTGAAGGAAGTATTCCTAATTTTTCATTATTCAGGCTCATATTTGCTGGAAGTTTTTGGTAGATGCCATTTAACTAGTTAAGGAAGTTCTCCACTTAGTTTACTATGAGTTATTGCCATGAGGGACTGTTAGATTTTATGTTAATTCTTGCAACTATTTAGATGATCTTATAATTTTCCTTTTATGTGTTGATGTGGTTAACTACAAGAATGTTTTCCTAACTTGGTTATGAAATATCATCCTTTTATGTGTTGCTGGACTCAGCTTACTAGTATTTTACTTAGGATGTTTACTTCTATGTGTTTGAGTTATTTATGAGTCATAACTGGTCTGATTGTTTTGGTATCAACTTAGATTGGCATCATTAAGTGAGTTGGGAATATGTCTTCTCTTTCTGTTTTCCAGAGAAACTGATGAAAGAGTAGAATGATCTATCTATTTATTGAAAGTTTAGATATACTTCCAAACTTTCTTAATATTTTTGGACTTAATGTTTTCCTTTGATTACAGATTTCATCCATTTCCTTAGTAATAGATTATATATTTTCTGTAGTTTAGAACTGACATATTTTGTTGTTGAATTGAACTCTTTATCATTATACAGTGATCCTCTCCATTCTGAATAATTTTTTTTGTTAGTCTATGTTCAGTTCAGTCACTCAGTTGTGTCCACCTCTTTGCGACCCTGTGGACTGCAGCACGCCAGGCCTCCCTATCCACTGCCAACTCCCAGAGCTTGCTCAAACTAATGTCTGTTGAGTTGGTGATACAATCCAACCATCTCATCCTTTGTTGTCCGCTTCTCCTCCTGCTTTCAATCTTTCCCAGCATCAGGGTCTTCACCAATGAGTCAGTTCTTCGCATCAGGTGGCCAAAGTATTGGAGTTTCAGCTTCAGCATCAGTCCTTCCAATGAATATTCAGGACTGATTTCCTTTAGGATGGTCTGGTTGGATCTCCTTGCAGTCCAAGGGACTCTCAAGAGTCTTCTCCAACACCACAGTTCAAAAGTGTCAATTCTGTGGCGCTCAGCTTTCTTTATAGTCCAACTCTCATATCCATACATGACTACTGGAAAAACCATAGCTTTGACTAGATGGACCTTTGTTGGCAAAGTAATGTCTCTGCTTTTGAATATGCTATCTAGGTTGGTCATAGCTTTTCTTCCAAGGAGTAAGCGTCTTTTAATTTTATGGCTGCAGTCACCACCTGCAGTGATTTTGGAGTATTAGTCTATGTTATCTAATACTAATTTAGTTACACTACCTTTTTTTTGGATGTTTGTCAGGTGTATAACTTTCCACACTTTTACTTTCAACCTTTCCAAATTCCTATGTTTTAGGAGTACCTCTTGAAACAATGTGTCTTAGAGTTTTGTAACATTCAACTTGACAGCTTCTGACTTTTAACTGATGTGTTAATTTATGTTTATTGTGAATATTAGTATATCCGGCCTTATTTTTACTATCTTTTTTTGGGGGGGAGTGTCACTTTTTAATATACTTCTTTTGGGTTGATTGACTTTTTTTTGTTGTTGACTTATGTCATTTTCCTCCTTCTATTAGTTCAAAAGATATATATGTATGTACATACATACATATATAGATATATGTCTTACTTTAGTGAATACCACTGACTTTTTAATGTACATTTATTAATGAAGGTGAAAATTAATGTACTAATTCACTTTCTACACAAATGCAAAGGCATTAGGATACTTTAACTTCAATCACCTTTTTTCTGATTTATTGTTCCCAGCATTTTAGTTCTGACTTTGTATTAAATGTACAAATTATATATGATTTTTTGTCATTATTATTGTTTTCTACAGAGAGTTTTGTTTTGATTTGACAATATTAACCTATGTCTTCTCTCATATTTCTCTTTTCAGTTCAGTTCTTAATTGAGTCCAGCTTCTTCTTTCTGAAATGTATCTTAGAAGTTCAGTTAGTCAAGTTTTCCAGTTGTAAAATCACTTTGCTTTAATCTGTATCTCACTCTTATTCTTAAAATGGTGAGTATCCAATTCTCAGGTCTTTGAAGATATTATTCTACTGTTCTTTAGCTTCCAGTGTTGCCATTGAGAAATCTGCTATCTAATTCCTTTTTTTGTGTGTGAGTAATCCTTTTTTTTCTTTCTTTTCTTAAAATCTAGGTGCTTTTAAGATCTTTTGTTTTTTAGTGTTCGGCAGTTTCACTACCAAGTTTCTTGGTTTGGATTTCTTATTACTTATCCTGCGTTATATATAGGCTTCCTACATCTGTGGAGTCACATGTTTTTTATGCTTTGGAAATTCTCAGCTATTGCTGCTTCAAACTTTGCCTCTCTTTCCTTCTCCCCTTCTTTGATGATTAAATGGAGTTTTAGATCTTCTCAATCTATCCTGCACATTCCATATCTTTTTTCATATTTTTTATGTCATATCATTCTTAGTTGATATATCTGAGTAATTTCTCCAGAGATGTCTTCCAGATCAGTATATTTGGTTAATCATGACCTGTGAGAATACTGGGTGCTCTCTTATAGAGAGCATCCTTATTTGTGCTTGAAGTGAGAACATGCTGCTCCCCCAAGGCTGCTCTAAGCATTCGAGGGTCCTAAGAAATGTGGGCTCTCAGGTGCAGCTTCTTCAATTTCGAGTTCAAGTATTAGTCTCCCAGTATCGTTTATGGATCTGCTGTACATATTTGGTCTAGGGACAACCATGTGTTTCCCTTTTATTTACTGCTCTCTGCCCCCTACTCTTTAGTGTTTTGAGAAAGGTACCTCAGAATATCTGGTCTACCATATGCTGAGATACCATTTGAATTTTAAAAGCCTAAAGATGGCACTGCAAAATTTCACCATGTTTTTGGCATATTCCATATTATTGGAACAATTTTGAACCCTGATTTTCTTTCCTTTGTTTGATTTAAAATTAATGACAAGATTGGATTTCTGTTTATCTAAATTTTTTTAAAAAATATCTAGGACGGAGAATTGGGGAATTTCCATTAGAAAACTGCTTCCAGTCTGAAATTGTCAGATTAAAGAAAGTTGGGCCACTGTTGTTTAACCTTCTACAAATCCACTGAGCTGTGATGTTATGCAGCCTTGATTGCTTCATCTTGCCCATAAACAGATAATAAAATGTTTTGTCCAAAGCCTAACTAAAATGTTTTGTCCAAAGTATGTAAACAATTCCCATAGCAGTCTTCAGACCTACTCATGCTAATAACTGTTGAAATATCCTTCTTTTGTGATTATATGAGCTCTTAGTAGTTACCTCTTTTGTTTTAGTTTCATAATCAAGCCCAGAACTTTGCTAGAAATCAACACCAAATCTCTCGGTCTCTAGATTTCTGTATCACTCTTTCTATTTGAAGTAGGACCCCTTACTCTAATTAGAGTCTTCTGGCATGACTTACTGAAGATCACTGAATATGTTTCTGAGATAATATCTAAATATCCTTTTGGTTCCCTGGGCAATAATTTCATGACTGGGACTAATTTTTCAGGTTGTTGGGTGTTCTTCCCATGTCTTTTTTTCCTGCCCTGGGCTTGGTTTCCCTCTTTGTGATGTTCTAACCTGACCAAATGGAAGTCTTCCGCTGTGATGAAGATTAAGTAAACAGGAACTGGTAGCTTTGCCTTCCCTTTGCCATCTGTTAGTATTACATGTGCTCGGTTCTTTTTTTAAATTCATCTTCTTGATCTAAATCTGCTTTTAAATGAGACTTTTCTTTGGCATTCCAGTCTCAACTATTTTGAGTATTAATCTCTCTTGCTTTTTGTTAATCCTTTGGAAAATTTCTATCATTTTCTAACTTATACAGAGGTGCTTGGAAAATCTGGGCCAGAGGGCTAGTTGTGTAGTGTTGGGGAGGAAGAAGATTTTCTCTATACTTCTAAGTTCTTCTTGCTGGTCTAATAATTAAATTGGCATGAAATACATTAACAGAGGAAAATCAAACAAAGTTTAATAACATGTATATATGGGAGACACTCAGGAGAACTGAGTAACTTGCCAACATGGCCAAAACCCTCACCTTGAATATCATCTTTGGTTAAAGACAACAGAGACTATTTGGAGGTAGTAGTTTGGGACTTCAAAGGGGAGAAGGCAAGTCACACGAAGATGGGAAAGCAAGTGTTGAGTAAATAGGTATTTGTTGGGCCAGGCAGAGACAGTGGACAGAATGGAATCTTAAGATATGTCTTATGATAACTCTATCCTGGGAACAGGCCTGTTACCTGAATTCTTTAGGGAGCTAAGGGGGAGGTAAAAAGAAAAACTTCCTGAGTCTTCTGTCTCTTAAAAGTAATCAACCTAAATTAATCCTCATGCCAAAGAGACATATTTTAGGGTGGCAAATTTTGCTCCCCTACAGCAGTCACACTGTTGTCTCAGAGGCTTCTCTTTCCTTCCCATCCAGGATCCTCTCTGACTTAGTGCTGTTCTCAACTGGCATTTTCAACAAACGAATCAATACTTTAAGAACTGATAACCTCCTGATTATTGAGTCCTTCTTTCCACGATCATATGTTACATTCTGACATATGTTGACTTGTCTCATGATATAATTTCCTCAACTCTTTCATTGATATATAATAACTCATCCTGTAATTTATACCAGAGTCAAAATATATCCCCTACAACTTTGGTCCTATGCATAAACAGATACTTGATAATTACTTAAGTTACAAATAAATGTCTAAGCAGTATTTTGAATTGTTTGTAAAGAAGATTTTTTTTTTTTTTTGCCTAAAAATTTCATAGGTTTCTAGTTATAAGCTCTTTTAAGGTGAGACTTTGCCATATCTTTCATAACCAATTCCGTTACTAGTTATGGCAGTAGGCATCTTAGTGGTTAGGATATAAACTGCATTCAGACATACACAACTTGGTTTGGATTCTGGCAGTATCACTTATTAGCAGAGTGATCGTGGGTAGATTCACCTCTTTGAGCCTCAATTTCCTCAAATGAGGCTAATTTTCCTTTAAAATGAGGCCAATAATAGTACCCACCTCATAGGATTTTTGGGATGGTTCATTGAAATAATATATGTAAAGCACTTGAGCACAAAGTGAGACACTCAGGAAGAGCTCAACACATGATCGCTAATTATTATTTGCCTGCTCTGTGCCAGTCATCATGCTGGCCTCTGGGGAGATGGAGATGGAAAAGGAATTCACAATCAGTGGAGTCAGGAGTCACTGAAATGAGTAAATACAGCTTCATTTACGATGTGCTGCAGGGATATGGGTGATGAACTAGTTCTTTTTGCATAGGTAATCTGGGAAAACTGCTTCGAGGTGGTGACAGATGAATAGCATTTTGTGCAGGGGGCTCATTGGTTGGCTTGCAGATGCCATGTGGTAAATTTTTGGAGACTGGATTGTGCGCATTGGCCATAGACCCAGAGATGCTGTCTGGCTGGTATCCATATACATGTGGTATCATGTATTTTTCATTTTTCTCCTATGTGTATTTCCATATGATATAGCATGTAAGTCTCACCCATGTTGCATTTATACTTGGCCCAAATTTGTACCTGTAGTTCCTCAATTCCACCATAGCTTGTGTTTAATCCTTGATCGAATTGTTACTAATATTTCATCTTATTAAAAGACTCTTAAGTCCTTGGGGGCAGGAGGTGTTCTCCCAGAGAGTACGCAGCATGTAGTAGGTCCTTGGTAATGTTTGATGAATGGATGAACTTCTTTGACTGCTGACCCCACTGCTGGCTATGGTATCTTGAGTGAGTATGTTAACCCCTCAGAGCTCTATCTGTCAAGTGGGTTGGCATATCTCCCAGGGTGATTGTGAGGACTAAGTGAGGTGATGCCCAGTGCCCGATCAGTAATAAGCGTGCATTAAACAGTGGTGACCATCAGTATCACTCCGTTCTGACTGGCATGCCGCTGAGTCCAGGAGCTTTCCATAGACTGCATGGCAGGGTGAAGCCTGGGGCTGTTTGCTGCACCTGCTGGCAGAGGAGAGGTTTCTGAACTCTTTCCTAATGCTGGGATGAGACCTGTCAGGTAATAAGGAGTTTATACTGAACATGACTGAAGGTGCCTTTTGGAACCTGGATGGCCCCTTGGACTGCTCCCTGTTCTCCCACCCACCCTTGATTGCTCCGTGAGTGTTCAGGGGTTTTACTGACTCGGGGAGGGACCACACATGAGTCCCCTCTTCTCCTCCTGCCTTCTGAGCTTCACTGTGAAATGGAAGCTATTTAAGGCTTCTCTCCCGTCAGTCACCAGGTGGAGAGGAGTCACAGAGAAGGTGACTCCCGTCTGGGGCTCAGTGTATCTAAATATAAAACTCTGGGGAAAAAAAGCCTCTCTGAATATAGAAACTGCAGACCCTAGGAGGCCTCTGGGGCCACAAACTATGAATTAGAAGAAAGATAACTTACCATTTTTAAGGTTTTGGAGAGGAAAAAAGATTAAATTTAAGCTGTAAGTGTTTTTACATGTTCAGACCTGCCAAGTGAAGCTTATCGGTGGTTTCGTGGGAACTTCCAGGAAGTCATCCATAAATTTTATTCCCTTATTTATTCATTTACCCCGTCAGCAGCTGTTTGGTGAATGCTCCCTGAGCCTGAGATTTGCTGATAAATGGTAAGTGAGGATTAAAGGTCAGTTTTAGTCCTTGCTGCCTCTCTGGACCTGTTCTGAGGGTGTTGAAGGACTGCTAGCTTGGAAAGACTTTGGCAGTGAAGAAAATAAGGCCAGAGAAGGTACATGGTCTTTGATGAGTAAATTGTCCCGAGTTCTGAGAACAGTTCCATGAAGCAGGTCAGATGCAACTCTTGAAGTCTGAGTGATGAGGTGTCCAACATGCTCCGGCCCCAGCCAGGGAGACTGTCCCATACTCTGGATGCATTCCAGCAGCCCTGACAGGCAGATTTTACAAGGCTTCCAGTGGCCTTGCAGATTCCTCTTTGCTACATTTCTGGTGCTTCTCATCCGTGTCCCATTCTTAGAACTCAAGACCTGCCCAACTCAGCCAGGTTTTGCCAGGTTGGCAGGCCCAAGGCTGCCTTTGTGGTAGATTTTAATGGCCGAGAAAGTCCTGCTGGGTACTGATCACACCTAGGTCTGGAGCAAGGAGCAGGCAAGCCAGGGACTCAGTACAATAGAAAGACACCTCTGCTGCTGCAGCCACTGCTGCCACTGCACGTGTGCACACGTGCACGTACGCACGTGCGCGCGTGCGCGCGCACACACACACACACACACACACACAAAGAGGCTCAGCACATAGTAAGTGTTCAGTAAATATTTGTGAAATGAATGAATAAATACTTTGATGGAAGGAGCCCACAGTATAGTGTGGGTTCAAAGGGAATTTAAGGAAGGCTTCCTGGAGGAAGTAGCATTTAAATTGAGGTATGA
Source organism: Ovis aries (assembly GCF_016772045.2). Taxonomy (NCBI): domain Eukaryota; kingdom Metazoa; phylum Chordata; class Mammalia; order Artiodactyla; family Bovidae; genus Ovis; species Ovis aries. Next base: position 43,190,711 of record NC_056072.1, on the reverse strand, counting down.
AAAAGAGGTCCTGATGGGGGGAAAGACTGAGGGCAGAAGAAGAGGGTGTCAGAGGATAGATGGCTGGATGGCGTCACGGATGCAATGGACAGGAACTTGGGCAAACTTTGGAAGTTGGTGAGGGACAGAGAGGCCTGCCATGCTACAGTCCATGGGGTCACAAAGAGTCAGGCACAACTGGGCAGCTGAACAACAATATGGAAGAGAGGAAGGCGTAGCCAGGCCAAGTGGGAAAGGATGAGAGTTCTTGGCAAAGGCTGAGGTGCTAGAGTTCAGCCACAGTGCCCCTGGGGTGCTAGCAAATGCTGCTGAGGGGGTAAACTGAGGCCAGATGTTCAAAAACCTAGGCTTGGTGGCAGATAAACTAGACAGAAACAGTATTTGAGTGTTAATGGGTGATGACTTTTATACACTCCTTCCTTTTTTTTTTTTCTGCCTAGTGAGGTTTAATTGTCCTTAAAATGAAGAAATGGCCATAGTGGGGATTTAACCCATGGTGCTTGAAAAATGATAAGATGGTCATTTTTGCACCCAAGAACTTTGGAGCTAGATGATCTAGGGTTGGGATTCCCAGTTCTGTGCTTTACAGGGCAAGTTCCTTGTCTCAGAAAAGCACAGTGCCCACCTCATAGCATCAAATGAGATGACCCACATAGGGCAGGGTTACTTTGCTTGCCTGTGAACCTGTCTGTCCCTCCAAGCCCTTCCGAGGTAGAGATCTAGCCTGAGTCACTGGCGGGTGTGGTGCCCAACAATGCTAGGCACACAATAGGTGTTCAATAAAACGGCTTGGCGGTAAAGAATCAGCCTACAAGGCAGGAGACAGGGGAGATGTAGGTTCGATCCCTGGGTTGGGAAGATCCTCTGGAGAAGGAAATGGCAACCCACTCCAATATTCTTGCCTGGGAAGTCCCATGAACAAAGGAGCCTGGGGCGCTACAGTCCAGAGAGTTGCAAAGAGTTGGATAAAACTGAGTGACTTGAGCACGCAAATTAAACAATGCCACAAAGGATTCTGTCATCGTATTGTGGAAGTGCGTGGCCCTTTGGGTTCCAGCCCTCCCCCAGGCCCCAGTCAAAGCTTTGGGGCTGAGGTGGGGTGAGTGGGTTCTGCCACCCCTTCCCCTTCCCCGGCACTTGGGGCTGCACAGGGAACACGGAAGGCGCTCCAGGATGTCTAGAGACAGGTTGGTGGGATCAGTTCAGTTCAGTTTAGTCGCTCAGTTGTGTCCGACCCTTTGCGACCCCATGAATTGCAGCACACCAGGCCTCCCTGTCCGTCACCAACTCCCTGAGTTCACTCAAACTCACATCCATCGAGTCGGTGATACCATCCAGCCATCTCATCCTCTGTCGTCCCTTTTTCCTCCTGCCTCTGATCCCTCCCAGCATCAGAGTCTTTTCCAATGAGTCAACTCTTCGCATGAGGTGGCCAAAGTACTGAAGTTTCAGCTTTAGTATCATTCCTTCCAAAGAAATCCCAGGGCTGATCTCCTTCAGAATGGACTGGTTGGATCTCCTTGCAGTCCAAGGGACTCTCAAGAGTCTTCTCCAACACCACAGTTCAAAAGCATCCATTCTTCGGCCCTCAGCTTTCTTCACAGTCCAACTCTCACATCCATACATGACCACTGGAAAAACCATAGCCTTGACTAGACAGACCTTTGTTGGCAAAGTAATGTCTCTGCTTTTGAATATGCTATCTAGGTTGGTCATAACTTTCCTTCCAAGTAGTAAGTGTCTTTTAATTTCATGGCTGCAATCACCATCTGCAGTAATTTTGGAGCCCCCAAAAATAAAGTCTGACACTGTTTCCACTGTTTCCCCATCTATTTGCCATGAAGTGATGGGACCGGATGCCATGATCTTCGTTTTCTGAATATTGAGCTTTAAGCCAACTTTTTCACTCTCCTCTTTCACTTTCATCAAGAGGCCCTTTAGTTCTTCTTCACTTTCTGCCATAAGGGTGGTGTCATCTGCATATCTGAGGTTATTGATATTTCTCCTGGTAATCTTGATTCCAGCCCAGCGTTTCTCATGATGGACTCTGCATATAAGTTAAATAAGCAGGGTGACAGTATACAGCCTTGATGTACTCCTTTTCCTGTTTGGAACCAGTCTGTTGTTCCCTGTCCAGTTCTGACTGTTGCTTCCTGACCTGCATATAGGTTTCTCAAGAGGCAGGTCAGGTGGTCTGGTATTCCCATCTCTCTCAGAATTTTCCACAGTTTATTGTGATCCACACAGTCAAAGGCTTTGGCATAGTCAATGAAGCAGAAATAGATGTTTTCCTGGAACTCTCTTGTTTGTGTCAAATACCAACTTTATCCTCTGGGCTTTACCTTATGGCCTGGGAATGCCGAGGAGCTAGGAGTTCTCGCCCTTGAGCCTCCAAGACGGAACGCGGCAGCCTGGGAGCAGCGCGGGGGCGGAGCCAGCTTTTCTGTCGGAGCACGTAGGCCCGCGCACCGCGCCTTTAAGGCGCCCAGCAGAGGCGGCCCTGGAGCTGAGAGCCGGTGCGGGCGGGAGCGAGAGCGCAGCTGCCGGACCTGAGCTGGGGGCCAGGACCGGGGACAGGCTTCTGGATAGCGCAGGGGTTCCAGACGGCTGAGGTCAGGTGAGGTGAGCACCGGTCGGGGTGGGAGGCGAGGGGGGTGATGGTGCGCGTTTAGGAGGGAATATCGCCGGGCTCCCCCAGTGGCCCCATGACCTACCCTACACTTCCGAGTCCGGACTGCCTGACCTCTCTCCAGAGGGCACGATGAGAAGAAGGGTTGGAGACCTGTACCTCCCTTTTTTCTCTGTTTCCCCGCCCCAGCACCAGCCCCTGCGCTCTCCTTTCTAGCGCCTGGATGGAAAGGTTTCACATTCCTGAATCCCTGGTCCCTACTTCCCCGGGGCCGGGCTGCCTGCTGCCCTAAGCACCCGGACAAGGTGAGGACTGGTCGGGGACCTGCACGCTTTCTATTCGGCCTCCCCGCTGCTTGCACTAGCCCCTAGGCCCCCCTTCCCCAGCCACTAGGCCCCCACCTCCCCAAGTACCTCGATGGTTTGGAGGCTCTTGCACCCTCGTTCCTCCCACTTTCTGGGGAAGGGCTACAGCTCAGCTGCCCTGCCAGCTGCTGTCATCTGCCTCCATCCTGCCCCAGACATGTGCACCCCTCAAGACCTTTCCCAATCATAACTTACCTCCAGAAGCTTCTCAACTCTTTCTCCACCCTCTCTCAGTTCCTTTGCATCCTCTCCTCCGCTCAACCCGCCAGTCAGGTTGCTGGTCCAACCACCCCGACTGCAACGCCCGGCAACCCCGGCGTCCCCAGGTCTTCTTGGCAGTTGGAAACGCGGATTGTGTAACGCTGGCTGCAGGGCAGCTCGTGCGGGTTGTGCACCCCTGCACCCGCAGAGGAGTAGAGGAGGCCAGGCTGAGGGAGGGAGGAAGAGGCTGTAGACTGAAAGGCTGTGCCCGCAGGCCACTGTATGAATCCTTTTCTGTGCCGGCGGACTGAGTGGTTAAGAAAAGATCTCACCTCTCACTGGCCCTGAAATCCCTAATGGCAGACTCCACCTGGCTGGGGTTAAAAATAGCTTCTTATTAATAATAACTGACATACAGTAAGCAAAAACAGGGTGTCAGTCCCTTTCCTAAGCACCTTTGAAAACCTTACCTGCCGAACTCCTACCAATAGCCCCATATGAGGTAGGTGCCTCCATTGTGCCCATTTCTTAGAGGAGAAATGAGAGGGATTCAGTGATGGATCCCTCCCAGAACACACTGAGTCACCTCAAAGCCCCCATTCTGAACCACTGGGCTTACTTTATTGTAACTAATAAATTTTTATCAACATTTTTTAATATAGAAAGTTAGAAATTACAGAAGTTAATAACCTGTGTCCCTAGCATAAATTAATTTTTCTAAAATTAGGTTTTCAGACCAGCAAGGGATCCTTGGTACTCTCTTTAAGAATATTGATGCCCATAGAGGAGAAAGGACTTGCATGAGGCCACAAAGCCTGAAAGTGCCAGGAGTGGGGTGCAAAACAGGTCCTGGAATGGTTAATTGGTACTTGCTGGGTTCTCTGATGGCTGCCTCAGCCCTTCAGTCTGGGATCTTGGAGACCCTGCCCACCTCCCCTTCTGCATCGTGATGTCCTTCCTTTTCTGCTTCCTTTGCTCTAACCCAGGCTAGTGAACACACATTCTACCCTTTGCTGCCTTTCTTTAGGTTGTCACCTGCTCTGGGAACGCTCTTCATGGAATCTCTAATGTCTAAATTGTCGAAAGTTCAGAAATAAAACAAGTAAAACCAAGAAATTACCAGAGTAGTAATTAGTTACTATTAAAAATTTATTGTGCACACTCCAAAAAGACAAAACCAGGAGCGTTAAAACCAAAACAGTGGAACGAGGCTCAGGGATAAACTGTTTTAAAGCAGCTTCACTTCAGTTCAGTTCAGTCTCTCAGTTGTGTCTGACTCTTTGCGACTCCGTGAACTGCAGCACGCCAGGCCTCCCTGTCCATCATCAACTCCTGGAGTTACCCAAACTCATGTCCATTGAGTCGGTGATGCCATCTAACCATCTCATCCCCTGTCGTCCCCTTCTCCTGCCTTCAATCTTGCCCAACATCGGAGTCTTCAAATGAGTCAGCTCTTTGCATCAGGTGCCCAAAGTATTGGAGTTTCAGCTTCAGCATCAGTCCTTCCAATGAACACCTAGGACTGATCTCCTTTAGGATGGATTGGTTGGAACTTCTTGCCGTCCAAGGGACTCTCAAGAGTCTTCTCTAGCACCACAGTTCAAAAGCATTAATTCTTCGGTGCTCAGCTTTCTTTATAGTCCAACTATCACATCCATACATAACTACCAGAAAAACCATAGCCTTGACTAGATGGACCTTTGTTGACAAAGTAATGTCTCTGCTTTTTAATATGCTGTCTAGCTTGGTCATAACTTTCCTTCCAAGGAGTAAGCATCTTTTAATTTCATGGCTGCAATCACCATCTGCAGTAAAGCAGCTTATATAGTGAGAAAGAAGTGGTGGTTTATTCTTTTCAGTGGTTGGTTATAATATTAGAATTTTCTTAAATAATAGGGAATTAGTCAATAGTTACCTCATATCAACCTTGGGAAACAGTTCAGGTTTTGCTTATGATTTCTAGGGACATGAGCAAGAACTGACATAAGTGAGTCTTCCAAAATAAGTTAAATTAAGCTTTGTGTGGCTACATTAGTATCAGTTGCTCAGGGAATCTTCGAGGCTGGTCTCCATTTGTTTTTGATTTAACAAAACATTACCTACCCCTTAGGGTCTAACTTGTCTGTCCCCTTGAAAACACTCCCCTGATTTCTCCCCTGCTCCCAACTAAAATCTCTTTGTAGCTGGGATCCTACCACCTTCTACTCCCATAATGGTGTTTGGAAAGTTCTGCAGCACACATCTGCCTTGTCCTCTTGGGTGTAGTCGTGCTGTTAGGATTACTAGTGTTCCCCAAGACTCCTCTTCCCACCTGCCTCGTGAAGCCCCTGGACAGAGAGAGAGGTCCATGGGGGATGGGCTGGTTTCTGAAGTAAGGATAAGCTCAGAATTTCTGAAGCTTGCAGCCCCAAAGTCCCTTCATTGAGCTGCAGCTGATCACAGGGAGAATCACTCAGTGAGGTACTGAATATTATAACTACATGTTTGTTCATAACCCTGAGGGGTCCCACCCGAAAAATCAGAGAGACTCAGGTCCAAATCCCACTTCTATCACTGGGTAGCTTTGTGGCTGTGGGCCAGTTACCCAGCCTCTTTGAGCCTCAGCTTCTGGTAATAATACCTATTTTGGAGAAGGCAATGGCACCCCACTCCAGTACTCTTGCCTGGAAAATCCCATGGACGGAGGAGCCTGGAAGGCTGCAGTCCATGGGGTCGCTGAGGGTCGGACACGACTGAGTGACTTCATTTTCACTTTTCACTTTCATGCATTGGAGAAGGGAATGGCAGTGTTCTTGCCTGGAGCATCCCAGGGACGGGGGAACCTGGTGGGCTGCCATCTATGGGGTCGCACAGAGTCGGACACGACTGAAGTGACTTAGTAGTAGTAGTATTAGTTAGAAGGCAGTGGTGAGATTTAGATAAAGTAAAGCACAGGGCCCAGCACATGATAAGCACTCAGTAAGTACCTATTAGTATGGAGAGTGGCCACTACTTTGAATTATTGGAGAATTATTAACTCATTACTATATGGCTTATACTAATTTTACTTAGCAATGGGTCAGGGGAGTTCAGGCCAAGAAGAGGTAAGCATTTTTTGTGCTCGGGAAGGCCTGCCTATGAGAATGTCTTCAACTGCATATCATTCGTTGCCTTTACAATGCAATAAATTTGCCTATTTTTTAAGCTTTAAAAATTTATGACCTTCTAGCTCTGTGAGAATCTGTGTTACCTAGAATGAATGTGTGAATGTGATTTGTGCATTTGTAAGTGATTATGAAACTTAATGATAGGAGGGAATAAAAAAAAACTTAGAGATGACCTTGGTTTGCAGTGTGTGTGGTTGGTTCAGGCCTATCTTGGGGTCAGAGGTTCGATTCAAAGGTTACCTTGGTTTGGAGGAAAAGAAAGCAAACGAATGCTTTATCCTAGTAGGCTAGTGAACTGCTGAGACTGTGGAAATCCACTTCCATGTGCCATATGCTTTTCCAACTCCTGGTTATTCTGACAACTAGATCAGTCATTACAGTGGTGGTGAGTGTTCAAAAGAAGAGGCCAGGAATGTCACCTTCAAAGCTAGTGTTTGGAATTTGATGGGAAGCTAGTTCTGCAAATTAAAAAAAATTTTATTTAAAAATTTCTCCTAAATTGATTCTTTACTGGAATATGTTAGGATTCCATTTGATAATTTAAGGACTGTCGAGTTTAGATGTTGTAAGACATAAAGTCAGCACAGTATTGTAGAGCCATTATCCAGCCCCCACCCAAAAAAAGACAAAGTTTTGTAAGTTTCACAGTTGTATGAAATTTAGCGGCTGTACAGCTTTTCTTTATTTCTATGACCCTGCAGGGACGTAAGCACTTTTTATACTGTCCTTTACAATTAGACAGTAAAGTGTCTGCCTGCAGTGCGGGAGACCTGGGTCCAAGCCCTGGGTTGGGAAGATCCCCTGGAGAAGGAAATGGCAACCCACTCTAGTACTCTTGTCTGGAAAATTCCATGGACTGAGGAGCCTGGTAGGCTACAGTCCATGGGGTCGCAAAGAGTCGGACACGATTGAGTGAGTTCACTTTTCTAGCCACATATGGCTATTAAAGTTAAATTAATTCAAATTAAATAAAATGTACAATTCTGTTCTTCAGTCACACTAGCCACGTTTCAAGTGCTCATGTGCCATGTGGCCAGCAGCTACCATATTCGGCAGAGCAAACAGAGAACGTTTCTTTGTTCACAGAAAGTGCTATGGAAGGGACTTCCCTGGTGGTCCAGTGATTAAGACAGCGCTTCCTACGTAGGGGGCCCTAGTTCGATCCCTGATCGGGAAATTAAGATCCCACAGGTCGCATGGTGTAGCCAAAAAAAAAAAATAGTCCTATAGGATAGCACTCTTTAGATCTATAAGGCTATGGGAAAGTCACGTGATTATGGAGTTAAATTCCCTTCTTTCTGGCAGGTCATCTGCAGGCCAAGTAATTGAGTGTGCAGAGAATGTTTTATTGTTAAGAATGAAGATGTTCACAAATCTCCTTAGCCTCATTTTGGCTAAATGGCTTGCTGGCTTTTAACAATGCCAGATTCAAAGGATGGGGGAGAAGGGAGAATCAAACGAAATGTCTCTGGGCAATGCATCTGGCTGCCTGTTAGAACCTTCTCTGACCTCTGCCCCAGTCAAGTTAAATCTGAATCTCTGAAGGTGGAGCCTAGGAATTTCAGAAATTTGTTTTTGTTTCTTTTTTTTTTTTTAAGCTCCCTGGGGGTATTATGCAGCCAAGGTTGAAAACCTGGCAAGGTATGTGTATGGAATCTGGAAAGATGGTATGGATGACCCTATTTGCAGCGCAGCAGAGAAGACACTGACAGAAAGAATAGACTTGTGGTCAGGGAGAGGGTTAGATGACTTGAGAGAATAGTATTGAAACATACAGTGCTTCCCTGATGGCTCAGACGGTCAAGAATCCACCTGTAATGCAAGAGACCTGGGTTTGATCCCTGGGTCGGGAAGATCCCCGGGTCAGGAAGATCCCCTGGAGAACAGAACCGCTACCCACTCCAGTGTTCTGGCCTGGAGAATTCCATGGACAGAGGAGCATATACGTTCAGTTCAGTGGCTCAGTCGTGTCCAACTCTTTGCAACCCCATGAATTTCAGCACGCCAGGCCTCCCTGTCCATCACCAACTCCTGGAGTTCACTCAGACTCACGTCCATCGAGTCAGTGATGCCATCCAGCCATCTCATCCTCTGTCATCTCTTCTCCTCCTGCCCCCCAATCCCTCCCAGCATCAGAGTCTTTTCCAATGAGTCAACTCTTCGCATGAGGTGGCCAAAGTACTGGAGTTTCAGCTTTAGCAGTGTTACCATATGTAAAATAGATAACCAGTGGGGATTTGCTGTATGATTCAGGGAACACAAAGCCTATGCTCTGTGACAGCCTGAAGGGGTGGGATGGAGAGGGAGGTGGGAGGAAGGTTTACGAGGGAGGGGACATATGTATATCTGAGGCTGGTTCATGTTGATGTATGGCAGAAACCAACTCAATATTATAAAGTAATTATCCTCCAGTTAAAAATAAAATGCAGAAAAAAAAGAACAGCTTCAAGACTGTGCCCTTAAAAAATTCCTGAGCACTGAAAGAAAATGTTTCAAAGTAGGTTTGGTGAGTGACTAAAAATGTTCCTCACTGATTAACTGCAGTGATAAAGATTGGAGTTGAATGGGTTCACTTCCTGTAGAAGTGGGTCTCCACTGAGGGCAGCTTTACCCCTAGGGAGTATTTGGCACCATCTGGAGACATTTTTGCTTATCAAAACTTGGGGGCCTCTCTCCACGGGTTAGAGGCAGGGGATACTGCTCATTACTCTCACAATGCTTAGGAAGTAGATAGGAAAGCCCCTCACAACAAAGAATTAATCTGGCCCCAAATATCATTTGTGCCATGATTGAGAAACCCTAATTGAGACATAGGGTCCCCTAGGGGCTTCCCAGATGGTGAAGAATTTGCCTGCCAATGTGGGTGTGTGCAAGAGATGCGGGTTGGAAGATCCCCTGGAGCTTTAAAATGGCTCCTCACTCCAATATTCTTGCCTGGAAAATCTCATGGGCAGAGGAGCCTGGTGGGCTACAGTCCCTGGGGTCACAAAGAGTTGGATATGACTGAGCAACTGAGCACACACCATCTAGAAGTAATTTTTGCAAACCAGAGTCTTCCTTAACCATGGAGATAGTCCCCGCTTCAAGAAAGATCACGATATTCTCCTAAACTAGACCTTCGGAAACGCTCTTGCTCATGTTCAGTCCCAGAAGGCTTGTAGCCTTGTAGTTGTTGCCCGCCTTGGATGCGTTTCCAGCTGTTCCAGGGAAACTGCTGATTCAGGAAAACAGTACTGCCTGCAGAAGGTATGAGCAGAGGTGCTTACAGGGCTGCAGGTTGAGATCCTCGTCTTGTAAAACGTTCACCCAGAGTGACAGCAGCCTTGCTCAGGTGGTTTTCCAGAAGCTGTGGCTCTTGGCTGCTGGTGTTGGGTATCTGCCTCGTAATACACTCCGAAGAGGATTCAAGCCTGATATGTGATGAAGTTTGGGAACTGAGCTATGGGCTAGACTCTGGGAATATAAAGATAGTGACAGAGAGCTGCCTACCGCTGAAGCATCTGCGCAGACCTGGGCACAGCAGCCGTGCAGGGTGATGGAGGTGTATTTCTGAACACAAGTTCGTGTGCAGGATACACAGTGCGGACAGACACACCGAAATGGCGGAGTCTGGAGCAGAGTACATGTATTGCAGGGCCAAGCAAAGGGGTCAGGTTACTCCCCCTGGTAGTCTGCCTTTTTAAAAGGCAAATTAGGGCTGAGGGCTGCAGGCTTTGTGGCTTTCTTCTGCTTGGTTGGTGGTGAGGTAAAAGCTGTGCTCCAGGAATCTTGCACTCAGCCTGAAGTTACCATCCTCAGTCTGGGTGGGAGCCTTAGTTCCTACAAAAGAGATCCAAGATAGTGTTCTGTGTGTTCCTTGAGGAGGAACCAGGACCCTGCCCCAAGGCTGAACTTTTCTTTCTCTTACTCCTCTGTTTCTGCAGCCTCTCTCTTCCCTGATTAGCAACTGTTTGAATCTGTCCTGTGGAACTCAGGGAAAGTCAAGGAGGTTGAATGAAACCTATTTCCTATAGATAAGGAGGGAGCACAGAAAGGCTTTTGTGCCCAGGAGGGCCCCATAGGGTCCTGCTTGGTTTCAGTGGCACGGCTGTCTAGCTCCTCCCAGGAGAGCAGGCCAGTGCTTCCCAGCTGTGCAGCGAGTACTCAACACCCTCCAGTCCCTGCTTTGAGCAGTCTCCATGCATCATTTGATTTTGTCCCCACACTGAGGCTCCAAGAGGTTCTGTGACTTGCCAAGGTCCCAAAGCTGGTAGTGACAGAGCAGAGATGTGAACGTAGGTTATGGAACTGCACAGCTGACCCTCAGAGAAGCATTTACAGGTGGGGTGGTCCCAGGTGGCTCAGTGGTAAAGAATCCACCTTCCAAGTAGGAAATAGGAGTTCGATCCCTGGGTTGGGAAGATGCCCTGCAGGAGGAAATGGCAGCTCATTCCAGTATTCTTGCCTGAGAAACCCCATGGACAGAGGAGCCTGGTGAGCTGCAGTCCATGGGGTCACAAAAGAGTCAGACACGACTGAGCAACTGAACAACACCACAGTGTTTTCCTAGCCAAGACTTGAAGGATATAACCTCAAGTCGCCCAAGCAGGGGTGTGCTGGGGATAGGGGAGCCACTGTGTGGAAGCCCTGGGGGTGTGAAGGAGCATGCCATGTCAGGATTGTAGATCTTTCAGGAAAATAGGGGGCAGGATACAAGAGGACGACATGTGAAGGATGGGCAGGCTCCAACTTGTCCATGGCCTTCCATGTCACGCTGTGGGCCACTGTGAGCCACCAGTGGAGTGGGGCAGAGGACGAGAAGAGCTGTGTGCCATTGGGCAGCTTGCTTAAGCTCTCTGGGTCTCAGCTGCCCCTCTGAACTGGAGTCTCTAAAGCTACTCTGATGAGGAATGCTTGTTTTGTTTGTGACCATAATGAAGAGAGTGAAGGAATGGCCCGCAGTGGTGCTGGTGGGGCAGCGCTGTGATTCATGGCTTGCCCGTTTATCATTTGGTATTATACTAAGTGCCCACCGAGGGACGGCCTGGTGATGCTAAAGTGCCATGGCACGTGCAGAGATGTAGTAAGACTTGTCTTCAAGGAGCTTGCAGCCTAGTGCAGGGTGCAGCCAGTGTTTTCGTATTACAGTAAAAGACATAGATCACAAATACCTGTTGGCATGGAGAAGGAAGTCAAGTTTACCGACGGCTGGGGGACTGAGGGAAGGTTAGCTGAAGCAGACCACGCCGAGTTCTGCCAGAATGATTTGTCAGGAGAAATGGGGGTAGATAGAGTGTATAGTGCAAATCAACAGAAAATGGGGAAGTGGAGAAAAATACAAAGCTAGTTCAGGTGCCCCCACCAGAGGGTCAGATTATCAGCCTATCTGGTAACGAATTCCCCGGAGTTTCCAGGTTTTAGGGGGAATGTGGCGGTTATAACAGGAATATATCCACTGATGGACTTGCCACTTACACACTTGGGTCCCACCCCATCATGCCTCCTCTCTTTTTAACCCTGGCATCCAGCCAGGCTCCTGGAGCATCCATGTCTTGGTTATCTGTCCCTTCCGAGATATAAGGACATTTTACAAATATGAGACCTTAGAACATGAAATTATAACTCTTGACAGAGACAGAATTTCATGAAATCACAGCAGGGGATGTTGGGGGGCTGCTTGACTGACGTGTGGAGATTGTCATGGGTGGGAGTCTGGTAATGTGAGACCTGTTAACTGATGAAGATAAGGGAGGGGGACTTGAAGCTCAAAGGATTGGGAAGCCTTTGGGAAAGCTGTCAGTAAAATATTTTTGCAAAAATGTCCCCTGAATGATAGCACTGTGACAACAAGATGTTAAGTGGAAGGACTTAGCGTACTCTTAGGGCAGTCCGCGTGAGATTCATTCTTTATTCTAAGAATTAGCATAGGTGGCAGTTATTTTGTTCCATATTTGCTTTTGATCTTAGAACTGACAGCTTTTGATTTTTACTTATTTGGATAGAGTTCTAAACAAAACTGTGTTTTATTCTTACGTATGAAGTTTTTTTCTGATGCTGATTTTCCCGAGTTACAGAGATCTCTGGGGAAGAGCTTCTGGTTAAGGAAGGTAGGGACCAGCTCACAAAGGGCTCTGAATGCTGGACCTCGTGCTGAAAGCCAGAAATCTTATCCTGATCAGAGTGCTGGCTGTTTATAAGAGAGCTCCTTTTTGTCTCACACCAGCTTTGTCCCTGCAGTTAGAAAATACTGTAGACCAACTTTCCTCCTTTAGAAATGTCAGAACCCTCTGTAATCTCCTTGCTTTTCCTTTCTTTAAGCAATAGTCTTTTCAGCTTGCTTTTTGTTTGGAGGATGGTTGTTTTACAGTGTTGTGTTGCTTTCTGACATACAACAACCCAAATCAGTCATAACTGTATATGCCCTCCCTCTAAAGCGTCCCTCCCATTCCCACCCTGCTTTTCCTTTTGACTTCAGAGCACAGCTTCAAGAAATGGGAGAGTGTTTGGGGGCTCTGAGGTTCTATTTCAGGCCTCTGCCACTGCATACCCATGTAGAGGGCCATTTTAATTTCTTTTAGTCATGTGAAAGATAGTCACTTCTGTGATGCTCTTTCTAGCACTTTACCTCTGAGAACTGACCTCAGCCAATGACAGTGCATACACTGGCACTAATTCGCAGAGAAGTGTTCGAATGAAAGCTTGTTCCAGGCTCCCCCAGAGCCTGAAGACTTGGGTCCTTAGAGGTAAAGGATCAAGCGGCTTTTGGCTTCTCTTTTATCCAGTGGAAGACTGGCTTGTATCCCTGTAGGGTTGCCTGGCGTAGAGCATGGTTTCAGGCAGGCGTTTATTTCAGGCTGTCGCCGCAGCTGCATCTTTGACCCCAGAGGCTAATGCTTTGAAGGTGCTGGGCTAGCTCAGGGCACATGGCGCATGCTTCATCGCCTTGTCTCTTTGCCAGTACGATGTTTTAGAAGATATACCGCAGGGTATATAAACTACCTGCCTTCCAGCTGAGCCCCTGATTGATCTGCCAGCCTCCTCTGGCTGTGTCCCTTCTCCCGAGGATTGAGTAGCAGGATTTTCCACTTCTCTGATCCTCTGTCCACAGGCCCTGCCTGGCTCGGCCAAGTTTCCTTGGCCACAGTGCTGCCCTAGGTGGCAGAAGCAGGGGAGAGGGCCACGGGCTTGGATGGTTCTTAAAGCAAAAGCCCCCATGGGGAATCAGGTGCTAGTGATTTGGTATAAAGCAAGACAGAGTGAATCCTCTTATCAATACCTTTCCCAGAACTATAAAGGAGATAGAATTTCTATAACTGTTGAGCATGTGAAATGTAGCTAGTGCAGCTGAAGAACTGATTTTTACATTTTACTCAGTTTTGATCAGTTTAAATTTAAACAGCCACCATGGCTACTGTATAGTGAAAAGTGAAGTCGCTCAGTCGTGTCCGACTCTACAACCCCATGGACTGTAGCCTACCAGGCTCCTCCGTCCATGGGATTTTCCAGGCAAGAATACTGGAGTGGGTTGCCGTCTCCTTCTCCAGGGGATCTTCCCAACCCAGGGATTGAACCTGGGTCTCCTGTATTGTAGGCAGACGCTTTACCATCTGAGCCACCAGGGAAGTATGGCTACTGTATAAGATAGACCATTGCGTTTGAGGAGTTTATATTTTATATATATATATTTTAAGTTGTTTATTCTTGGCTGCGCCGGGTCTTTGTCGCTGTGTGGCTCTTCTCTAGTTGCAGTGAGCGCTGCTCTTTAGTTGGGGTGTGCGGTCTTACTACTGCACTACTGCAGTCCACAACTTGGTGGCTTCTCTTGTTGCACACAGGCTCTGGGGGTGCAGGCTGCAGTAGTTGCTGCACGTGGAGTGAGTAGCTGTGGCTCCCGGGTTCTGGAGCACAGACTCAATAGCTGTGGTGCACAGGCTTAGTTGATCCAGGGGCTGCAGGGATCTTCCCAGACCAGGGATCAAACCTGAGATCCCTGCAGGGATCTCCTGCATTGGCAGCGGGATTCTTTACCACAGAGCCACCATGGAAGCCCTATGTTGTATTTTTTAATTAAAGAGGGAAAACCGTTTATGCACCCATGGTGGCAACTCAAGAGTTATGGTTCATGTCAGTGAACAGTCTCCCTCATCTCTGCTCCTAGCCTCTCAGCTTCCCTTCCCAGCCCCACTCGTATGGTTCTCAGCTGCTTCTGCATCCATTCAGAAACATCTTACACATACATAAGCAATAACACACATATTTTTCTCTCTTTCTCACAAGGCAAGAGATGTTATTCTACCCATTCTCTTCTGTTCCTTGCTTTTTAAAGTTAACAATGTACGTTGGAGGTCATTACCCATAGAGACAAATAGAACTGACAGCTTCCCTGGTGGCTTAGGCAGTAAAGTGTCTGCCTGCAATGCTGGAGACCTGGATTCGATCCCTGGGTTGGGAAGATCCCCTGGAAAAGGAAATGGCAACCCACTCCAGTACTCTCACCTGGAAAATCCCAAGGGTGGAGGAGCCCAGTCAAAGAGGTCGCAAAGAGTCAGACGCGACTGAGCGACTTCACTTCACTTCACTTCATTATTTTAATGGCTTATATATATAATTATGTTTTGGAAGTGCTCAGCCTGTTTATTTCACTTTCTGCCCAACCTATAATATGTCATGGCTTATATTAATTTTATTTGCACTTAATGGCTATATACTATAACTTGTTTATAAAGTTGTAGCATCATTTACTTAACATGTCCCTTATGAGTAGGCATGCAAGTTCCAGGTTTTTTGACATGATAAGTAATACTATAACAAATAACCCTGCACAAACTTATTCTCACATATGTTCAGGTATGAGTATAAATAAATTCCTGGAAAATAGAGATGATTTGATCAAAGGTGTGTGTATTTTACGTTGCTGCAGGTTTTGCCAAAGTGCCATCTGTAGATTTTGTTAAGTCACTCAGTCGTGTCCGACTCTTTGTGACCCCTTGGACTGTAGCCCGCCAGGCTTCTCTGTCCGTGGACTTCTCCAGGCAAGAATACTGGAGTGGGTTGCCATTTCCTTCTCCAGGGGATCTTCCCAACCCAGGGATCGAACCTGTGTCTCCTGCATTGCAGGCAGATGCTTTATCCTCTGAGCCGCCAGGGAAGACTTTGTTGATGGGAATGTAAATTTATATGTTGCTGAGGGCAATCCCACAGCCCCAGCTACACTGTTTGTTGTTACACTTTTTGTTGTTCACCAATATGGTAAACAGATATCACCATCACCTTGGAGGTTTAATTTGTGTTTCTCTTGTAAATAAAATTAAGATTGAGCATCTTTTTAGCTAAGGGTCATTTGTATTTCCTTCCTGTTCAACTATCTTTTCAAATCTTTTGCCCATTTTATTGGATTTTGTTCTTTTCATTGATTTGTAGGAACCCTTTATTAGTCTGTTGCCTGATATGTATCATTTTAATCTTGTTCATGCTATCCCTTTCCATGTGTCATTTAAAAAGATTTTTATGCAGTCAGCTTATTAATATTTATGTTATGGCCCCTAGGTTTTATATCTTACTGAGGAAGATTTTCCCAGAGTTCTCATGGTTTCTTTTAGAACTTTCATACTTTTTTTTCCCCTAATGTTTAACTCTTTGATCCCTTTGGAATAATTCAGGGGTTTTGTGGATTTACTTTCCATTACCCATCTGCCTGTCTCCTCATTTTTCTTCTGTGATGTCTTGGCCAGCATCTCTGCACTGTCCAGCCCTGCTTTTGAGCTTTGAAGTCCCCCCTTGTTAGCCACTCTAGTAGAAATATTATATTCATTTGCCCATTGGTTGCCAGCTTCTCTTTTCTATCTGAGTAGAGCTTTTAGGTAACCCTAACCCCAGACAGTTTTCCAACAAAGGTCTGTCTAGTCAAAGCTATGGTTTTTCCAGTAGTCATGTATGGATATGAGAGTTGGGCTATAAAGAAAGCTGAGTGCCACAGAATTGATGCTTTTGAACTGTGTATGTTGGAGAAGACTTGAGAGTTCCTTGGGTGGCAAGGAGATCCAACCAGTCCATTCTAAAGGAAATCAGTCCTGAATATTCATTGGAAGGACTGATGCTGAAGCTGAAACTTCAATAGTCTGGCCACCTGATGTAAAGAACTGACTCAGTTGAGAAGACCCTGATGCTGGGAAAGATTGAAGGCAGGAGGAGAAGGAGATGACAGAGGATGAGATAGTTGAATGGCATCACCAACTCGATGGACATGAGGTTGAGCAAGCTCCGGGAGTTGGTGATGGACAGGGAATCCTAGCGTGCTGCAGTCCATGGGGTTGTGAAGAGCCGAACATGACTGAGCAATTGAACTGAACTGAACCCCAGACAGAGAGGGGAGTTTTAATCTTTATTTGAAGGTCTTAGTTAAGTTTGAAGCCTCCAGAAGCCCTTCCCACCCAAGCATGCCTGTTTCCCTTATTGCCTCTCTCATTTGTGCAGCGTAGTATCACCAGTTCAGTCTCATACTTCGTTCCCATCACAAAATACTTCTTCAGCTTTCCTGCCCTCCTGGTTAGGCTTTTTATCTCACATGCCCTGCCTGCCCTTTGTGCAGGTTGCTTAACTGGGGGAAGTGACCCGAACCAGAGGCAACTTTAAAACCATAGGATATTTGCACTTTGCCTTTGCAAAGGAGGAAAGGCTCCGCCTCAGGTGAGGCTGGCATTATTGCTGACTGTTAGCACTTAATTCATATTCTCTGATATGATTTAATGCTTTGTCATTTTCTTACTTGTGATTCCAGAGTCTCCTTTTCAGCTTCTGCCAGAGCCAGTAGCAGTTGGGAAAGAAGGCTGTGCTCT
Organism: Ovis aries; assembly: GCF_016772045.2. Lineage (NCBI taxonomy): Eukaryota > Metazoa > Chordata > Mammalia > Artiodactyla > Bovidae > Ovis > Ovis aries. The sequence continues at coordinate 43,173,556 of NC_056072.1, read as the reverse complement.
TTGAAGAGTGAGTATGGATTTTTCACATCATAGATTGCAAACAAAACAAAACAAAACAAAACAGCCCTTCATGTGATGGGAGCTACTCTGTAAGCTCCCTGGCAAACTTCTGCAGGCCAGCCTGTTAGCAGGTGGGGTGTTCGCTGGTTGAGCAGGTCTGGTAGGAGTGGACTGGAACCAATAACCTGGCATACTTCTGCAGGCCAGCCTGTTAGCAGGTAGGGTGTTCGCTGGTTGAGCAGGTTTGGTGGGAGTGGACTGGAACCAAAAATTTTTTGTTTTGTTTTTCTTTTTCTGGCTGAGCTGGGTCTTCATTTCTGTGCACAGGCTTAGTTGCTCCACAGCATGTGAAATCCTCCCAGACCGGGGATCGCATCTGTGTCCTCCGCATCGGCAGACAGATTCTTACCAACGGTACCCACAAGGAAGTTCCACCCTGAATAGTTTTAAAGCTCAAGATACGTATCCAGCCCTCACCCCCCACTCCTCTCTCAGATACTGTGCTGGGAGCAGGGCTCTGAATCTGAAGGGAGTCAGAAGACCTGGGCCTCTGGGCAGCAGGATGCTTCCCTGGGGAGTGTAACACTTGAATCAGTCCTGAAGGCAGAGAGGAGTTCATGGGGGGGCGGGACAGGAGAGCACTTGCCCCACACGAAGTGGGCAGCATGAGAAAGACGAGGCCTGAGGCTCTGTAGGTGCAAACAGAGGTGTGAGGCCAGAAAGTTGAGTTGGGATCAAAAGGGTGGTCAGCATTTACACTAGAAAAGAGGCCCCAGTCCCTGGTGTGGACTACGAAGATTCTTCTGGCAGCTGGTAACAACTGAATGGGGTATGACAGAACAGCCTTCACAGAAACGGGAGCAAGGAGAGATGAGGACCCAGGCCTGGTGGGGTAGTTGAGGGAACTGGGATCTGACTCATGAATTCTCATATCTGTTGGGAATGTTTCCTCCCTTGAGACATTCCTAGTAAATGTTAAGACAAAGGAATTGGTTGTAAGGGGCTTTCAGGGCTGTAACGCCTATAAAACTGTGCTGTCCAACACGTTAGCTGTTATTCATATGTGACTCTCAAGGATTTAAGGATGTGATAGACGTGACTGAAGGACTGAATTTTGAATTTTATTTACTTAATTTGAATGTAGATAGCCACATATAAACAGTGCATCTTGTCTAGACTCAGATGAGTTGGCTTCAGTGCTGTCACCTCCTGGCCATCGCGTGACAGGAGTGATGAGAAAGGAGGAAGAGTGAAAGATACATCAGTCTGGGAGGCCAGACTGGTGGGGACACTGTCGGCAGAAATCAGCAAGTCAGGAGAAGGCGAAGAGATGCCCCTGAGACACTGTAGGACTTTTGCATCGTGGAGATAGTCAAGCAGGCTTTTGGAAAAGTCTGGAAGGAGGTTCTGGCAAGAAATGTTGACTTTTTGCATTTCCTGGTAGTAGTCGAGGGTGAGATATGGTGAGTTCTTCAATGAAGACAGTGAAGAGTGTATCGTGGGAGTATTCAGCACGGAGAGTAAGGAGAGCATCATGGGAATATCCAGGGGAGAGAGGGAGCAGAGAGTTTTAGGAACCAGGCTAGGCGTGCTCATAGCCACGGCTTGTTTACATATCAGGGCTGTCGGGGCTGCAGAGCACAGAGGAAGAGTGGGCTTAGCCAGAGTGAAGGGGAGACGAGGCCAGGAGGAGAAAGGTGAGCATCTCACGGCAGTAATCCTAGCGTCAGTGATGGGCTGGACAAGCTTAACTGCTTCCTTGGAATGTTCCGTGTGGTTTTCCTCCTTAGTGGAGAAGATAGATATGACAAGGAGTGTGAACTGCTTGTGTCTCTAATTATTTTCTCTCTTCAGTCCTGGGACTTCCACACAAGAGAGTCTTAGTGCCCTGGTGTGTTTTTTTTTTAGCTATTGATCATTACTGATAGTTTTGAGAAACTGGTTTATCTTTACAAGAGTCTAGTTTCAGAAATTAGTGTTGGGTAGATGTAATAATGTTTAATAGCTGGGATTTTATACTCAGATTTCAAGAGTATATTCTTTGGAAAGAATTTTCATATTATAGAATTAAAAAAAATTATACGCAGCACTGGTTAGTTTTTAAAAGACACCAGCAAGAATAAAGTGATAACTTGTTAACTTGTAAAGTCAGTGTGTTACTTGCTCTCAAAATACTTCTGGAGAAGCACAAAGAATGTTGAAGGGGACAGTGAACTCTGTACCTTTTGTGTAACTGATGCGCAATAAATACCTGCTTAGTAAGTGCTGAGAGAAGGCAGAGAACCGGACACACCTACAGGACTGGACTGAAGTGCAGCCCATGCCGCGCACCAGTCAGGTGACCTTGGGGGCACTTGTTAACTTCTTTAGTCTTTATTCCTCCATGTGAAGGTGGAGAAGGGCTTCCTGCTCCCAGCACTGTGGGGGTAACGTGAGAGGCTGTCTAGGAACCATCTGCACAGAGCCTGGCGTGCGATGGTCACTCAGTACTGGAGGCCGTTGCTTCTCTGTCTTTGGCTGCGGTGGGCGTGGCCATGGTCATTATTTTTGCTATTTTGTGGTTGTTCAATCGCTCAGTCATGTTCCAACTCTTTGCGACCCCATGGACTGCAGCACACCAGGCTTCCCTGTCCATCACCAACTCCTGGAACTTGCTCAAACTCACGTCCTTTGAGTTGGTGATGCCATCCAACCATGTCATCCTCTTTCAGGGGACTTCTCTTCCTGCCTTCAAGCTTTCCCAGCATCAGGGTCTTTTCCAGTGAGTCAGTACTTCGCATCTGGTGGCTAAAGTATTTTTGCTATAGTTTTTACAAAATAATCCTCTTTTTGAAGAGACCAGGACGTTAGTTTGTCAAGTCTGATGGACTATGAGTAAATGTCTAGGAAAAGGCAAGATTCTGTGAAACTGTTTTATATTCTGTTTGGAATTTTGCTTTATATCTTAAGATTTAACGTGTCAGAACTCAGAAGGACGGGTTTTAAAGGTCAGTGAGTATGTTAAAAGACAACTGTGACGCATTACACCTAACCTCTCACCCCAGACTAAACTTGGGAACTTGAGTCTTATCTGAGTCTGATTAATCTTTGTCCCTGCATTCAGAGATAAAGGCCCCAAATGCACAGCTTAGATGATACCAGGGGAAGGCCATGTGGCAAGCCCAGGTCTCTGGCTGAGAGTGTGTTACCCTCCCTCTTGCCATAAAGGTGGGCTCTCCTTCCTGATGTCCCTCATTTCAGACTGTGCTGCAGAGCTGCTAGAGTCACTGTCTTTAAGTGTTGGGAGCCTCACCTGATACACCAGATATGTAAAATGGGTGCATTTTTCTTTTTCAGTCTATTTAAGCATTATCAAACACTCAGACATTACCAAGCACCAAGTATTAATATTTCCCAGATACTGTTTTAGGTTCCAGGGAAAATGTAACAGGGATCAAGATTCTTCTGCTAGGCAAGCCAGATCCTAGTCTTCAGTTATCTGGCATAATTTCAGAAGTGTTTTAAGTTACCAGAGTAGGAAAAGACAGAAAAAGTGTTTTGGGTGAATGTTCTCATTATTAGATGAGGAAACCAAGGTCTCACAGTCAGTGTGTGGAAGGGCCAGCCTGAGCGCCCCACCCCCAACCTGTCCATCACTCACATCTACCCTGGCAGCCATTCATCTGTCACCACCAAGATGTTCACCAGATCCATGTATCACCTAGTTGGCATTTTTCTTTAAATTAGTTCCTCCTTTTAAATTAATTTGCATCACTACCATAAATTGAAAATATTCATAAAAATCAACACAAAAAAACAGTGTTATTAAATAGCTAGGTACTGTTCCCTGCAGGAGGCTCAGGGGTTAGATAGCTATTTAATAACCACCCTGAGTTTCTTTTTGACCTAAGCAAGGTGGGAAAAGAACTGAAAACAAAGATGACTTTCTCAGGTTGAATGGGAGTGTCGCCTGGTGTCAGATAGCCTGAGCACTCTGCTGCCTGAAGTCATCTTGTGAGCGTCTGCTGCGTGGGCCCTGTGCTTAGCGACACCCCATGTTCTACCCATTAGTTGATGTTCCGTCATTGGTGATTCCAGGCTCATAAGGCTTCAGTTTTTCTGTGCGCAGCTTCCCCTTTGGGCACATAGAACTTCCTGTGAACAAACCCCAGCAGGGTAGGCAGCTGCCTTTTTTGTTGATGTTTAATTTTTTTTCTAGGCAGCTGCCTTTTTAAAGACAAGTCCTTCGTCAGATGAAAGATGTCATAGAGGTAGGAATAATAGCCAGACCTGTATAGACACCTCAGAAAACATTAGTGTCTTCACTCAGGGCCTGGCTGTATTTGACCTCATCAGGGAAAGTGTGCAGGATTCTCTGTAATAAGTCCAAGACTTGTTAAATTGATGCTGCTCTGCAAAATCTCCTTAGCAAAGACTTTATTCTACCATTGAATGCAGAATGGAGCCAGATTGAACCTTCCCCCAAACTGACTGTGACATCTGTAGCAGGCACTGATGAATGCCGTGAGGTTTGTTTTTTGTTTTTTTTTTTAATGAGGTTTCTTTTTGATGATCATGCCTTCAGGTTGGGGCTCCCATCTCCAGTGTCAGAGTTGGTGACATAATATGGCTTTGGGCATAAAATGTTCTAATTCCTAGTCTAAAAGAGCATCATGTAATTAACTTCCTGCCGCTCAGGAATCAGAATTCATGGTGACTCTCAGCACTCTTATGTGATGAAGAAAAGTCCTCTTGAATCTGACAGCCCCCATCTTCATCAACTGTTTTGTGACCCACAGTCTTCAAGCAGATCTGTAAAATTCCCTTCACTCTGCCATAAATTTGCTTACCCCTTGACAGTGAGGCCTTTTTAACATCATAAGTTGTACCCAGCATTAAATAGGTGACTCCTCTTGGGTGTTTTGTAATTATTGAAAGAGAAAATAGTCAACATCATTGGGGATGGCTGTCCCTAAAACAAACAGGATTGAACCCACTTTGTAACTTTGACTGTTATTAATTCATTTGTACCTTATTTGAGTCCTGTGCTATTCTAGGCACTGAGAACACCCATGTAGCATTATTCCTATCCTCAAGGAGCTCTGGTTCTAGGAAGAGAACGAGGCCAGTGAGTGCTATAAGTGGGCTTGAAAAAAGCTGTTTACAGTGACTGAGAAACTGAGGGGAGAGTTGAACCAGAAACACAGACAGTGCTGGTGCCACTGAGAAGGCAGCAGCTTTCATTGCTGTAGACTCAGGGCTGTCCCCAGATAGAGTGTGTGTGGAACTGGAAGGACCATCTGCAGATGCCTCTGCCTCCCACTCTGGACTAAGGAGCTTGTTTCACCAAGCCTCTCACAAGAGACCAAACATCTGAATGGAGACATCACATCTTCATGAAGAAATCTGGAGCGATGAATGTGGTTATTTAACAGCAAAGATGTTACAAAATCTGAGGAAAGGCCGCACACACACACAACAAAAAATGGTCAGAGTGTGGAGTTAGGAGCAAAGAGAGTGGGTCCAAGTCAGTAATCTGTTACTCAGCCTCTCTGTGCCTTTGTTGCCTCAGCCTATTCAGTTCAGTTCAGGTCAGTCACTCAGTCGTGTCCGACTCTGTGACCCCATGAATTGCAGCACGCCAGGCCTCCCTGTCCATCACCAACTCCTGGAGTTTGCCCACACTCATGTCCGTCAAGTCGGTGATGCCATCCAGCCATCTCATCCTCTGTCGTCCCCTTCTCCTGCTGCCCCCAGTCCCTCCCAGCATCAGAGTCTTTTCCAATGAGTCAGCTCTTCACATGAGGTGGCCAAAGTTTTGGAGTTTCAGCCTCAACATCAGTCCTTCCAATGAACACCCAGGACCGATTTCCCTTAGGATGGACTGGTTGGATCTCCTTGCAGTCCAAGGGACTCTCAAGAGTCTTCTCCAACACCACAGTTCAAAAGCATCAATTCTTCAGTGCTCAGCTTTCTTCACAGTCCAACTCTCACATCCATACATGACCACTGGAAAAACCATAACCTTGACTAGACAGGCCTTGGTTGGCAAAGTAATGTCTCTGCTTTTGAATATGCTATCTAGGTTGGTCATAACTTTCCTTCCTTCCAAGGAGTAGATGCTTCCAAGGAGCATCTTTTAATTTCATGGCTGCAATCACCATCTGCAGTGATTTTTAATAGTGGATAAAGCTCTCACCATGCCTGTTTGATATACTGTGTCAAGGGTTAGCAAATTACAACCTGAGGCCTGTTTTTTACAATAAAATCTTACTGGGATATGGTCATACCCATTCATTTCATGTTGTACGGCTGCTGTCTCACTGCAAAGGCAGCTTGAGTAATTATGACAGAGACCTATGACCCGCAACGCTGAACTGTGTATCATCTGCCTTTTACAGAAGAAGTTGGCTGACCCCCACACTCAGTGGTCTTGAGGTCATACTGTGCCATCATGAAATTGTTATACAATTGAAGTACACATCAGTTGATAGAGATGTATGGGGCAGAGCTCTCTGTTTCACAGGAGATATAAAGGAGACCATGATTTGCTAGATGTGTGCTTTTTCTTGAAGAAGAGTCCTTTTTATGTTAGTGAGATGCACACTTAACACAAGTAACTGAGTCCTCAGGTGACAAAGGGCCACACCTGACCACAGATCCTAGCAGGCGTTGTCTTCTCTATTGGGGAGGATGACGGAACTTGAAATACTTTTTAAATTCTATGGAAAATAAACCATGTTGTTCATGAGACAGAACTGGGTGGGGATCTCTAATTGACAGGTGACTTCTAGAGCCCATGGAAATGGGTCAGGCCCCAGTCTGGATGCTGGGGATACAATCCCTGCCCTCCTGGGGCTCCCATTCTAGCCTGCACACGTGTCCTCCAAGTCTTTGGGAGGACATCAGAAAGTGCACTGGAAGCTCGGATGTTGACGTGTTCCCTCCTAAATTTTTATTGTGTATTACTTATTTTTGAATAGCCCATATATGAATAGGGCTTCCCTGGTGGCTCAGACAGTAAAAAATCTGCATGCAATGCAGGAGACCCAGGTTTGATCCCTGGGTTGAGAAGATCCCCTGGAGAAAGTATTGGCACCCCACTCCAGTAATCTTACCTGAAGAATCCCATGGACAGAGGAGCTTGGCGGGCACAGTCCATGGGGTCACAAAGAGTCGGGCACAACTGAGCAACTAACACTTCACTTCAGGCATGTACATGATAACCAAAAGATTTTAAAAGGTAGGCTGTGAAAAGCAAGTTTCCCTCTATGCCTGACTCCCAGCTGCCTGATTCCCCCCTCAGATGCAACTGCTGTTACTGGTTTCATGTATACCTTCCAGTGATATTCTGTATATAGATAGGCATTCATGTGCACGTGTGTTATTTTTATTTCTTTCTCTCTCTCTCTGTCTTTCAGGTCTTCTATCCATCTCTAACTTTTCATTTTTAAAAACTGCAAACCTAATAGGAAAGTTGAAGGTTACAGTTGGGTTCACCAGTACATTTCACCACCTTTACTTTATTTCTCCCTTCTCTACACACACACATACACAAACACATATATACATTTTTTCTTCCTCAACTTTTAAAAGTGAGTAGCAGATATTACTATGTTTTATCCCTTAATATTTTCTTCAGCAAATGCTATGAACAAGGATGTTTTCTTACATATAAACATAACCACAACTTCATCACTGCAGTCACTGATCTAATAATATTGTCTAATAACCAGTCCTTACTCCAATTTCCCCAATTGTTCTTAAAATTTCCTTCATAGCTTAAAAAAATATCCAGGATCATCTCAAGGATTCCTCATTACGTACACTTTTTTCCTCCTGATGCTTCTCTTCATTCTGGGTCATTCACTTCTCACTTCCACCTTGCTTCTTCACCGTGTCTCCTGAGATAGAGTTCCAGTACTGTCTCTCTTTTCAGCCCCTCTAGGTATAAGCCAGACCTAAAGAGCAGGATGGATCTTGACGTGGTTAATATGTTTGTGATCGCGGGCGGGACGCTGGCCCTTCCGATCCTGGCATTCGTAGCCTCATTTCTCCTGTGGCCTTCAGCCCTGATAAGAATCTATTACTGGTAAGTTCATTTTACAGTTCAAAATTTTCAAGGGTATCATGATCACACTGCTTTCTTTGCTTTGTGGTTGTGACTGTTCAACATTTATCATGAAATATTCCAGACGTGGGGGCTTCCCAGGTGGCGCTAGTGGTAAGGACCCTCCCTGCAATGCAGGAAACATAAGAGACATGGGTTTGATCCTGGGTTGGAAGGATCCCCTGGAGGAGAAAATGGCAGCCTACTCCAGTATTCTTGCCTGGAAAATCCCATAAACAGAGGAGCCTGACAGGCTACAATCCATGGGGTCGCAGAGTCGGACGTGACTGAGTGGCTGAGCACTCATTTCAAACTTGCAGAAAAGTTGAAAGGTGTCCTTTTTGGAATGTTGGGAATGTTCCTGAAGAATTGGTACTGGTAGCTTCTCACCAGGTAAATTCTTCCAGGATTCCAATGGTGTCTTTGCTCAGGAGACCACTCTCTCTCCTGAAGTCACTGATTCTGTGTGCATTTGTAGGAAGGCATTTGGTTTTCCTTGGTCATTGGATTCTGATCCAGTGATGTTTTGACAGGTACAGTGATAGTCACTGAAAAATGAGTTAGAAACACCAGAATCACGAACATGGCTTGGGTAGGACAGAATGTTTTTTGATTTGTCTAAAAGTGTTCATTAGTAAAGTGACAGGAAAAAAAGTTTCCAAAACTTCTGTCATTCTTAAATCATTTTCACGCTTCTTGCCGTGTTTGCACACCACCTCTAGTTTTCTTTTGTGTTTTCTTTAGAGTAAATGACTTTAAAACAAAATCTTACATTAATTTCTGAGTGACATAAATATCACTACCTTTAGTGGAAAGCTTGCCATCCTTGCCACAAACAATAAATTAATATAAAAAGTAAAAATGAGCACAATGCTTTACACTCTGTTCATGAATTCTAGCCTAGATACCATTGCCTGCCAAGGACTGACTCCTTTCTCTTTGTTACAAAAGCTGAGAGATGTGAGAGCTGCAGAGCTTTTCTCCTTTGATAAAAGCAGGTTTATGGTTGAAAAGAGAGAGAATTTCTCATGACGTGCTTCAGTAACTTTTCATGCCACAGTCCATTTACTAGAGAAAATCACCCCTCACACGGCCATGAATTCATCCCATGATGACGGAAGTACTCAAATCAACCTGGTTCTTCTCTGTGCCATAGGGAAGCGCACTGAGATTTAACCAGGACTTCTGGAACATAGGGCTACCTTCTGAGCCCCTAAGGAAGAATGCAGGGAAACTGTGCTTGTGCCCTTTATCCGCCCTCCCTTCTGGCTCCCTTTTGTTTCATTAGAGTGTGGAATTTTCTGCCTGCCAGCCAGGCTCTGATCCTTGAAAAGAAGCTAATTGAACAGAAGGGAGCTTTCATCTTTCACACTCTTTTGTGGGGAGGTGATGACTCCTTTAGTGGGTTACCTAAGACCCACCTCTGTGTTGATGAAGCTAAGACTCTGGCTGCTTAGAGGCCATTGCCTTTGCAGCACTCCAGCACAGCAGGAGTGCTGTGGGGCCAAGACGCCTTTGGGACCCCTGACGTGGAGAGACCAGAGTGGTGTGCCCCCCTCAGTCCTGCAGAGGCACCGTGGACCTACACACACAAATTCCATTTTTCTTAAGTCAAAGTGAAGCAGAGAGCGCAGCTCCGTGATGTGTCCCATAACCGTGGAGGTGGCTGCAAACAGAGATGTGATTGTCCCACCCAAAGGCTTTTTCTACCAACCACACATGGAAACCAGCCTCTGTGCTGCACAGTCCCCCACCCCCAAGTTCCTCAGGCCATCATGGAGAGAGCTTTAGGACTGTTAGAATAATTTAGATGCTTGATCTTTCAAGAGAAAATTAATGTCACTGCAAATAATTGACTTTTTTGAGTTAAAACTCGTGGTTTAGACTTCACCATTTTAAAGCATACATTTAATTGGTTGTTATATATTCACAGTATTGTGAATTGCCACCATCTAATTGAGAACATTCTCATCTCCCCTCACAAGAACCCCCATACCTGTTAACAGGTACTCCCTGTTTTCTCTCTTCGTCCCTTGGCAACTAGTAATCCGTCTCTTTGGGTTTTCCTGTTGGTGACATTTTTGTGTTTGGCTTCTTGCACTTTTCAAGGCTCACCCGTGCTGCAGCATGATTTGTACTTCATTCATTGTGATGACTGAATAGTGGTCCATGGTGTGGTTTACACCACATGTGATTCATCCAAATGGACATTTGTGTTGGTTCCACTTTTTGGCTATTATGAAGAATGCCTCATCACATAGAATTCACTTTTATTAACAAGTGAAGTTCAGTGAAGTGAAAGTCACTCAGTCGTGATCGACTCTTTGTGACCTCATGGACTATACAGTCCATGGAATTCTCCAGGCCAGAATACTAGAGTGGGTAGCTTTTCCCTTCTCCAGGGGATCTTCCCAACCCAGGGATCAAACCCAGGTCTCCTGTATTGCAGGCAGATTCTATTAACAAGTAATACCACCGAAATTCAGAGGGGCCCCACAGAGAACACTCAGCCCTTTATTTCACCCCACAGACGCATGTGACTGTAAAGCCTGCCCCGGCCTGTCACTCCACTCAGAGCTGTAGCTGGAGGATGAACACAATGCTCTTTATTTCATGAACTCGGCCACACAGGCTAAGAAGAAACCCCAGTTGGCTGTCAGGTGAAAATCCTGGAAATCCTTGCGGATTATGCCGAGTAGTGTTGTGGCATGGGGGCTGTGATTATAGTATTAGAACCTGTAATACCACTGCAGAGAGCTGCCCAGATTCTTGTGAGCGGCTCCCCTGACCCCACCGAGACGCACAGCCTGTCTCCTTCAAGTCACCTCACTGTGAGTGACCCTGACATAGTGATTGTCATAGGATGAGCAGCTTTGTGTCAGTCCCCATGTCCCTTAACCACAGCTACTCCTCCAAAGGCCTTCAGCCACTCAGCTGCCCGTGACAGCCGCCTGTAGGCTCCCCCTGCAGACCTGGCCTAGTTTAGTTAATTTTCAGGATCGCAGCATGAACAGGAACAGCAGGCAGCGCGGGTAACTGCTGTTGTTGCTGCTTAGTCGCTCAGTCGTGTCCGAGTCTTTGTGACCCCCTGGACTGTGGCCTGCCAGGCTCCTCTGTGCATGGGGTTTTCCAGGCAAGAATACTGGAGTGGGTTGCCATGCCCTCCTCCAGGGGATCTTCCCTACCCATGGATCAAACACGGTCTCCTGTGGCTCCTTCATTGCAGGTGGACTCTTTACTGCTGAGCCACCAGAGGAGCCTGCAGAGGTAGCTGGGCATCCCAAAGACTCTGAGCCTCCCTGCCGAGCAAGCATGCGGGTGTGAGGATGGCCTCTCAGGTTCCCTCTGTCCCTGGACTTCCCTGTGGGTCTCCTGAGCTCCTTGGGGCTCAGCAGCAGTGTCCCCAGTGGGCCACAGCCAGTCTTGGCAACAGCTCTCTCTGGGTCTAAGTGTCCCTGGAGGGTGGCTGGCACAGTCCCACAGTGATGGGGACTGTGGTTGCTCCTTCAGGAGGCACCACGTGCTTGGCCGAGAGAGTCCACAGAGAGCCATGCTGAGGATGCCGTCGCCACTGTGGGTGACATCAGGGGCCACTCTGGTTTTCATTGTATAAACTGTCAACACTGTTCACGGGATGAAAAAACTAACATTTTAAAAGATTTTTGTTTTCCCAAAGAAACTAAGTTGTGCAATCAAGAAATCATATACTTAAGAAAGAAGCGGATAAGAATTAGGAAAAAAGAAATAAACTGATGTTTCAGATGATTTGATTGTATACATTGAAAGTCTGAAATAATAATGATATCTGTGGATTATTTATTAGAATTAAAAAGTGAATTTGGCAAGATTGCTAAATACAAGATAAGTTAACAGGGACTTCCCTGGCAGTCCAGTGGTTAAGACTCTGTGCTTCCACTGCAGAGGACATGGGTTTGATCCCTGGTCCAGGAACTAATATTCCACATGCTATACAGAGGGATTAAAAATAAATTTAAGAATGAATAAATAAATAAAGATATTTCAGGACTCTTGGCTTGAGATAAAGAAAATCCAAAATCTTGCATTAGTCAACATGGCGAAGTATTTTAAAAAATCAGTTTTATTCTTATTTCATAGCAACAAACAAATAGAACATTTAAAGTCTTTTACTGATACCATTTACCATAAGGAAAGAAATAGTGCTATATTTTACAACATGAATGATCCTTACAAACATAATATCAAGTGGAAGTAGTCAAATACAAATAACTTACTGTATGATAAAGTCCTATAGCATGTAAAACCCTCTTGTTTGAAGGGGAGCTAGTGGTCACCTTTAGGAGGTAAAGCATCTGTGACGCTGGCCGTAGTCTAGACCCTGATCTGGGCAGCAGATGGTGGGCTCATCCACTTTGTGCAGATTCATCAGGCTGTACACTTATAATATGTGTGCCTTTCTATATTCTTTATACTTCCGTGGAAAGTTACTCTAAAAAACAACAGTGAAGAATGTGGAGAAATTGGGTCCCTCATATTTTGCTAGTGGGAATGGGAAATGATGCAGGCATTTTGGAATACAATCTGGGAATTCCTCAAAAGGTTAAAAAAGGTTTGTTTTTTTTTTTAAAAAAAGCTGCTATATGGCCCAGAAATTCTACTCTTAGGTGAATTGAAAACACTCAGGAGAACAGAAAACGTATATCCACAGGAAAACTGATATATGTATGTTCATAATGGCATTATCCCTAAGAGCTGAGAGGTGGAAACAACTGTCTGTCAACAGATAAATGGATAAACAAATGTGACCTATCCATACAATGGAATATTATTTAGCCTGAAAAAGGAATGAAATACTTTTGATTTCTCCATCAAATATGAATGAGAGTCTTGCTAGGTAGAGTATTCGTGGTTGTATATTCTTCCCTTTGATCACTTTAAATATATCACACCCTTCTGGCTTATAGAGTTTCTATTGAGAAATCAAAAACTTTCCAGAAAAGCAACAGTTAAGAGAATTCAGCGCCACCAAACCAGCTTTATTAAAAATGCTAAAGGAACTTCTCTAGGCAGGAAGAGAAGGAAAAGACCTACACAAAATAAACCCAGAACAATTAAGAAAATGGCAATAGGATCATACACATTGATAGTTACCTTATCAGTTCAGTCCAGTTCAGTCGTTTAGTCCAGTTCAGTCGTTCAGTCCAGTTCAGTCATTCAGTCATGTCTGACTCTTTGCAACCCCATGAACCACAGCACGCCAGGCCTCCCTGTCCATCACCAACTCCTGGAGCCTACCCAAACTCATGTTCATCGAGTCGGTGATGCCATCCAACCATCTCATCCTCTGTCGTCCCCTTCTCCTGCTGCCCTCAATCTTTCCCAGCATCAGGATCTTTTCAAATGAATCAGCTCTTCGCATGAGGTGGCCAAAGTATTGGAGTTTCAGCTTCAGCATCAGTCCTTCCAATGAACACCCAGGACTGATCTCCTTTAGGATGGACTGGTTGGATCTCCTTGCAGTCCAAGGGACTCTCAAGAGTCTTCTCCAACACCACAGTTCAAGAGCATCAATTCTTCGGTGCTCAGCTTTCTTTATAGTCCAACTCTTACATCCATACATGACTACTGGGAAAACCATGGCCTTGACTAGATGGACCTTTGTTGGCAAAGTAATGTCTCTGCTTTTTAATATGCTGTCTGCTGCTGCTAAGTCGCTTCAGTCATGTCTGACTCTGTGCGACCCCATAGACGGCAGCCCACCAAGCTCCTCCATCCCTGGGATTCTCCAGGCAAGAACACTGGAGTGGGTTGCCATTTCCTTCTCCAATGCATGAAAGTGAAAAGTGAAGGTGAAGTCCCTCAGTCATGTCCGACTCTTCATGACCCCATGGACTGGAGCCTACCAGGCTCCTCCGTCCATGGGATTTTCCAAGCAAGAGTACTGGAGTGGAATGCCATCGCCTTCTCCGAATATGCTGTCTAGGTTGGTCATAACTTTCCTTCCAAGGAGTAAGCTTATGTGTAAACACATTAAATACACCAACTAAAAGATGTAGACTGGCTGGGCAGGTGAAAACCTGTGTACATATGCACTTCTACTTAACAGACCACTCTACTTAACCCCCCAAATTGTATGTAAGTATTTTATATAGTTAGGTTAACCATGTTTCCATTATGGCTTGCAACTGTAATTATCTTTTATTTTTTGTCTGGCTATTGATTGTGAAAACTGAGCATCTTTTACTATTGTGGATATATAACTGTTATTTGCTTAATCCCATTGTATCATGATGGGTCAACAGAAAATGATAGAATTCTGTATCAGTTACTACCATTTAATAGAAAATCCTGTAATCATTTTTTAAAATAAAAAAAAAAGGAATGAAGTACTGATACGTTCTATAATGGATGAACTTGAAAACATGTTAAGTAAAATATATCAGACACAAAAGGCTGCATATTGAATAGACCCATTTATAGAAAATGTGTAGAATCCATAGAGACTTGAAGTGAGCTGGTGGATGCCCAGAGGCGCAAGGGGAGGGAGATGGGAAGTGAGTGATAATGGGTATGGATTTCTTTCTCTTTTTTTATTGTTGTAAAATATACACAATACAAAATTTACCATTTTAACTGTTTTTTAAGTGGGTAGTTGAGTTTCTTTTTGATGGAAATGTTCCAGGATTAATGGTGATGGTTGTATAACTTTATGAACACTAAAAACTATCCGTTGTACCATTTAAAAGGGTGAATTTTAGGGTATATAAACTGCATCTCTATAAAAAGAAATGACTATTCAACATCCTTGTTATTAGGGAACATGCAAATCAAAACCTCAGTGATACCTTACACACACATTAGGATAGGTGTTAGTTTAAAAAAAAATGAAAAATAGCAAGTTTTGGTGAGTATGTAGAGAAGTTGGAACCCTTGCGCTTTGCTGGTAGAAATGTAAAGTGGTATAACTATCATGCAGAAGTTTAGGGGTTCCTCGGAAAGTTTAACACAGAATTACTCTGTGTGTGTGTGCACGCGCGTGTGTGCATGCGCGCACTCAGTCATGTCCAGTTGCTTGCAACCTCATGGACTGCAGCCCGCCAGGCTCCTCTGTCCTTGGGATTTCCCAGGCAAGAATACTGGAGAGGGTTGCCGTTTCCTCCTCTAGGAGATGTTCCCAACCCAGGGATCGAACCTGGATCTCCTGGCTTGCAGGCAGATTCTCCTACACCACTGAGCCACTGAGGGAGCACCATCAGAATTACTGTATGATCCAACTACTCTACTTCTGGGTATATACATCAAAGTATTGAAAGCAAGGACTCAAACAGACCCTTATTTACCAATGTACATAGCAGTGTTATTCATAATTGCCAACAGAATGGAAATAATCCAAATGTCCATCAACCGATAAATGATAAACAAGATGTGTTATATACATACAGTGGGATATTATTCAACCTTACAAAGCAAAAAAATTCTGATGTAGTGCAGAAAACGGATGAACTTTGAAAGCATTATGCTAAGTGAAATAATCCAGTCACCAAAGAACAGATATTGTATGATTCCACTTATATGGCTGTCATATGTGTTACAAAATTTTCCATGTTTTTCCCTTGAATTTTGGCAAATGGTATATTTGAAGAATAGAATCTTTTTTATATAATACTGAAAGTGCCATTTATTGGCTACTTCCTGTGTGTTGGGCATTGAGCAAAACTGTAACGGCTTATCTCATTAAAAAAAATTTTTATTATCTCTTTTAGTCTTAACCATGTCCTCAGTAGAATGCAATAGTTTTCCATATTGTAGATGAGGAAATTGAGTTTCATGATCATATAGCCAAAAAATGAATGAGCTGGGATATAAATGAGTGAACAAATTCATGTTACCATGTCATGACTTAGAACTTTGAAATATGCATATTTTGTCATAAAGAGAGCTGTTAAGCTAGCCAGTTTTATTGTATCTTTAATGTTTTGAGTAGGCAACATATTCATTGAAAAAGTACTAAAAAGAACATGATAAATCTCCCTCCCACCATTATTCCCTCTCCACCTACCTGTCAAGAGTATTTCATACCTCCGCTCCAGATACTCATCTTAATAGCATCTTGTATATGATCCCACGCTTTTTGTATGCAAGTACAAGTAACTATAAATATTTATCTTCCTCTCCCTCTCCCTTTATTTTATACAAAGGGGTTAAAGCTGATCCACTTAGGCTATTTGCTATTGCATATCTTGGCTACCTCTTTGGTACGAAGTATACCACAAAGTCAATCTCTGATTGAATTAATTATCTTGCATCTTGGAGGATTCTTCATATAGAGTGTTCAATTTCTTTAGATGGTAATTTCATATTGAAATCATTTCCAGGCCAAACTCCAGCACTGCCAAGTCTTATGTAACCCAGAGAAGCTGAGCTTTCAACCAACTGCCATATGTTGTAAGGAGTAAAACCAGAGAACAGATGAGATAATTCTTAAGAAACAAGTTCTTACTCCCAAAGTCTGTAGGAAAAATAAATTTGGAGTGCAAGGCAGAGGAGGGCATATGACTTCTATTGAGATTATGTACCATAGTGGAAATAATGTCTCTGCAAAATCAAATGTGTGTTACCATAAATTCTGCATCACAATGAAAATCCACACTTTTTTGTGGTTTAATTTTTTGTCAATTAAAATCCACTTCTTGAGAACAATCAGCTTCTTTGAAATCACAGTATCACTAAATATGAGAAAGATTCTGTTTGGCCAGCCCTGGTCTGTAAGTGATTCCCTGGACCCAGGAAAGGGACCAAGTTTCCAGAGCCCTGAAGACAAGGGATAACACCCCAAAATATGGCCTCATCTTCCACTCCACATTCATTGGCCAGGCAGCCATCAAAAGCAAAGGCCACATCTCCCAATACCTGGGAGACAAATACTGTATCACCTTATAAACTGATTGCTTCTCTGAGGTGCCCTCAGCTGTATTTCTGGAGAAACTTCAAGAGCAAGTTGAGGAGCAGCTGTCCTTCTATGAGACTGAAGAGGTGCCCTGCAGGAATCTGGATGTTGTGATAGAGACAATTGTTCAGGCAGAGGAAGCTGATGCTGAGATTACTAGGGAGCTGGAGAAGCAGGAGAAGAAATGCTTGAAGAAGAAAAAGAAGGGCTGGTTACAGTTCCCCTCACATATTTGGAAAACTGCAGCAGTGTTCAGGAGGAGTGCCAGGAGACGAGCGCAAGACCGAAAAAGAAGAAAGTGGAAGCCTCAGGAGGCCCGTCGGGAGACTACAATGGAGGAGTCATCTGTGTCTTTCTCCAAACCCAAGGAAAAGAAATCCTCTTCCAAGGAGGAGCTGGTTAGTAGTGATCTTGAAGAGACAGCTGGTGGTGGAAGTCTTCCAAGAGGAAGAGATCTTTCCCAATAGAGGAACCAGTTAGTGACCCTGAAGGGTCAGGAAACAAGAGTATCCCCGAGAAAAAGGGGGAGATTCTCCTCCAGGGAGGAACTGTAACCAGTGGACCTGAAGAGGCTGCTGCCAGCAAGAGCATCAGCTGCAAGGGATGAGAAAGTTCCTAAGAGCTGTCCCAGGAAGACTAGAATGGATGTTTCACCGAAAGGTCAGGCCCATGGAGCTGTTTCACAACCCATCCCCTGTGTCCCAGTGAAAACAAATTTCCAAGAGTAGATAAATAAATAAGGCTAAGACTCAAATGCAGAGATTTTGGTTGAAATCAGCTTGCTCAGATAGAATCACAAACAGGCAAATGTGTTTCTCACAGAGAGGCAGTCACTGGAATCACTCAAGGCGACAGCTGTGAGGTGTGTGGAGTCCTGAGACAACAAGGAATTCAGACATCTCCCGGTCAGTCTCCGGTTGTCCTCTCTTCCCATGCAGGGATGTGTGGGTGTGGAGTAACCCCTCCACCAGCAATGGCAGCCTTGATGACAGAGTCTGATTACTCATCTCCACAAATAAATAGCAAGTTGCAGGTGGCAAGAGGGCACACACTTTATCTTTAAGTCTTTTGATGCATTTCCTACCAATTAAAGTATCTCTGTGGTAAGGTCTTCCAGGCCAGCTGCACTGCGCCCTGCGGCACTCAGGCCCACAAGTCCACGGCTGCTCGGCCCAGATTTCAGGCATCAGTGAACATGGCCCACCGGGAGCTGCCAGCCAGCTCTCCGCAAGGGGAAACCACCTTTGTCTTGGCCTCTCCAGAGTCCTTCCCAGCCCTACCACCAGCTGTTTTGAATTCTCCTGAAACTCAACTGAGCCCTACCACCAGCCTTCTTTGCCCTGCGATTCAAACTACTAAAAATACTTATTAACAGAGGGTTATTGCATGTCATGCTTCTTAAGAAAATGTCCCCTTTTCCCTTTCTGATAGTGTGCTTAGAAACATTTATACCAGAATATTCACGTAAGGTACTTTCTGGAATGGCCTGACTTAGTGGTCCTCAAGGGTGACTGTGTAGAGGACGAGGGCTGGGAGAATCGTTGCTCTTACTTCGAAGTAAAGCTGTACAGAGTCCGCCTCCCGAAGCTGGTTCTCTGGCGCTCGCTGACTTTGATTTTGCCTGTGTTTTCCGTCCCCAGGTACTGGCGGAGGACGCTGGGCATGCAGGTCCGCTATGTGCGCCACGGAGACTATCAGTTCTGCTACTCCTTCCGCGGCAGGCCTGGCCACAAACCTTCCATCCTCATGCTCCACGGGTTCTCTGCCCACAAGGACATGTGGCTCAGCATGGTCAAGGTGGGGTGCTAGAGCCCTCCCTCCTCAGTGGGTGTCACTCAGTAAAAAAAAAAAGAAGAGAGCGGGTTCTACTTGAATATGAGGTCATCAGGAGTGGTAGAAAGCAGAGGGAACCTGGTATAATGGCTCAAAGCACCCTAAACTAGTGTAGTGTATTATTCAGATCCTTTTATCAGACAGAACTTACTGAGCTGATGTTATTTATGAAATCAGTGCCTCACCAACGATTTCACCTTATGACTATTTCTTTGGAAAGTTTCTGATACTCTGCTTCATATTCGGACTGTCATGACTATCAAAGGCCAGGTTTTGAAAAGTCATTTCTGTATACTCCAGGATTCCCCTCTTCTTCCCTTTTCTGCTTCTCCTTCTCTCTCCCCATCTCCTCTTCCTCTCTTCCTTCCATTTCTGCTTTCTCTTTTCCTTAGCCCTTTAGAGAAGCAGTCTTGATCTGACAGCTTTCTGGGATGGTTTCTCAAATCACTCACTTTCTGTCCTGGTTTATTTGGTTGTGTCAGCTTGCTTTAGTTGGTAAAAGTGAACAGCTGGTAAAGATAGGGGCTGGGAGAGGTCTGGCAGAGAAGGACCCCAGGCTCCCACCTCAAGCAGGACCTGACTAATCCCAAGCATGCTCTACATTAGGACGAAAAGGCTCACACATCCCCTAGTTTCTTATTTCCAGAGTTCAGTATGAGGACAGTCATTGTGCTTTAATGAACCTCTGACTTCCTCTTCATCTTTCATATAACTGGTTAGTTGTTTATTGATAGCTGATATATCTCAAATTCCTGGTTAAATGTGGCATATATTTAAATGGAAGAAGGTGTTTAGGATAAAAATACCTAAGGAATTAGATCCTAATGTAAAAAAAAAAAGAGTGAAGATCATAGGGCGATCATATATGATTCTTAGGAGAAGTGTTACTCTTGTGGGCTCTGGAGCTGACCGGGGCTCTGGGAGAACAGAGTCACCCGGTGTATTAATAGTTGCAAGTTGGTGGCTGCGAGACTGGGATAAGCATAGGAGGGATGAGGGAAAGAAGGAAGTAGGGCCTGCCAACTGGTGTCAGGAAAGAGCGAAGGATGCAAGCTGCTCCCCGACCTCTGCTCTCCCCTTTCCAGTCATCCCGAGGCCTCTCACATTAGACTGTGGGGGCTTCTGCTCTCTGGAAGGCTCCTGGCAGTGTTTATTCATGTCAGATGTTGCTAGGGGAAGACACGGAATGGTTTAGGTTCCTTCCTCCCCAGCGGGGAGGCTGTCCAGGTCACTTGGTAAGTTGGGGGAGCCTCCCCAGAAACATGGGCAGACATGTTCTGACACCACATTCTGACTCTCTGGGCCTGTGTGTCCGCAGTTCCTCCCGAAGAACCTGCACCTGGTCTGCGTGGACATGCCAGGGCATGAGGGCACCACCCGCTCCTCACTGGATGACCTGTCCATAGATGGGCAAGTCAAGAGGATACACCAGGTAAGCAGGGAGGCTCCACCAAAAAACTGCCCAGGTGGGTCTTGCCCACTGTTGCATCCTCAAGTCTGAAGAACAGTCAACATGGGTTCTGTTTCGACTCATATTTGCAAACAAAATGGCAGCAGCCGAGTGGCGTCCTCAGCCAGCTGTAGAGGGCCAGGGGTTATTGCTGACTTCTTTCAACGTATTATAGCTGTTTCTGGAGAAATACAGTCTCACTTTCTCAACTCTTCAAAAAGGGAGTTTAGAATTCCTCAAGACCATTTATTTTTTTAGAGTGTATTTTTTTGGTTACCAGCTGCTTGATGACGGTAACAGCATGTCTGCCTAGTTGTGGAGGATGGGGAGGGTGATCTTTTCATTTTGTTCTGATTTAGTATCTTTCTTCAGCCCTGTGTGACTGAGCTTTCAAAGTCATGGGGCTCATGAACCATTTCAAAATTTAATGGTTCATACTCTTCAGGTTGACATTAAATATTTTCTCCATTCAAGGATATTTATTTAATGTCTGCCCCTCTCCTCTCTTTAAGCTGTGTATTATTTGGAAGCAAGGAACCTTGTTTCTTTGACCTTTTGCTGTAACCTGAGCAGCTGACCATGGTTGCTTGTACATAATAGATACCCAATAAATATTTTTTAGATTAATGGGTAGATGTAGGGGATAGTTGGTTGAATGGTTGGATAGAGGGAAAGTTGGATGGATGGTTGGATGAATGGTCAAATGGTTGAATAGATGAATGGATAGATAGTTATATGAATGGATGTTTGGATGGTTGAATAGATGGATGGGTGGATAGCTGTATGAATGGATGGGTGAATAGTCGGGTAGACAGATGGATAGATAGTTACATTAATGGATGTTTAGATGGATGGGAAGCGCTGTAAATTATAGCCAGTCAGCAAACTATGGCCTGTGGGCTTCATTTGATCTGCCACTAAGCTGTTTATTGGAAGACAGCCACAGTCACCTGTTTACATGTTGTCTTTAGCTGCTTTTGTGCTACAGCAGGAGAGTTGAATAGTTGCAGCAGAGATAATAGGCACACAGAGCATAAAATATTTACTCTTGGGATCTTTATTTTAAAAATTCGCTGGCTCATGAATTTGAGGGATCTTTGATGATTTTATACTTACAAACGACCCCTCAATAACCTATGTGAGGTAAAGAAAAGTACATGCATATAACAGGGCTCATCTTGATAATCTAGTAGATTTCAGATCCCCTTTCGTCAATAGCCCTTTTCTGCTTGTCCCCATAGGAAGTACAAAAGTTTTCAACTCTGGAATCCCCATTGTCATTGTCCACAGTTGTATAACCAAGCCCCTTTCTCATTTCCCTTTCTAGTTTGTAGAATGCCTCAAGCTGAACAAAAAGCCCTTCCACCTGGTAGGCACCTCCATGGGCGGCCACGTGGCTGGGGTGTATGCTGCTTACTACCCGTCAGATGTCTGCAGCCTGTCCCTTGTGTGCCCTGCTGGTGAGTTGTAAGACTCAGATCACCTTGTGAGTGATGTGGACGCAGCGGGACCTGAATCTCTGAAGAAGTCAATGGCGGTTTCTGCTGTGACTGTCTTTTTAGAATCATCTTTTTGACAATATTGTAGAGATACTAAAAAAAGATTGCCTTAGTGGTACAATCAAGCAATAGTTACATAACCATAATTATAACTATATTGAGCTTTAAAATATAGAGCCAGCTTTGTCCCACAAAGAATCAGAGGTGGTTATTTAAAAAGTGTATAAAACTTCACAGCATGTAAATACTTTGAAGTATAATGATAATATTAACGTCTAACATTTATTGAATTTTTATGAGCTAAACTCTTTATATGGATTTAATCCTTGCCATAACCTTGTGAGGTGAAAATACTGTTATTATGTGTCTTTCTTTTTTGGCTGAAAACTCAGAGATCTTTTTCATTGCAAGATTTTTTTTTTAAATCAACCAACTTTGGTGTCTGATCTTAAATGCGTTCATGTCTACTTGAGCTGTAACATGTCCTCAGAAATTATGATCTGAAGTTGGATTTTTAAAAAAAATTTTTAAAATATGGAGCACTTCATGAATTTGAATGTCATCCTTGCACAAGAGCTGTGCTGATCTGAATCTGTATTGTTCCAGTTTTAGCATATATGCTACTGAGACTAAGACTAAAATTGGATTTAAAACTTACATACATATATATGTATATAAATCTTCATGCTTGAATTTATAGCATGTTAGTAAGAAAGATGTTTCTCTCTTTTTCCTTCTCTTGCTTCTCTCTTCATCCCTGGTAATTTACTGGAGTATGGTTTACACATAGTAAATTGCCCAGATTTTCAGTACCTATCTCAGTGGCTTTTTACGTATGTAATTATTATCCAGATAAGGATAGTATGCCCATTTTATAGGTGCACATTATGTTAGTGCTGGAGCCAGGATAGGAACTGGCCCTAAGCTATCTGACTCCAGAACCCAAGCTGTGGCTTTTGGAGAAGTCCTTTCATATTCACTACCTCTTTTGTGTGACTCATATCCATTACCTTTACCCACTAGAACCCAACCATGAACTGAACTTGTGCACCTTCTACTGAAACATAACTAGATTTATCTTTGAAACCTTTCAACTCATTCAGAAAGTTAAGTTTTCAGGTCTGTTAAGCTCGTTGAAATTGAAGGCAGGTTCCCAAAGGGTTTTCCTTTTCCCAAGCGCTGTGTCTGAACTCATTTGATCTTATAATGATACAGTCTAAGAATTGGAGGGGACTTACCAAGTGGTCCAGGGGTTAAGACTCTGTGCTCCCAAAGCAGAGGGCGTGGGTTCAATCCCTGGTTGGGAAACTAAGACCCCGTATGTTGCACAACTCAGCCAAGAAAACACGAAGAATTGGAGGCCCTCTGGAATGTTATTAGATTTTAAATCACTTATGGAAGGTCAGCTCTAACTGACTAACTGATTTTTTTGAGTGTATATTCATTTGCCCAGAGAAGAGTTTTATAGCTGAGTTTCCATTAGAAAGTTAGAATTGAATTTGTTTGTATGCAAAAATGAAAAGATACACTTTTTTTTTTACTTTGAAATAATTTTAAATTTATAGAAATGTTGCGAAGATAGTACCCTTTACCCAGTTCTCTCCTTTAACAGCTCACATAGCTCAGCAAATTTGTCACAACCAGGAAACCAACATGGGTGTATTACTATTAACTAAAATCAGGCTTTATTTAGATTTCATTAGTTTTTCTACAATTGTCCTTTTCTGTTGCAGGATCCAATTCAGGATATACCACATGCCATTTAGTTTAGGATTATTTTTAAAGCAAAAAGAAATAGATCATGTAATCTGTCCATGGCATCATGAGAGCTGCTGGGTACGCACGTTAGATTTAGAGGAGTTGCTGAATATAGGAGATTTATGAATTTCTGTAGCACAGTGTGGCTTCCACTGCCTCTCTTTCTAAGCTCTAGCTCTTCAGCTAAGTTAAACACCTAGAAACTTGCTCAGTGTTGGAAATGAAATTAGTTTTATGCCCCTTCATACACCAGCTTGTGTAAACTCTCGTGTCCTGCGTCAGGTGATAGAAAATAATGGTGAGTCTCAAGGCTCTCACGGCTCAGGATTGCCTAATGGTCCCCTGGAGGAAGAGGGACTGTGTATAGAGGGCAGTCCTGCCCTCCTGCCCCAACGTGTGGGACAGCTCCAAAGGGGACTCACTCTCACTGCATCCTATGTGCTGACCCCAAATAAGAGATTATTCAGTGGGTCCAGGCTGAAGGACGGAGCGCTCAGTCAGTCCACTCTAGCCATGCGTTTCACCAGGTCTCCTCTCAGCCCGTACAGAAGTGTGAGAGGGCCTCAGGCAGGGTGTCTCCTCGACTCTCAGACTCATTTCAGTCCTACGGCTGAATTCCCTGGCAGCTTAAGTGCAGATTCTGATGTAAGAGACTTAGGGGAGGGGCTGAGGTGCTGGGTTTCTTACCGGCTCCCAGTTTGGGTAGCCAGCCCGTAAGATGTTCTGAAGAAAAAAATTTTTTTCCTATGTTTCTCAAATTGTGTTTTTGCCTTTGAGCAAGGATGCCAGTACCAATTAAAAAGAAATCTACCAGTGGAAAATACTTAAGATACATTAGGTCTGGGCTGATTTTGGAAGTTCTGTATGTAAAATGGGGTTTGGTAAGAAGGTAGATATATTGCCAAGCTTTTTTGATTTGAATCCCCCAGGTCTGCAGTACTCAACTGATAATAAATTTGTGCAACGGCTCAAAGAACTGCAGGAGTCGGCCGCCGTAGAGAAGATTCCCTTGATCCCGACCACCCCGGAGGAGATGAGTGAGATGCTGCAGCTCTGCTCCTACGTGCGCTTCAAGGTGCCCCAGCAGGTACCGTGGCCTCCACAGCCGCGTGCCTGCCTCTGCCCTGCTCAGGTGGCCAGGGCCAGCTTCCCCGCCACGTTCCCTCCTTGTCCTCAGCTTTCATTCATTCAGCAAGTGCCATGCCTGTTATGTATCCAGCACTGTGCTTGGGCACCCTGGGGAAGAAATGAGACAGAAGGCCAGGGGGAGAAGCAGTCAGTTAATAAGACAGATAATTTCGCATTGTAGTAAGTTTTCTAGAGGAAATGAAGATAGTGCTGTGCTTGAAAACAGAGAGGCAGGAGAAACTTTGATAAGGCTCTGTAAGAAAACAGCCTGAGCAGGGATGCATAAAACAGTTCAAGTTCAAGATGCTAGAAGGAGAGGCCAGGGTGACTGGAGCCCAGAGTGTGAGGGAAAGAATGGGTTGAGGTGAGGTAGGAATAGGACGCAAGGGCTGAGTCACAGATTCTCATTTAAAAAGAAAAAAGTTTCGGGGCCCTTTTAACACCCTTAAGAATTATTGAGAACCCCAAAGAGCTTATTTTTATTAAAGCTGTAGCTATTGATGTGTACCATATTAGAAATTAAACCCCAGGAGAACTTAAAATACAAGAATACACAAGTACTCATTTCATTAGCTATCAGAATGGTGACATTATCCATCATTCTATAGACTCTGAAAATCAGCATGCTTTTGAGAGAATCATAGTGGAAAAAGGCAAGCAACATTTAGTGTGATTATGAAAATAGTTTGATGTCTTATAATCCCAAGAACCGCTTTGAGAACCACTAGGCTGGATCATGTAGAACTTTTTAGAGATAATGGGAAGGAGACTGGAGTTCTTCTAAATTCAGTAGGAGAAGCACTCAAGAGTTGTAGGGGAACACAGACAGAAACGGAGAAGCCCGTTAGTGTGCTGTATTACTCCAGGATGAGGGTGTAGACGGGATAGTAGTAGTGGAGAATGAGATCCGAGAAGCTTTGGAAAGAAGGAGGTAGGACTTACTGGCCAGTGGGAAGTGGAGGATGGGAGAATGTGAGTCACAAGTGACTTCTGATACTTTAGTTGGATAAAGGTAGTGTTTTCTTCCTCTTTTAAAAATTTTTTTTATTTTCCGGCCACGCCGCATGGCAGGCAGGATGCTCGTTCCCCAACTAGGGATCGAACTTGTGCTCCGTGCAGTGGAGACATGGAGTCTTAACCACTGGACTTCTAGGGAAGTCCCAAGGTAGTGTTTTCTGAGTAGGGGAAGGGGAAGGAGGGTGGGTTTGGGCATCAGCTAAGAGCTCCATTTTAGATGTGTTAAGTTCAAGTTCCCTGAGACACCATCACGTGCAGGTGTCATGTAGACAGTTAGAAATACGAGCGGAGCTGAGGGAAGTCTGGCCTGGGCTGTGTAATTAGAGACATCAGCCAAGGATGGTATTAAAAGTCATGGGTCTAAATGAGGTTGTGCGGGAGATAGTGTGGGGAACCGAGAGTCCATGAGTGAGACCTCCCAGCAGCACATTGTCTCACTCTGTCTCAGGAGCTGGACGCTGCCTGGGGGTGGGCTAGGTCCTCCTGGGAGTTGAGAGAATGGGTTCTGTGCAGAGGTCCTGAACATGACTCATTAATGGATGTGGCCCGTCTCTGAGGAAGCGTCACAGAATCAGATTTTGTGGCATGTTCTGTCCGTGAAGTTCTCTTTTCAGTCATGACTTTACATTGCTCCTCTCTCAGCACTGATCTCTTTCCAGAATAGAGTAACCAAGTAGGATTTTAGAAAATTCCATGTTTTGAGTTGTCAGAGAAGTGCAGACACTGGGAGAAAAGAAATGCAGATCCCACAGTCTTTCCCTGGTAGGCAGGGAGGAGCCCCTAGGCACTCAGTCCATTGTGTCATGTTGTGTAATGATTGTGCTGGCTGGCTTGCGTCTTCCGTTCCTGCCTCTGTAAGAGCAAGGACTGTGTCTTTGGTTGTTCTCTTCCCAGCCTATGGCAAAGTGCTTGCATGAGATAGGTCTTAGGTATAGAGAGGATGGATCAGTGGACGGGAGGAAGCCTGAACAGCGCAGGAATGGAGAATGGATGTGTGGGTAGATGCAGGCTAGAAGGGTGCATGAATGGATGCATGTGCCTACATCACTGATTTAGGGGTGCAGAGAGATGGATGGCCGAACGCATGGATGGATGGGAGGGTGTCTGGAAGTGGCAGAGACAGAGGGTGATGGATTGGTGAATGCAGGACAGATGGATACATGGGTAGATGTATGCATATGTGATTCAGAGGTGCCGTGTGGGTGGGTGATGGATAGGTAGATGTCTGCATGAAGCAGGGATGGAGGATGGATGGGTAGCTGCAGGCTAAGTGGACACATGGATGGCCATGTGCATGTCTGAGTCAGATGCAGGATGGATGGATAGGCAGGGGTGCAGAGCAGAGGTGGGGGTGGATGGATGGATGCAAGATGGAGAGATGCATGGGCACAGGGTAGATAGTAGAACAAAGGAAATATCTGATGCTGAGCACAGTGTGCTGGACAGTTTGCCATTGGTCTCACCTCTGGGCTTCCACTTCCGGAAGAGTCAGATGCTCCAGCGGGTGGGTTTCGTCCAGAGCAGTTATGACTGGGTCTTCCCACTTCAGTCAGTGCGCAGGACTCCTGAGAGGGTATTGAAGGGGTTCAGTCCATTCCTAGGGAAATGAGAGGAGTGACGGCTGCTAATGTGACCCCGGGCCCCTACCTCAAGAACCCTGAGGTTGGGGAGAGGCGGGCCCCAGCACCTCTCCGGGTTGGTCTCCCAGGTCCAGGAGCCCTGGCCTGTCAGCGTGTGCTGCAGCCCACAGCCCGCGTGTCACACAGTGAGCTCTGGACATCAAAAGCCTTCCCAGAACTTCCCCAGTGGTTGATTTCTTCACTGCTTAAGAGGCCCATCATCCCCAGCAGTTAATTTTTTTAAATAGACCTTGTTTTATATTGGGAATTACTGAGTAATTACTTGATATTATTTTCATTCTGATTATGTCTCAGGATAAGCAGAGAATTCCTCATAGGTGCAGCAGCTTACATGCCACCGGGGTCCTTTGGCTTCACAGTTATTCCCAGAGTTCCTTCCTTATGAGAGAAAAAAAGCCTCTTATGAACCTAAGGCCCCATTACATTTGCATGGCCATCAAGGGAATTTGGAGACCAGGCCTTACAAACCTTGACAACGCCCGAAACTGCTGGTCTTTGATTTCCCCTCTTTGTCCCAGACCCTTCTGAGGCCTGAGCATACGAATCCTCCCTCGCCTTCTGACTTTGGGTTATTTATCCCTAGATCCTCCAGGGCCTTGTTGACGTCCGCATCCCTCACAACACCTTCTACCGAAAGCGTAAGTAGCCCTGTGTTGACCTCTGAGCCTGTGACACATCTTATCGGTGGCTGGCTCATCTTCCTTACATTTCTGAGATTTGAGAATTTTCTGGGACCCCTCAAGAAAGGCGCAGTGCCTTAGACTCAAAGACTATATACCCTGTATATATCCTATATATCCATATACACTGTATATTTCCTAAACTTGGTGTTGTCCACAGCACAGCCCACACTCACTTTATTTTCCTTCCCTCCAAAGTGTTTTTGGAAATCGTCAGTGAGAAGTCGAGATACTCCCTCCATCGGAACATGGACAAGATTAAGGTCCCTACGCAGATAATCTGGGGGAAACAAGACCAGGTATGTGGCGTGTCCCGGGGCTGCCTGTGCTGGTTACACCAGCCTCCAAGGACAAACTCGTGGTCCTTGATGAAGGGAGCCTGGCTGCGCTCTGATACCAGGGAGAGGTGGCGCACACCTGGTGCCAAGTGCCGGCATTTACAGGGAGTTGAGGGCAGTGACACTGACCTCTTAAAATGTGTGACAATTTGAAAGCGTGTTTGTAAATTATCTTTCTCAAAGCCATATAGTCACATGGTACAGAAACCTTGAAAGAGTACAGAAGGGTGGATAAGAGTACTCTCAGTCTCTTTGACATCCTAGATCCCAGTTCCCATTTCTTCAAGGCAGCACTTACCGTTCGTGTGTGTTTCTTTTAAATTTTCTAAGGCAACGGTTTTTGCACACGCTTTTTCTAAAAGGGCCAGATAGTAAATATTTGCAGCTCTACGGGTGATAAGTTCCTGTTATATGTATTCAGCTCTTCTGTTGTGATGGTGACATACAGAGCAAATGGCAGGCAGAGCTCCAGGGAGCCTGCAGTCACAAAGCAGGCAGGGGCTGTTGTTTGCCGGTTTCTATTCTAAGCATCTGTCAGCGTGCATAAGGAAGTGTTATGTATAAGATTTTCAAACATGCAGTATATACAGTTTCGCACATTAATTGCTTCATACATATGAGAAATAGGTACCTTGGAAATCATTTAATATCAGCTTGAAGAGATCCACACATTCTAGTGCTTTAAATATTTTATTTTAAAATAATCTCACATTTACAGGGTAATTGTAAAAGTAGTGCAGAGTACTCCTGTATCTACTTTACCTAGTTTCATCAGTTTTAACTGCTTGTTCAAAAATTCACGTGCTATAAGGTTTACCTTGTCGCACAGCCCACTGCGGCCTAGGTGTAGAACGCTTCTGTCATCCTGTAAGTTCTCTCTGGCCCATTTGCAGTTCGTCTCCATTCCTGCCCCAGCACTGTTCAACCACTCACTTGCTCTCTGTTTCTGAAGTCTTGTCTACAATTCAGCTATCTGAAATTTTCATAACATGCTATTTTACAGTGGTAGTCTCTTGCATCTGGCTTCTTCCACTCAAGCGTGATATTTCTGAGGGTCATCCGTATCGTCGCCTATGCCAACGAACTGTTCCTTTCTGTTGCTGAGCGTCATTCCATGATGTGTACGTGCCACGTCTTGCTTATTACCAACTTGTTAACATCTACCTCCTTGTCTAGACAGATGTAGAAATATGTGCTTAGGGGCCCTTTGGAGTAAGCTGCTTACGTCATGTCCCTTTACCCCCAGTGCTTCAAGGGGTATTTACTGCAACCCAGAATATTATCTCACATGATCGCAGGACATTGTCACACTTGGGACATGTAACATTGATGACATAGCTTTTAACTAATGTACAGTCCCTATTTCAAATGGATTCCTTGTTTCAGGGACGTCCTATGTAGACTGCTCCTCCTCCTGCCCCTGTAACCAGGATCACATACTGCGTATCGGTGTCTTTTCAGTTTCCTTTTATATAAAATGATGCCCTCTTTTGGCCTTTATCTTTCATAACACTGAGATATTTGAAGACTGTGGGCCAGTTTTTTTTTGGGGTGGGGGCCAGTTATTTTACAAAATGTTTCTCAGTTTGAGTTGGTTGGCTGTTTCCTCATGATTAAATTTGGGATACATATCCCTGGCCAGAATATCTCATGGGTAGTAAGACTTCACATCCTCAGAAGCAGAATGACTTTCCTTCAGTGGTGGAAATTTTTTAAACTATTATTTATTTTGGGGGCTGCACCATATGGCATGTGGGATCTTAGTTCCTCAACCAGGGATTGAAACTGTGCCCTAGGCAGTGGAAGCTTCTTAACCTCTGGCCTGCCTGGGACATCCCAGTGATGGGAATTTTAATTGATTGTGACATCTGATTTCTTATTTCTCCACTTGCAACTAATAAGGAGTCTATGGGGAGGCACTTTGAGACTATGTGGATATCCTGGTCCTCATCAAACGTTCCCCTCTAGATTTGCCATTCGTGAATGGTTGTTGTCCAAAACAAAATTTTATGTTCTTTTTGGGAGCTGCATAGTACTCCATCATCTGCTGCATTAGTGCCCTATTGATGGTCACTTAGGTCATTTTCAGTTTTTTGTCACTAAACCACGCCTTGATGTGCATCGTTGCACATGTGTGTTTGCAGTGTGAGAGCGTATCTGAAGGGTGAGTTCTTAGATGTGGAATAGCTTGATCAAAGGCTTTGTGCATTTTCAAGTTTTGACAGGCTTTGTCAGATGGCTCGGTTAGTTTGCTAGGCCTGCCGTAACAAAGTACCACAAATTGGGAGGCTTAAACAACAGAATTACGTTAGCTTCCAGTTCTGCCATACAGATACACTGGGGGCTTTCCTGGTGGCTCAGATGGTATAGAATCTGCCTGCAGTACAGGAGAGCTGGGTTCAACCCCTGGGTCAGGTAGATCCCCTGGAGAAGGAAATGGCAACCCACTCCAGTATTCTTGCCTGGAGAACTCCAGGGACAGAGGAGCCTGGTGAGCTACAGTCCGTGGGGTCGCAAAGAGTTGGACATGACTGAGCCACTAACACTGTAACACCAGTTCTGGAGACTATGAATCGAAGACCCAGGCCACAGCAGACTGGTTCCTTATGGGAGCTGGGAAGCAGAGCCTGTTCCCTGCCTTTCCCTGAGCTCCTGGGAGTTTGCTGGTGCGCTCTGGGGTTCCGTGCCTCACCCTGACCTCTGCCTTCACCTTCACATGATGCCGTCCCGGTGCCTGTGCACCTCTGGGTTTAAACCTCTCATTTTTGCAAGACGCCAGTTATGATAGATTAGGGGTCCACGTACTAGATTAGGAGTTCACCCTGCTCCAGTATGACGTCATCCTAACTAATTATGGCCACGATGACCCTGTTTCCCACTAAAGTCACATTTTGTTAGAACTTGAACATATGAATTTGGGGAGGGGGCACAATCCATCCATAATAAACCTGCCAATGACATACTGACTTACACTTCAGAAACTCCCTTTTTGTTTGCAGCCGTTCTTTAGAAATCATATCTTACTGAATGTTCTTGAAAACTTTAAAACAAGAGGTGGTGGTGGGAAATGGAGCCTTTATAAGGCCTGCAGGCAGACAGAATTACAGTGTCTGTCAAAGGGTATCTGGTCGTCTCACGCTGTTGACCGTCGTGAGAAGGGAAATGGGAGCAGAGCTATCCCTGTTGAGAGAGCGCCCCTGTGGACACTGAGGTGAAAGCCACCATTGTGAGCCCTGGGCAGACTGCACATGCCCACCGTGTGTGTGATGTGAACACAGGCAGGAAGTCAGGCTGCACCTCAACTACCCACGACTGTGGGAGACCCAGGAGAGGAGACTGGGGAGAGGCCAGGTCTGTGCCCCTGGTGCAGGGGGCAGGAAGGGCGGAGGCGCCTGTGTGCAGCCATCTCAACATCAGCCAGGCACCCGAGAATGCCCGGCACGGGAACCAGGGCATCAGGAGGAGGGAGGACTCATGTGCCCCCTTCACAGCAGCCAAGGCACTGAAAGCAGCTTTGTGGACGCCTGAGCGGAGACGCGGGACCCAGGCAGGGCCAGCAGGCGGTCATTCAGTCAGAAACCAGAGCTGGGACAATGACGGCCTTTCTTCATCTCAAATCCCCAAGGTGACGTGGGCTCTCAGGGACCAGCAGGGAGAGGCGAGATCGCGTCACGCTCCCCATCAGCTGTTCCCTCTTGTGTTTTCTCAGCCCAGGGTGCCGTGTGCTCTGCTCACCCTACTTCCTGGTGGGCAGCAAATCTTGGTATTACCAGTCTGGGTTGAGGAGAATAAAGCTCAAAAGCAGACAGTGCTCGAATTTGTTGGGATTTTGCTTTCGGCGTTAAGGCCGGAGTGGAGGGGCCGCCTTGTCTGGTTTGGGGGGGTGGTGAGGTGAAGGCGAAAGCGGTGAAGCGAAGGGGGTGAATGTAAATCTGACCCTGAAGGAGGAGAAAGTCAGTTGACTGAGTTGGGGTAATAGCAAGGTGTAACCCAGGTGAAAATGAAAGGGAGTTTGAAAACCTGGGAAAGTGGTAGGCTTCATGTGGGAAAAACATTGGCTGTTATTCACACACTTCAGGGTCTGAGGTCACATAGCTCGGGGATCCCCTGAGGGCCTTCAGGACCTAGTCCTCTGGTTCGTGATAATTCCTGTCTGCCTCTTGCATCTGTCTTGTGTGGCCTCCCCACAGCTTGGCCTCCCCTGGACCAGCTGCAGGGTGCACTCTCCTGGCCCAGCCCGATCATGTGTCTGTCCTTAACACAGCCCCAAGGCTCCCCACTGCCCTCAGACTGAGACTTGACTCCCAGCACGGCCAGATGTACAGATCCACCCTCCCCGCTCACACGGCTGTCCCTTGCACGCGCCATCCTCCCACCCTTGTGCTGTCCCTCTTCCACGATCCCCCTCCCCTGTGGCTCCTCAGCTCCCAGGATCCTCCCCCATCAGAGTCTTCACCACCTCGCGCTGCACTTGTCTGCGTTCCAGTCTGGCTTCCCCACCATACCAGGGCATCCTCAGGGCAGGGCCTGTGTTTCCAGTGCAGTAACACTGCAGCAGCATACCTCCTGCCACCGAGCTGCAGAGTAAAACACGAGGCACGTGGTTGCTTCCATCAGAGAGCCACAAGCCCCAACACCAAAGTGACTTGGTTCTAAAAATCACCCCTGCCAGGCCTGGACAGGAGTTCTGTCCCCGGAGTGCATTTGGGCGCCTGAACCCTTTCCATCTAGTTTCCTCTCTCGTCCCGCAGGTGCTTGATGTGTCGGGGGCGGACATGTTGGCCAAGTCAATCACCAACTCCCAGGTGGAGCTCCTGGAAAACTGTGGGCACTCGGTGGTGATGGAGAGGCCCAGGAAGACAGCCAAGCTCCTTGTCGACTTCTTAGCTTCTGTACACAACACAGACAACAGCAAGAAGCTGGACTGAGGCCCCAGCTGCGGCCTGAGCTCCACACCCAGCCTCCACTCCTGTCTCTAGAACCTGATGCAGCCACCACTTCTCAGGGACCCTGCCCCAAATGCGGAGGGAGCACCCCTGTCCCTGAGGAAGCCAACCCCGCTCCAGCCCTGGTCTCTATAGATCCACAGAGCCTCAGGGGCCATGAAGAAATCTCCAAGATGTTTTTTTCACAAAATGCAAATTCACATGGAACAACAAAAGAAAACCCATCCATGAAATCTACCCAGAAGTCTTCACATTCCTGTTGCAGAATGCCCACATTGGACCACTGAGTACATTTCCTTTAAGATGTTCCTCACAGACTGAGATTCGAGGTGTTTCTGTTGCTTCAGACATTCTCCCGTGCATAGTCAGTAGCTGTTTTAGGAGCGTTAGCCGCCCTTCACCAAGCCCCTTGTTTATGTCTGATTTAAGTTTCGTGTGCCATATGTGACTGCCGCCCGTCAACTGCAGGACTGTGGAGGAACATGGCAGGCTGGAGGAAATATACACGCAGAAGACACGGTCCGCCTCAGCCAGCTTGCAGAGCAGCAGAGAACACAGGTGGCTGATTTGACTGGCACCCTGTGTCAGCTGATGTCCCCCGTGATCCTGGGTGGTGCAGTACAAAGAACCCTGGCAGGGTGGGTTTCCTGGGAATAATTTATTATTAAAAAAAAAAACAAGACTAATAAAGCAATAATATTCTAGACATCTATCTAAATAATCAGACTCGGGTTCTACTCCAAAGCACCTCTTTTCTATCTTGCTGTGCTACTGAAAAACCTTTGGATGTTTGTTAATGAATTCTGTGAATTCTGTGAACAGTAATGTAATTGAAAATAAATCTAAACTGCTGTAAAAGTGACCACAATGACATGAAATAAATGTAATAAGTCTAGATCAGCAACGTGCAAGTGGCTTCTGCTTCTAAGCTCTTAATGAAGGGTAGTGTTGGTAGATTTTCTGTCAACTTTAAAATGTGTTTCTTGTTTGCTTTCTTAAAACTATTTATGTATTTATTTTTGAGGTGTTTTTACTTTTTGTTTAGCTGCTTCAGGTCTTAGTTTCACGCAGAGTCTTTCTGGTTGTGGCCTGTGAACTCCTAGTTGCAGCATGTGGGGCTAGTTCCCTGACCACGGGGCATAGAACACGGGCCCCTGCACTGGAATCCGGGAGGCTTAGCCACTGGGCCACCAGGGGAATCCCCAAAATGTGTTTTTTAAAGTAAAGCTGTTCTACAGGCATTGGAAGACCTTACTTGCATGAGTTACTGGTTTCATTTCCAGAAATCATGTTTGCGGTTTTTTTATTTTAATATTTATGTATTTGGCTATGCCACGTCTTAGTTGTGACATGTTGAATCTTTAGTTGCGGTGTGCAAACTCTTGGTTGCGGCTTGCAAACTCTTAGCTGTGGCCTGCAAACTCTTAGTTGAGGCTTACAGACTCTTAGCTGTGGCCTATGGCATCTAGTTCCCTGACCAGGGAGCATGGAGTCTTAGCCACTGGACCACCAGGGAAGTCCCATGTTTGCAGTTTTTATTCAGTTGAAATTATACATCCAAAACAAAAGGTAAGGGTCATCAAACTGTTCTTTTGACTCTTCTGTGGCATTTGGAAACCTAAACTCCTCAGAATATTCATTCTTTCAAATCTTTTTACAGAGTCTGAAACCCAGTAGTTCTGGAAATAGAGTGAGAGCTTTCTGTGGTGAACATTGTGCTTTAAATTGACATTCAGGGCTTGATCTGATTATTTTAATATATCAAGGAAGAGCAGAATATAGATCTTAAAAATAAGAGATGCGAAAATGTGACATCAGACTTGCAGGATGCAGCTAAAGCAGCGCTCACAAGGAAATTTATAGGCTGAAATACAAATACTAGAAAAGAAGAAAGGCTAAACATTAAATAATTTAAGCTTCTATCTTAAAAAGCTAGAAAAAAAGTAAATCAAACCTAGGGGGGAGAAAACAGAAGGAAAAGGACAATGAGAGCAGAAATCAATGAAGCAGAAAAAAAGGTATACATTTGTCATGTTGCTTGTTCTGGTCTCTCATATTCACCAAGAACTCTGAGCTTAGTGAGGTTCCCAGAGGAGTCAGTCACGACAATCACGACAGATGTGACTGGGGACAGAGGAGGAAGCCCCAGACCTGGGATAAGGATGCCAGATTATTAGCCCTGGGTGAG
This sequence comes from Ovis aries, assembly GCF_016772045.2. Taxonomy (NCBI): domain Eukaryota; kingdom Metazoa; phylum Chordata; class Mammalia; order Artiodactyla; family Bovidae; genus Ovis; species Ovis aries. The sequence goes on along the minus strand of NC_056072.1, from coordinate 43,138,064 downwards.
AACAGATGGTTTCCTCCTGAGATAAGGATCCCAGATTATTAGCCCTATTAGGTGCAGGAATAGTTACCTCCTGGGGTGAACTGAGCTTCATGTCCAGAAGCCCCTGCATGGCACCCTCAGTGGAGCCAGCCAGGAAGGGGCATGTGCGGGGCATCCCCCTGGAAGGAGAGTGGGCAAGGTCTTCAGGACACAGCTCCTGCCTCCTCTGTCACTGGAAAGCACCAGTGGGCCCCACGCCCCCTGCAGCAGAAGCATGGAGTCCTGACTACTGGACTGCCAGGGAGGTCCCTGGAGAGTTCTTCTGTTTGCTTATTTACTGATGTCTTTTGGCTGTGCTGGGTCTTCGTTGCTGTGAGCGGGCTTTCTCTAGCTGCGTGAGTGGGGGCTACTCTAGTTGCGGTGCGTGGGCTTCTTGCGGAAGCTGCTCTTGTTGCACATTTGCACAGGCTCTAAAGCACAGGCTCAGGAGTTGTGGCACATCAGTATTGGTGCCCCACAGCATGAGGAATCTTCCTGGACCAGGGACTGAACCCATGTCCCCTGCAGCGGCAGGCAGATTCTTAACCACTTGATCACCAGGGAAGTCCCATGAGAGCTGTTTTTGATAGACCTGCAAAATGGATTTTTGAGCTTCTCTCTTGACCCTGTAATTGTGGTCATATGGTGCTAGGAAAACTCAAAAGCAGAAAAGCATGTCTCTCTCTTGAGCCCCACTTCCTGCCTTTGTGATTAGGAAGAGCCTGCAGGTTCCTGTGGAGTGTCTATTGATGGGTCCTTTGGAGCATCTTTAATGACAGTCTTGGAAAGAAGAAAGGGGTCATTTATCACAGCCCTGCCTGAAAGACTTCTGGAAGCTTCTGAAACAACAGTGGAAAACCCCAGGAATCACACATGGGCTCTTGCCTGACTGCCTGGAGCCAGGTTGTTAGGACTGCTGAGGATGGACCCTCCAGGCAGACGTTGAAGAAGCTGCTGCTGCTGCTGCTAAGTCGCTTCAGTCGTGTCCGACTCTGTGCGACCCCATAGGTGGCAGCCCACCAGGCTCCCCCATCCCTGGGATTCTCCAGGCAAGAACACTGGAGTGGGTTGCCATTTCCTTCTCTAATGCATGAAAGTGAAAAGTGAAAGTGAAGTCGCTCAGTCGTGCCCGACTCCATGGACTGCAGCCTACCAGGCTCCTCCATCCATGGGATTTTCCAGGCAAGAGTACTGGAGTGGGTTGCCATTGCCTTCTCCGTGAAGAGGCTGAGGGTCCAGCAATGTATAGAGCTCAATCCACCATTAGTCTGGGCTCCTTGTTCTGGACAGAAGTGACACCAGGAGTGACTGGTGCAAGACACTGGATGGGCTGCCTGCCAGAGTAAGTCTTATCTTCTATTTGAGCCCCTGAGTTCCTCCTCCTTCCCAGGGAAGCTTACTTGTTGCTTTGTCCAAAATTACTGGGAGATTGCAATGTGTACCAGGCTAGGCTGAATCTTGTAAATTACACGACTGAATCAGGTGAGCGTGCCAGGTGCTACTCTGTGTTTTCCATGCATCACCTTGTCAGACTCTCCCGTAGCCCTATAAGAGACGAGGGGACACTGCCTATTTTACAGCCAAGGAGACCAAGGCTTGGAAGGGTAAAGTGCCTTGCCCAAGGTCACACAGATAACAAGTAAAGGGAAGCCTCTTGGTTTGTGACTGAAGGTGACTTGCAAAAGCGGTGCTTTCACCAGTTCAGACAGCAGCGCTATTGCTTAATTTCCAGGAGACCCTGGAGCCCTGTTGGCTCACCTGGACCAGGCCATTGTGTGGCTTCTTCAGCCGCAGATCACTGAGGCCACACCTTGGGCCCCTGCTGAGGAAGGTGACCTGCCTGTTTATTCAGATAAGTTTGGGATCTGCCATTGCTGAGCCGCCTGTGAGGCTGGAAACAAGCTCACCTGGATTCCAGGATCATGTTGCTAAAGGGCACATCAAGGTGCCTGCCCTCCTCATTCTAGCCTCTTAATAACTGGAACTTGTGTTCTTCAGTCTCTGCAGGGCTCATTTACCTTGCTGGTACCCTCATCCCTCCTCTACACTCTGGAGATAATCGGGGTTGTTTGTCCAAGCAGATTTCTGGGATAGGGGAGGGATGTTTCTGGTTGCCGCAGAGGTCAGGCCACTGCTCTTGACTGGTGATCATCTGATGAGCCCAAGGACTAGACCCCACACTGGTTGTAACTGGAAGGCTGGTCACTGGGGTTCCTGAAACATCACCTGTCCCTTCACCACCACACAATCAGAAAATCACGCACCCTCTAGCCTCCACCCCAAATGTTGCCTTTAAAAACTTCCCTTGGAGCCGTGGGAGACTTTGGGTCTTCTGAGCATGAGCACCCTCCTCCTTGCTTGGCCTTTCCGTAAACCCTTCTCTGTTCCACACTCTGACCTTTCAGTGTGTGTGGCTTCACTGTGCATCAGGCACACCAACTAGGGTTGATGACAGTACTGAAGCAAGTCTTGTATTAAAAGCAGTAGTTTATTGGGTCTATTTCAGAAATGTTTGCTAAAATCCTCTTTGGCCAGGTTTGGGACCATTTTTAAAGGGTCTCTTGGACTCTGTTTCCCAAGCTTTTCTGTCTCTCTCTCTTCCCCACCCCTTGTCCCATCTCTTTTTCATTGTTTATCTCATATCTGTCTGCTCCATCACTCACACAGACACTCTCTTAACAGCTGGAAACCTGACTCTTCGGATTCTTCGTCTTTCCAATCTTCCAAGGTCATTCCTTGAACCATACAGACTAGGACTTTCCCATCAGCCACTTCTCCCTCCCCCACTCTCATCCCTCCCAAGGTGGATGATGTTCCTACAGCCTCTCCATTCCCTGAAAGGAGGTTAAAAAAGAGCAGTGGGGGTGGTCACAGATGGGGCAGTGGGAAAGTCCTCAAATTACCTGCCGTGGTCTGGGCCAGAGGGCAGCCCTGCTGGGGCTGCTGTCCTGCTGTCTCCAGCTTCCCTGGGACCCAGCGTGGCTGCTGTCTGGGCTGGAAACCATCATCAGGCTGTGGGCCTGGGGTTGCCAGTGCCTGTGATAGGATGAGGGTCTCATGGGTGGGGGGAGGGAAGGATGTCCTTTGAACAACAGGACAGCCCTGTCTGTCGGCTCCTGGAGGAATCTTTCTTTCCCTGGTTTCTGGATCTTAGGTCTCTAAGCCCTCAAGACAATGACCAGGAACCTCAGGGCACACCTAGACGTCTCCCAAGCTCCAGTAAGGATGAGAGGAGAAGAGATTCTTAGCGGCAGAAAGTGGCAGGAGGGACTTCTCTGGCAGTCCAGTGGTTAAGACTCCACTGCAGGGGGTGAGAGTTTGATCCCTGGTTGGGGGACTAAGACCCTAACATGCCAAGTGATGCTGCCAAAAAAGAAAAAAAAAGTAGCACAAAGATGACAATCCCAGTGACCCAAGTCAAAGCTGACTGGGATTAATTAACTCGCTAGAGGGCAACTATGAGTGTCAGACTGCAGTCCCCCACCACACCTCACAGAACCAGATGTGATACTGAATTCTGAAATTTTCAGATTTTACAGAGGTATTATTATGTGCACCATACATTGTGCAACACGCCCAGTGAGGTCCGGGGCTGCCTTCTGTGGTCTAATGCAGTCATATTTCTGCTGTATGCTCTGTGCATATCCACAGCAAATGGGACAAAAGCTATAAAAAGCTTCACCTCATTTCAGATTAAGCATTATGCCAAATGAAGAAAGATTTGGTTTCCAGATTTTCCTTGGATTCCAGGGTTGCAGTTAAGGGACAGTGAACCTGCCTTCCCTGTCTCCTCTCTCCTGCTTTGGGGACTGGGGGTGGGAGGTGACATCTTGAGGAAAATCTGTTCTTCCAAGTTGGAAGGAGGGGCATGCAGATGGCTATGTTCCAAGGCTCCCTCTGGTGACCATAAGGGGCAAGTCCTGAGTTTTATTTAACAGGTTTTAACAGTAAAACACAAGCTGGAATCAAGATTGCTGGGAGAAATATCAATAACCTCAGATAGGCAGATGACACCACCCTTATGGCAGAAAGTGAAGAGGGACTAAAAAGCCTCTTGATGAAAGTGAAAGAGGAGAGTGAAAAGTTGGCTTAAAGCTCAACATTCAGAAAACGAAGATCATGGCATCCGGTCCCATCACTCCATGGGAAATAGATGGAGAAACAGTGGAAACAGTGTCAGACTTTATTTTTGGGGGCTCCAAAATCACTGCAGATGATGACTGCAGCCATGAAATTAAAAGACGCTTACTTCTTGGAAGGAAAGCTATGACCAACCTAGATAGCATATTCAAAAGCAGAGACATTACTTTGCCAACTAAGGTCCTTCTAGTCAAGGCTATGGTTTTCCCTGTGGTCATGTATGGATGTGAGAGTTGGACTGTGAAGAAGGCTGAGTGCTGAAGAATTGATGCTTTTGAACTGTGGTGTTGGAGAAGACTCTTGAGAGTCCCTTGGACTGCAAGGAGATCCAACCAGTTCATTCTGAAGGAGATCAACCCTGGGATTTCTTTGGAAGGAATGATGCTAAAGCTGAAACTCCAGTACTTTGGCCACCTCATGTGAAGAGTTGACTCACTGGAAAAGACTTTGATGCTGAGAGGGATTGGGGACAGGAGAAGAAGGGGTCGACCGAGGATGAGATGGCTGGATGGCATCACTGACTCGATGGACATGAATCTGAGTGAACTCCGGGAGTTGGTGTTGGACAGGGAGGCCTGGCGTGCTGCGATTCATGGGGTCGCAAAGAGTCGGACACGACTGAGCGACTGAACTAAACTGAACTGAACAGTATTATCAGAGAAGGCAATGGCACCCCACTCCAGTACTCTTGCCTGGAAAATCCCATGGATGGAGGAGCCTGGTGGGCTGCAGTCCATGGGGTCGCAAAGAGTCAGACACGACCGAGCGACTTCACTTTCACTTTTCACTTTCATGCATTGGAGAAGGAAATGGCAACCCACTCCAGCATTCTTGTCTGTAGAATCCCAGGGACCGGGGAGCCTGGTGGGCTGCCGTCTGTGGTGTCGCACAGAGTCGGACACAACTGCAGTGACTTAGCAGCAGCAACAATATTATAAAAATGATGCCTTGTCAGTTTAAAATAAACAAACTGGATGCTAAAACATTGTGAGCATCTCCTACACCTTCTACACAGCCCCACCCTTCTTCCATCAGTCCACTTGGAACCCTTCTAGAGATCATACTTATGTATATATGTATCTATGTATACACATAGATATATATATGTAACTGGCCAAGGCCAGTAGGAACCCAAGTTTGGCTGCTTGCTGCTTGAAAAGTCAATACTCAAAGATGAGTGTTGGTGAAAAAAATTGCTTTATTCAGGCACTTTTGCATGGTGCCTGGCACAAAGTAAGCCCTTGATTACTATTACCTAGGATGGACTATGTCTGAGACCATCTCCTAGTTGTGGGTTAGAGGAAAAAGGTTTTAAAGGGGAGTTTCAGGAGTGCACAAGCAAGGGGCTACATGCAGAACAGCACAGTCAGTTCTAGTAATTATCTCCAGACTGATTGTGCAGCGGTGTGGTCAGCATCAGCTTGATGGTTTTATGTGTAATCAATCAGTAACTCTACTCTAAGGCTGGGCTCTTTCCATCTCCTTAAGGCCAGCCCCTGGAATTCTCAAGTGAGCAAGATGAATTCTCTTCTACTTACACATGGAAGGGTTTCTGTACACAAGAAGGGCTCACAGGGTTCTGCTTGGTTTCACTCTTTTTTTTTTTTTTTTTTTTTTGCTGCTCTTCAATCCTGAGGGGAACAGGGGCAGGACAAGAAAGGGAATAAAGTTTTGGATCGAGAGACTAATCATAAACTTGTCAAGGGAACTCATTTTAGGGGTACTTGGTAGGAGTTGAGAGCTGGGCACCGGATGGCAGTGGTGGAGCCCACACTGACAAGGCCCCAGCCTCACGGGCTTTACATTCAAGTTTTGGCAGCCTGAGGCCCTCTCCTCTAAATACCCCTGACAAATTGGTGATAATATGGTGCAGTGTGGAGAGAACTGCCTAGAGTCAGATGTACTTACAACTGTGTGCTCTTGATCTTAGCCTGTTGTGCCTCAGTTTCCATCTCTGTAAAATGGATCATAATAATAGTGTCCTTAGGACTGTGTGAGAGTTCAATGAGATAATGTAGTTTTTTGCATAGTGCCTGGCCACAAAGTAAGCACTTGATTAATATTAGCTATTATTATTGAGAATACACATGGTATGTTTCGTGAGTACAGGGGCCATATCATCTTGTTCCCAGTACCTATCACATAATAGGGGCTCAGCAAGTACTTATTCAGTTGACGAATAGATGATACTTGGTTTACATTTGGAAACAGAACTATCTGGGTTTTTTATGTTAACCCAGACAGAATACCTACTATGGGCTGGGAGCCACAAGAGACACCGAGAAAGGGTCTTGCCCTTGGTGAGTGCTTTACATAGGAAATGCTCACCAGAAGAGATGCCAGATACAAATTTTTTTGAACGAATGAAGGCGTGAGTGAGTGAATGACTGCGAAACAAGCTCCTGGGCAGAGTCCCTTACCCCGCGCAGACATCTGCACACAAGGCTTTCTGCAGAATGGGCACTAGAGGGCACTAAGCATGGCGAGTCTCAGATTCAGAGTTACTCCTGGGTCCTTAGGAGAACTCCGCGCGGTGGCGTCACATCCGCTCTCTATGTCACGCATCCGGGGGCGGGGCAGAGGAGCCAAACGTAAACTCCCCGGAGTTTCCCCAGGCCGCGGGCTGCGCGGTAGCTCCACGTCTTGGTGGATTCTTGCAGTGAATAAGAGTCCGGGAGGCGTCGGACTAGTCCGACGGAGAGCGGGTAGGCGGAAGCCCACAGCGGGGCGACTGTTTTCCGGGAGTGGGCTCAGTTGGCCGCACTGGTGACGTATGGACGTGCGCGCCAGGGGAGCGTGCGTAAGGTGGAGGGACGGCGGGCAGCGAGGAGCGGCCTGGGGTATCTCCCGCTCCGGCCGCGGACGCCACGGGCTAAGGCGAGGCTGGACCGCGGACCATTCCGGGCTTCGCTGCAACGCGGTCTCAGACGCACGGGACAGCTGAGAGGACTGAGCGAGATCCCGTGTGCAGAGCGCATGCGCCTGGGCTCTGGCGGGAGCGAAATCAGTGGCGGCAGTCAGAAAAAGTTAAAAACGACTTCACCTGCCCAACAGTAGGGAATCGAGAGCTTTTTTTTTTTTTTTTTAAATCATTGATTTCGTCTCCAAATCATATATTGAATGCGACTTATTGCTTTAGGTTTTTGGGAAACAACAGAACACGACAGAAAACCCCGTTTCTTTTGAAGCGTATGTTCTAGTAGGGCTGGGGAGGGAAATTCAAATAAAGAACAAATGAACTTGACAGTTAATGTTGGAGGGTGGTGAATGCCTTGAGAAAAAAGTAGAGCAGGGACACGGGGCGGTGACAAGAGAAAAATGCCACTGGAACTGATCGGGGGCTGAAATTGAACAAAGTCATGAAAGAGACCGGGGAGTGAGCCACGTGGCTATCTGGAGGAAGATTATTTCTATTATGTGGAAAAGCTAGGAAAGACGTCCAGAGACCGGAGGGAAAAAGCTGGAGCTGGGGAGGCTGCATGGTGGAAGGAACTGAGCAGGGGAGAGTGGTAAGACACGCGGTCAAGGCGTTGGAAGTAGCGGATATCGATCAGGTTGGACCTTCAGGGCTGTAAAGACTTTGGCCTTACTCTCAAAGGGGAGCCTTTGCAAGCTTCGAGCAGAGGAATGATGTGGCCTGATTAGTTTTTAATAGAGTCACCCAGGCTGCTGTAGAGACGAGACTGGGCGAGGGAAGCAGGGACACTTGTTACTGATAAGTCAGGTTATGAGTATCCCTGGAGCTACCAAAAAGGCTGACTTGAGAGATGGCGATGACAGCCACCATGGAAGTGCTCACATTTTCCCGGTGAGCCTGGTGAATGAGCCAGGCTGCAGGGAGAGCTCAGCCATCCTCTCCTTTACTCTCAGGACAACCTGCAGAGGGCAGTGCTGTCAGTGACGCTGTGGCTCAGGCCTGTCAGAGGCCAGTCAGAAGTGACTGCTCAATAAACACCTGCTCCTTAAGTGTTTTGTGGGTTTTTGTTTTTTGTTTTTTGTTTTTTGTTTTTTTTTTGTAAAACAAACATAACATAAAATTTACCATTTTAAAATGTACAGTTTGTTGGCGTTAAGTACATTTATATTGTTGTACAGCTAGCACCAGTATCCATTTCCAGAATACTGTGTAAGTCTTTGTTGTTATTGGCATCCTCAGCCCCAGCCCCCATCTCACTCATCTGCCTCAGGCAGCCAACTCTTCTAAAGTACTCAGTAACACTTCAAAAATAACTGTTGTGTGCTGGGCAGTAAGTGGAATGATTGAGAGTCCTGTTCTCCTTGCCCTTTTAGTTAGGGGAGACTCTGGTGGTGGGGAAAGAAGTAGTAGGTACAGTCTGAAATCAGAGATACTCTTGAATATATAGGGCTCACACTACTACTAATTGATCAGTTGTGTATTTTAGTAAGTGTTGGTTGAATATTCTGTGCCAGGCTCAGTTAATATTCATGATTGTTGAATGGATGGTTGGGTGTAGCTGCTTGACCCCGACTTCTTTTCTCTTGCGGTCATCTGGAAGTGGTTGGAACTGGGCCCAGAGATGTGTTTGTAAATGCTGGTTTATAGTTATGTGACTTTGAAAAAGTCCCTTTCCGTGGTTGGGGCTCAGTTTCCTGGTCCCTTTAGTGGGGGGAGCAGATATTAAATAAATAGACAATATTAAAAGACTCCATAACAATAGAACTTAAAACAGGGTGTCAGAGGAGACCTCCTTGAAGAGATGATATTCCTGAAAGAGGTGAACTTTAAGTTAAAATGTGAAGGCTGAGTAGGAGTGGTCCAGAGAGAGTAAGGTGGGAGTGGAGACAAGGACAGGGATTCTATACAGGGGGAACAGTGTGTTCTGAGTACTTGAAAGTCCCATATCTGTTAGAAATGGCTTGAGTGTCCATTCCAGACATTCCTCTTCAGACCTTTGCTGTTGAAGCTCAGTCTTTCAGGAGGCTGCCAGATAACCCTGTGCAGGCCTGGCCTCCAGACAGAGAACAGGCAGGTCCAGCGCTGAGGGAGTCCAGCAGAGGTGCCACCCCTCATTCTCCTCCTCATGTTCTTTGTTGACTGAGAGTAAAGAAGAAGAGGTCCCAGATTGTACTCCTGGGTGCTTTTCTCTTTATTATTTGCATTAAGAGGCATCATGCCTGGGTGGTCTTGAGGGGACTCAGCAGCAGTTAGAATCTCTTTGTGCCTTTGGGCAGGTAGTAGCCATCATTGCCAGCGCTCAATGTTCTCATCTCAAAAATGGGGATACTAATAGCATTTACCTGCTGGCATCATTTTGAAGATGTGACCTAAAGTATGTGAAGTATTTAGCACAGAGCTGGGTACTTAGTAAGGGAAAATGTTTGCTGGGATTTAAATAAGAATACAGTGGTCTGGCATATGTAAAATATAGAAACTTCCTTTGTGTCTGTATGAGTAACATCAGCTTGACCAGAATTAGATGAGTTATTATACTAGGAGTTCTTTTAAAAAATCAGATGGCTCAAATTCTCTTTAGAAAAAAAAGTGAAAAATAGCTTACATCTTTGTAATTTTTAGCCTTCGTGACTCAAGGTAGATGTGATCAGCACTGGAAAAAGATGCCAGCCCCAGCTACCACATATGAAAGAATTGTTTACAAAAATCCCTCTGAGTACCACTACATGAAAGTCCGCCTGTAAGTTCTGTCTCTTAAGTTTCTTATTTTTTTTTAATTGAAGTTTAGTTGATTTACTTGTTTTATTTTGATTACTTTTTTATGAATCTGAGTAGTATGAAATTTAACACAGTACATTAAAAATTTTTTTCTTACAGAGAATTTCAGGATGGTGGTGTTGGACTGAATGCTGCGCAATTCAAACAGCTGCTTATTTCAGCCCTGAAGGAGCTGTTTGGTGAGGTATGGAGTCACTTGGTAGTTTGAACACCACTAAGATTTTGTAGGGGCTTCCCAGGTGACGCTAGTGGTAAGGAACCCACCTGCCAATGCAGGAGACGTAAGAGATGCAGGTTTGATCCCTGGGTCGGGAAGATCTCCTGGGGCAGGGCATGGCAACTCACTCCAGTCTTCTTGCCTGGAGAATCCCATGGACAGAGGAGCCTGGCGGGCTGCAGTCCATAAGGTCGCACAGAATTGGACACGGCTGGAACGATTTAGCATGAAGATTTTGTAAGCCATACTGAAAGGACATTTTTCCAAAAATTATTTTAAAACCACATTTGAAACTGCAGAAGCAGAGTTTTAGAAGTGATGAGTTTTGAGTAGGTTTTTTCTAATATGGCTTTTAGTTGACAAGAAACTTGTGAAGCAAACGGTTTAGTGTAGTGCTACTCAAACTGTGGTGTGGACTGGCAACCTGCAAACTGATTTTTTTATTTTTTCTTGCCCACTGTGAGGATTAGTGGCTTGTACCAGAATGTCAGTCAGCACACCATTTCCTTTACTGAGAGTCTTCAGTGAGAAAATCTGACCTGAGCTGAACACTGTGTCCATTGATATTGTCAATTTCCACTCTGGTGCGGCTCCTTCTCACGGACCAGCACTTGTGAGTAGTACTGTTTTAGCATTCACTTGAAAACAAATAGAGTTTTGAAGAGAAAACAAAGACAGGTGATTCTCAGGAAATTATTTCCTGGTACATATGTTTTATTAGATTAAAATCTGTCACGCAGTCATCAAAATTAAAAACTTTTACTCTGCAACAGACTTGGTTCAGAGGCTGAAAAAACAAATTACAGACTGGGGGGAATATATTTGCAAACCACATAAGGACTGATATCTGGAATATATAAAGATCTCTTAAAACTCAATAGTAAAAAAAAAAAACAAAACAGTCTGATTAGAAAATTGGCCGAAGTGGACATTTCCTGGAGGCCTAGTGGTTAGGATTGACACTTTCACTGCAGAGGCCAGGATTCACTCTCTGGGGAACCATCCCACATGCCACGTGGCTTGGTACAGCCAGAATACAAAAGCCAATCCCCAAAAGTGATATGTTGAGTGATTCCATTTATCTAATGCTCCCGAAATACTGTAATTATCATACATAACGACATAGTCTGGAGACAGATGAGCGTTTGCATGGCTTGAGGGCCGAGGACGAGTTGAAAGAGAGCCTTGTAATGGTATAGCTCTTTATCTTGATTACGGTACTGGTTACCTTAAGCAATCTATATGACGTTGTTGCATAGAACTACACATATGCACGTGTAAACGAATATGAGTGTATGTATCACTGGCAAAGTCAGAATAAGCTCTGATTTATTAATTTTGGTTTTCTGGTGTTGATGTTATACTATAGTTATGCAAGATGCTGACAGTGTGGGAGGCTGAGTGAAGGGTGCATGGAACCTTCCTGTACATTTCTTTGCAATGTAATATGACTTTAGTTTTTCAAAGTAAAAGGTGTGAGGGAAAAAAAATCCATGCACCTTCTACATGTCAAGTATGAAACCTGATTGCTGGGGATGTAGCTGTAAACAAACAGGCATAGCTTCTGCCTCACGGGCGATCAGTGTTGGTTATGTTAGTAGGAAACCATGCTGAACAATTAATGGCAAGAGTGGAGAGTATTATGAAAGGAGTGGTGGGTCCTATGTGTGAAAGAGCCTAGCAAGCTACTGAACTTAATCTTGGGCATCAGGGAAGGGACAGTTTAAACAAAGACTTGAGAAAAGTGAAGAGGTCTTAGCAGCATGGAAAGGTATAGCAAGAATGATCCAGGCAGAGGGAGCTGTAAAAAGGCAGGCCTTGTAGTCCAACACCATTAAATAAAACAGATATTTTGGAGAAGAAAAGCAATTAGAGTTCAAGAGTAAGGATGATACTCATCTGCTAATGGCATCATTCTCTACTTAGGTCGATGCTGCCTTACCTCTGGACGTTCTAACCTATGAAGAGAAGACCCTGTCAGCCATCCTGAGGATATGCAGTAGGTATGACTGACGGCGGAACCCTTCTAGTGTAACAGAGCAGAGACTGATGGTAGATAACAGCAGAAGTGCTCCCTTCCGAGAATGAGGAGAGTTTTGTCCTTGTGAACTCCAAGCAGCTTTTGGAAGTTTAAATGGGGGAAAATGTGAACACTTACCCACCAGGAATTTGCAGTCCAGAGAGCCAGACTTGGGATTTACTTACCGTTGTAGTGTTTCCCAGTTGATAGTCACGGTTGCAGACTCAGAAGTGGGAATTTTACAAACATGCCTGATTGAGGTTCATTCTGTCTTCTGCCTTGACATGGTATGCTTTTGTTTGTAAAGTTTTCCTATTTAAATCAGGTTTCTGGTAGAAACTACTTTCTGGCCCATCACAGAAAGAAGTATGAGATGCTGCAGGGATGAATCTTTACTGATGCTTTCTTGATCTTTCTGTAGTGGTCTTGTCAAATTGTGGAGCTCTCTGACCCTGTTAGGATCCTATAAAGGCAAGAACTGTGCTTTCAGAGTGATTCAGGTAAAAACACCTTCACATACTCCAGTTGAAGCTGAGTAGTAGACCAAATTGCTTTATTAAGATGTGTCCCATTTTTGCTTGCATAAATCTAGTGTGGTTAATGCCATCCAGCTGGGAGGGGGAAACCCAGGGCGTCGGTAGTTATGAAGACATGAGACAGAATGCTTAGATTTTAGGTGTATGGGAGAGGTTTGGGGATAAAACTTGGAACACCTGTGGAAAAGTCTTTTATTGCTTAATGCCTCATGCCTAATGTATTGAAATGTTCTCTCTGAGCTTGTCATGCCCATTTATTTATCTCAGGCTAGCTCTCAAGATGCTCTTTAAAATGCTACTGCCTCGATTTGGCTTATCCTATAAAACAGGGCATATTTCTACACTGTCCTGGATTTCCAGGCAATTTTATCCTGATACTGCCTTAAAATTTTTTTCCCTCTCTTACAGGTTTCTCCATTTCTCCTTGCATTATCTGGCAATAGTAGAGAACTAGTATTGAATTGAGTAGTCTTCAATTTGAGAAAATATTCCTCACTCTCAAAAGTGCTTTTTGTTGCCAGCACAATGTTTGGAAACCGAAGCAGCCCAAAAGCTCCTGTCGATGGGATTTGAGAGTGCTGAAGATGTTCCCAGTAATGTCCAGCCATCGCCTTTGGTGGGGTAGGCTTCACAGGAGAATCTGCCTGAGCCAAGCAGTGCTGAACAGGCAACCCTTAGAGCACATGCACCTCAGAGTTGGAGACCGGGCTGAACTCAGGAGAGCCTTCACACAGAGGGACGTGGCCACCTTCTCAGAATTAACAGGGGACATCAATCCTTTGCACTTAGATGAAGATTTTGCAAAACACACCAGATTTGGAAAGACAATTGTCCATGGAGTTTTGATCAATGGACTTATTTCAGCTCTCCTCGGTACTAAAATGCCAGGGCCAGGCTGTGTGTTTCTTTCCCAGGAAATTACCTTTCCAGCCCCTTTATATGTTGGGGAAGTTGTTTTAGCTTCTGCAGAAGTGAAAAAGCTGAAGCGGTTCATTGCCATTATCGCAGTATCATGTTCCGTACTAGAAAGTAAAAAGACTGTTATGGAAGGGTGGGTTAAAGTTATGGTCCCAGAAGCTCCCAAATCCCGAAATATGTCTTCAGAGGTACAAGTTCAGACATCAGTGTTGTTATTGAAAGCCTCTGGGGAAAACAGGGATGGCTCTTCTTCAGCAAGGACAGGCTCATAAACCTGTACTAGGGGAAGGGAGCAGATAGAGAGATGTTCCAGTGTCCACTTAGGCTTCACTCCGGCTTAAGTATATTTATCATCTATCTAGGTTTTCAACACTGAAAAACGTAGGCAATTCCCTGGTGGTCCAGTGGTAGGACTCTAGGCTTTCACTGCCAGGGGCGTGGATCCAATCCCTTGTCAGGAAAGTAGGATCCCACAAGCCGTGTGGCACAGCATGCAGATGCGTGCACAAACACGAGTGAACAGGGGAGATCAGAGGCGATTCTAAGGTTGCACATTGTTAACCAGGCTCCCATAAGGTGTCATTAAAAAAGAAAAAAAACCTGAAAAAAGTGTTAGGAAAGTTATCATTTAGCTTAATGTTCTACTTTTAGAATTTCAAACCTAATTAGATTTGCATTCAGATAACACAAACCTACCTATATCTGTGCAGATAAGAATTTACTAAAGTCACTGAGTTTATAAGTAGCAAGCATTTAATTATTAAAGGCAATGATGGAAGATAGGTCATCTTTGAACACCTATCTTTTATCAGTAAATATTGTTAGATCCTGTTCTTCAGCAGTTTCTGAATCAGAGTTTATTATAATTTGTTACTGTTTACACCAAGATGGTGATTTATTGATCCTTCTTTCAGTGTCACTTGCCCTTCAGATGGTTTTCCTGTCACTGGGGGAGGGCTTATGTGCATCTTTGGACTCAGTTCTGTAAGCTCTCTTGGTTTCATCTATAAAGCAGTGATAACGACTCCATACAGGAGTGCTGGAGATGACAGATACAAATAGGTAAGCACGAGGCCCAGCCTCTAAACAAGTAGCAACTGCTGTTGCCATTCTCATCTGTGAGCAAGGTTACAGGTTTCCTGAGCTTGGAGCTATCTGGCCAAAAATTAAAGAACAGGTGAATCTTTCAGGATGTCAGCCAGTCTCTATTGGTTTTCTAAACCTGGAATAGATCTTGAGTGCAGAGTTTCTATTTTAGCAATCCAGGTGATTTTCTTTCTCCCTTGAAAATATTTTGGGGAGTCCCCACCCATTATATAAATAATACATGCTTTTATTAAAATAATTATAAGATAAAAAGATTGAGGGGACACTGGTGGCCAAGTTCTTGAGCATTGAGGGGTGTTAGGAAACGTGCCTGATTTGTTGTTATTGGTCATCCTGTACACAGCCAGCACTATTAAGACAAGAATCTATGGTAGAACATACAGGTAGTCTATCTGTGTTCTGTGGCTTTAGATGGTGGCTCAGACCACAGCTGGTTGCTTTGATCAGGAAGATAAGATCAAATTAATTGGCTGCATCCACCCACATTTTCTGGGAAAAATTTTCCTGCTGCTGGGTCAGTAACTAGATTTTTGTTGTTGTTGTTTACGTCAACTACTACTACTATTAAGTCGCTTCAGTCGTATCCGACTCTGTGCGACCCCACAGACAGCAGCCCATCAGGCTCCCCTGTCCCTGGGATTCTCCAGGCAAGAACAGTGGAGTGGGTTGCCATTTCCTTCTCCAGTGCATGAAAGTGAAAAGAAAGTGAAGTTGCTCAGTCGTGTCTGACTCAGCGACCCCACGGACTGCAGCCCACCAGGCTCCTCTGTCCATGGGATTTTCCAGGCAAGAGTACTGGAGTGGGGTGCCATTGCCTTCTCCGTGTTTACATCAAGGGGATCCTTAAAACAGACTACCGGAAAGAATTGTTCTCATCACTAGAGGGCAGTGTTGTGTATAAATGAGTAGTTCAATACTGTACCATACTCCAGTTTGTGTTGGTAGTGTGGAAAATACAAAATCAGGGCGCAGAGCAAGGATGCCATTATCATGAGTTTCAGAAGGGGAAGCTTATACGGGTTCAGGTTCACCTGAAGAACGTGTATGTATAGGTGAAACACGGTACATGCAGATAATTGGATGTGACACTGGAAAACAAAACGGAGAATTTGAGTCACAAAATAAACACTTGATGCTGAGACCATCTATCCTGCAGAATTCATTCTCTGGGATTTAATGGCAATCCTGAGGGATGGGTCTGCAAGTGGAGTGTGGTGTGATCGTTGATACTATAAGTTACCATTCTTTCAATGATAAGCCAGGTTTCTACAGTAATTCTAATCCTTTAAACAGTTTTATGAAGTTACTGTTCCGTTTTATGGGCTCTGTGACTTGCCCAGGGTTGTCAGCTAGTATGCAGTGGAGCTGGGATCCGCATGGGCCTGCCTGGCTCCAGAACATTTCTTTTTTCCATTACCCTGTGGGTCTTAAAATGTTCCCATATTGGAACGCTATCAGTTTCTATAATAGTATCTTATGTTGCATTTGTATTTGGAACTACCATCGTACATAATTTTTTTTCTATTTAAAATATTCTAGATCCTATTCCCTGTTACAGTTTTAATGTTTTCCTCGCTGTTACTTGATGGCTTCTACCAAAACCTATTGCATGTACTTTTTCTAAGTTGATATTCAGTGAGTGTCTTCAGAGCAGAATTACTGAAAGAGTTATTCTAAAGATGAAACTGTGCAAGTCAGGTGTGGTGGGGCCTTGCGTATATGAGATCTGATGGATAGCTGATTAATAGTGTGTAACTTAAAGTAGCTTCTCAGTAGGAATGTTTCCTTTTTTTTTTTAATTATCCATAGATGTCATGGTCTTTGATCTTTATAAACTGAAGAAAGATGGAACAGAGAAGTAGGCAAGGATTTAGGGAAACTCTATAAATGATGACTTATTATTTTTACGCTGAGCCAAGATTCTCAGACCACTTATGCTTTGTTAAAGCTGACTATAACACAAACTAGCTGGCTGGCTTTTTCATTTTGAGCTCTCTACAAGTTGCCAGAAAGAGTGACTCTTCTGATGAAAGCACGAGTGCCTCTTATATAGGAAATCCTCTTCCAAGTAATTGAGAAGTGGCCTTGACCGTCCAGGGTCACAAAGAGAAGTGAGTACAAGAGTACTGGCTGCAAGAGCAGGGCAGACCGTCCGAGGGCTTTCCATGTAGGGGCATTATAAGACTGCAGTTATAGGATGTTTGATCGCCACAGAAATATATACCCATCGTAAGCAATTTCAGCCTAATGTACTGGAAAATTGCTTAACAGATTTTTGTATTTGATTAGAAACATTGCCATACTGGTGAAATGCCACTCATTTCTTTTTCTGAGCAGTGAATCTTAAGTAGCAACAGGGAGAAAGCCTCCCCATAGCCACCATTCATCTTGCATATTCAGCTAGAAAAAGAAAGAACAGCTAAAGGCCCATTGGTACCTCTTAGGTAACCACAGGTTTTCATTTTGTGCTGAATTATTAGACATTTTTCTTTTTATGTTCTTAGAGCATGATTAAGAGACCAATTTACTCCCAAAGAAAATTGCTACTAAATTACATCTATTAAGTTTTTATATTAAAACATACTCTACCAAAGGTTGACAGTCGCTGAGCAGCTGTGCCACTCTGAATGCGTCATGTGCTGGCATAATTTATTAACTGACTCTATGCAAGTGCCGTGAAATTACTCTGGGGCTGCATTTGAGTATCTCCAGGGTCCCGGATGTTTCACTCCCTTTGTCCTTGGCTTTTCTTCCTATGGATTGCACACAGAGACCAGAATTCTCAACATCTTCAGAGAAATTTTGGTTTGCAGAAAAATCATAAAAAAAAACCAAGACGAATGTGGACACTACATAAATAGAACAGATTTAATAGAAGGCTCCACAAACAGTCGATTTCTAGGCCACAGTCAATTTCTTGGGTGGCCCTTAGTGAGGCCACAGTTCACATGACCTTATAAACCATGAGCAAAATTCCTCTGTGATGTAATGAAAAATTCCAGTATGTAAGGGAAGTAAGAATGATCACAAGTGACTTGAATTTTTTTTTTTAATCCAGATCATGAATATTTAAAGAAAGAAAATAATTCTGAGTGGGGAGGTGATGCTGCTTGGGAAGCACTAAGTTTTTCACTAGGTTCTATGAGTTGATTTGTAGAACAGTTGCCAGGTCTGGAAGCATCCTCACTAAAACTCATTATTTTCAGTCAGTCTGGCCAAATGTCAAGCTGTTAAACAACCTGTGGACTATCTAAACATTTGGCAGCATACAAGAATATAAATCTTTCTTTATTTTCCCTTGCAGCCCTGAGTAGTTACGTATATGGCAACAGAAGAACTGCATATCTCATGTGCTTTACCCAGTATGAGACTGGAAGCAAAGTAGATTGGATTCAGATCAGCTCTGGACTAGGGAGTTTCTCCACATTCACCGTGAGCCACTTCAAAAGCCAAATGGCTTTTCAGACTCTCATAGCCTAGTCTCCAAAAGATCCAGGGATCCAGTTAAGTCTAGGCTGTTTAGGGCACTGATTTGGGTAGATGAGATTATAAGGCTGTCTATAGTATTTTATTCTCAGAGGCTTCAGGCAAGAATTCCTCAAGAACAGGAAAGCCTAGATTGAGAGTTAGTCCGTGGCTTCATTCCACCAAATACCTGATTTCTCACTTTCAGTTTCATTTCCTTAGTAAGGAAGAGGACAGGCTGTCATTTGATGACCTTTGCAACTCAGTTGTATAATATTGTTATGTTTTTTCCTAAACATACAAGTAAAATATTTTTAAAGACATTCTGAAAAGTGCAGAAAAACAAAATAGCATCATGATTCTGTTTGCTAAAGACCCTCAGCTAATATTTTGGTGGGCTTCCTTCTGATGTTTTTCCTATGAACATTTTAAAATCTTGAAGTCATAAAATGCATATATTGGGGTTTTTTTTCCTACTTTTTTTGGTAAAATATTTATGATTGTATCACGATTTGTCTGGTCTTCTATTAGATATATACCTTTGAGTGCTATGTATTTGCATTGATCTCTGAGTATTTCCTTAGGATAATCTCCTACAGGTGGGATTACTGGGTAAGGACATTTCGATGTGTGTTGTCAAATCCCAGCTGCTAGTGCCAGACCTCTTACATGATTAAGTACTCAGTAAATAATTGTTGAGTGCATAAATGCCCCAATTTATAATGCCCTAGCAGTATGCAAGAAGAGCCTTGTCTCCGGTCAGCCCACATAATATGAGTAATGATTAAAGCCGAATTTTGGTTTCTGTGAATCTGGTAATGAAATAACATATTTGCCTTAAGAAACAGAAGTAAAAAGTGAACCCTCCCTAAGTGATACATAGGTTTAATAGACTGCTGCTTTATTATCTCCGCGTTACAGTTGGGGAGCTGGGGCTCAGAGGGGTTGGGTAACTAATTCAAGGTCACACAACTGGTAATTCCAGCTCGCTCTCTTGTCCTGGGATGCTGCCTTGGGAGACAGCACTGTGGGTGGGTCAGAATTATGGCTTTGGGATCAGGCACATTGGGGCAGATTTGGGTCTGAGTTGATTGACGTGCTCTGGCTCTAGGTTTTGAGGTTCTTGGAGCCAGTACAGTGGGATGCAGCACCCCAAGTCTGAGGTTGAAAGTTTGAAGGCCTTGTGTGTTGAACTTAGAACTGGGCCAGAGGGTAGAGACCGGGAGTTCTGGACCAATGCCCAGGTTTTAGGGGCTCCAGTTCAAAGAGCTTTGGGTCTGAGTGTGCTGGAGTCTTAGGGCTTCAATTCTGAGGGCCCACCTCAGGTTTTTGAGTCTGAAGAGCCAAGTTCAAGAGTTCCCCACAAAATCTGAATCTGAGGGGCTTGTAGAAAGTTTGTTGGTCTGCAAGGCACAGCATGAGAGTCCCATCCTGAAGGCCCTTTTTTCTGGGTCTTAGCGTTCTTTGGCCTGGGAGACCTGATGGGAAAGGGTCAGTTGTAAGTCAGGGTATACAGTTTTGAGGGCCTAACATGAGAAACCCCATCAAGGAAATGTTTGGGCCTGAGCGTTCCGGGAGCCTAGAGCCCAAGACGTCCTGTCTTCGGCTCTGAGGACCTCTGGGGGTGAGTGCTTAGGGTGAACTGTCCTGAGGTCTGAGGCGAGTGCTGAGAGTACCGAGCTCGCCGTGCGGCTACGTGGAGCTTGGAGGCGCAGATCCAGGACAGCTGTGACTGCGACGGTTTGGCCCTAGGACCCCGCGGGAGGTGGCAGCGCGAAAGGGTTGCCTGTGCCGACAGCCAAGGCGGCGGGGGCAGGTCGGCGCTAGGACCCCGCGGGCTCGGCGGGCGGCGGCGGCGGCGCGTGGGGCGGCGCGTGTTGACAGCGGCGGCGGCGGCAGAGCCCGGCGGGCGGCAGGAGTCGGCGCCCCGGGTTCCTGCCCCTGGACCGGAGGCGGTGGCGAACCGGCGTCCCGGGATGGCCTTCATGGAGAAGCCGCCGGCCGGCAAGGTGCTGCTGGACGACACGGTGCCGCTGACAGCGGCCATCGAGGCGAGCCAGAGCCTGCAGTCTCACACGGTGCGCGGCCCGCCGGTCGGGGCGGGCGGCGCGGGGCGGCCCCGGGCCTGGAGAGGGCTGCGGGCGGCCGGGCAGGGTCGCCCGGGAGGGGCCCGGGGCAGGGGCCGGCGGTCCGGGCCGAGAGGGCTCGGGCGTGGCGTCGCTTCTGGGCCAGGGTCCCCAGGGCCCAGGCGGCAGCCGAAGTCCTCAGGGGACAAGGGTGGTAACCGCAGCCCCTTGGACCGAGGGAGTGGGAGGGGCTCGGCGGTGCCCTGGGAAGGGACTCCGAGTCGGGGGAGGTGAGGGACCCCCGGGCCGGCTGAGGAAAGGGACCACTCAGGACCCTCTCCATTTCTCCTCTTTGGGGCGGCTGAGTTTCCCTCCTTTCAGCTGGGCATCCGAGTGGCGGGGATGAGGGTGTGCCGGGCCAAATGGAAGGATGACTTCATGGAGCCTACTTGTTGGGATGGCAGAGTGGCCGGTGTCTGAAGCCCTCTTTCCAGGTCAGCTGCTTGCCTGGGGCACGGGGAGATGGTGAGGGAGGCAGTTTGGGCTCCTGCCGAGGCAGGTGTTTGAAATTGCTCCTTCCCTCCTCTAACTTGCTCTTTAGCAGGCAGTGGTAGCATTCAATTGAGTTTAAAACCCACTGGAGTAGCATAAAGGAGTAATAGGTCCTCATAGTAAACACAGACAGAGTTCATTTCTGTTACATAGTGTCTTTTATGGGTCTTTAAAACCGTGGTGGTTTTCATGTGCCTGTACCTCTTTTTTTTTTGAAAAGCATACTGTGCATCATAATTTACCAGCAATAAACCAGTAAAAGAACCAAAAAAACCAGGAGCTGCTAGCCAGTGGGACTTTGTTTGGGAAATAATGAATGGGGAGAGAGAGATTCCTTAGATTGTAATGTTTTGTTGGGTCACCAAATCAGATTCCGGCTCAGAGGCTTGTTTGTTTACCATTGCAGGGTGTTTGGGGTTCATCATCTGGAGCCTAAAGCCCCACAATAGCCTTCTGTTTCTCTTCTTGCTCAAGCTGTTCTGGCGACTTCAAAGACATCTTTTATTCTGTTGTATTAAAGTGGGACTTTTTTTGAACCTCAGTTTCCTCTTCCGACAGTCATGCTTTGTAGGGCTTGGATCGTTCAAAGTGTTCACTTCCAGTTTAGGAAAATGATCATGTATTTTTTTAAAGTGCATTTTATATCACTGTGCATGTCTTTAATTCTGTCCTACAGACTTGTGAGAAGGCACTGTATGGGACAGAATTTGTTAACTCCTCTGTAATTTGTGCTAAGGGAATAGGGGTTAGGAGTTGAAATTTAGGGCTGGGTGTCAAGAATAAATTCTGCTATTTTAATTAGATTATTATTTTAACTTAACTGTTGACCAGTACATCTTATAACCTTTCAGGGAGTGGGGTTGGGTCTTAGGCTTATTTTGTACTGAGAGTCCAGAGAGAGTTGGTTATAAATGCTCACAGACTACTTCTTCCAGAAAGCATTTCATGATGGATGGCCACTGCCCCACTCCCTGTGTTCACCTCCACCTTAACCTTGATCCATTTATTCTGTATTTACTCCTTTAGTTTTCCACTCTACCAGGCTGTGAGAGGAGGGACGATTATTGTTCATTTTTGGGCCCCCAGTTCCAGGCATCGGATAGGATTTCATGTGTCTGTTGAATGAATAAATGAATGAATTGTAACAGTCCTTCGTCTTCTTTTCCGTTTGTGTTAAACAGTAGTGATAAAACATTGGAACAGCATGACATCTGAGGCTCTGCATTAAGGGGTCAGTGCTTCAGCAAAGTGGTGAAAGATGTCGTAGGATTCTGTTTTTATTGCAGAGGTTTTCTTTAAGAAATAAAATAATTTAGGGTAGAGAACAGGAGTTCCTATAATGATGACTGAACACCAAAGACAGTGACTCACAGGAGACACATAGAGGCAGATGTGGCAGAGTAAAAAAAAAAAAAATGCAGCATTGTCTTGCGTAATTTTTGACTGTTCAGTGTTCTTGTCATTTTAGCTGTAAAATATGAGACTGAAAAATATTGCATCAGCCCTGAACTTTACTGAGAAAATCCTATGCCGATGCAAACTTTTGGGACTAGTAGACTCTTAAGGGTAAGTCCCTTTAAAACAGGAACTGTTGGAAATTGTTTTGAAAAGCAGTAGTTGTTAAAAGTGGTATACAGAAGAAAAAGCGATTGTTTTCTGTTGGGAAGTTGGAAGGTGGTTTTCTTTCTGGCTTGTTAGCTGAAGGGAGATGGTATCCGCAAAGTCAGAGGATCATCCTCCCTTTCAAATGCCAAATCTCTGTGAAGTTGCTCCTTGACTGTATATAGGACAGAAAGCTCTGGAGAGGGTGCATGGTAGACATCCTTTGGGTTGGACGAGGCAGGGCCCTAATGTGGGTTTGGGGTAACATGTCATGTGACAACATTGGTTGGGCAAGTCACTTAAGCTTTTTTTTTTTTTCCCACCTAAGTTTTTTGATGTTTAGTTTTGTCACCTGTAAATGGGGTAATAAAATACCTGCCCTGCCTGCTCCCCAAGGTTGTTAAGAAAATCAGATGAAAAAGTCTTTACAAAGTATTTGTAAAGTACATTCCTTCCTCCTTCCATCTATTCGTTGTATGGCCACGTATATGCAAAGGGTTAAATACATTAATATGTTTCGATTGCAAGTAAGCTAATTTCTGTCCATGGTTGCTTTTTTTTAATCAAGGTTGTTGAGCCTTGGGAAACAGGATTTATAGCAGAAAATGTTTTGTTCCATATGATTTAGAATTTATGGACTTGGGAGGGGGAAATTGTGTGGATTGGAAAATAGAGATGCCAGAAGGATGAAGGGAACACAAGGTCACCACCAGAAAGGCGTGTTGGGATGAAAAACCCACAGAAGGTGCAGGTTGGTAGGTGGTTCTGTGCCTGAATGTGGTTTGAATGATTTTATTTTCACATTTATGGAGCATGATGAATTTAGCTTCAGGAAATAGAGCAGGCTTCTGCTGCAAGGAAATGAAACTTCCATAAAATCAGAAAGGACAGTATTTAGAGATGCTTTCAGCAAGGGGAGTAGGGGAGTGGAAAGAGAAGAATTTTCCAGACAAGAGAGATTCTGGTAAAAGCAGCCCCCCAAGTAAATTGTGGGAAATTTTGGGAGCATTATGAATGAGTATGTAAGTTCTTGACTACATGAAAGGGAAAGCTTTGGAAGTCAATAGACTGAAGAAAAATGCGTACCTAGATGAAGTAGAAACCAGAGAACCTCCATTTTTAGAGAAGGTTGTTTTCAAATGTCTGTATCCAATTTTTGCTGGTCACTATGCTGCAGTTTGGAGAAGGCAATGGCACCCCACTCCAGTGCTCTTGCCTGGAAAATCCCATGGACGGAAGAGTCTGGTGGGCTGCAGTCCATGGGGTCGCTGAGGGTCAGACACGACTGAGCGACTTCACTTTGACTTTTCACTTTAATGCACTGGAGAAGGAAATAGCAACCCACTCCAGTGTTCTTGCCTGGAGAATCCCAGGGACGGGGGAGCCTGGTGGGCTGCCATTTATGGGGTCCCACAGAGTCAGACACGACTGAAGTGACTTAGTAGCATGCTGTAGTTTGATAGGTCTTAATCTCCGTTTCCTCCCTTTTTAACTGTTCTTCCTTGAGGTTCATCAGATTTAGGGTCCATTGACTCTGCATTTGGTGCATTTTGTTCTTGAGAAACAAAAGACAATTTAGTGGTATTTGAGGCATAACAGAATATTTTACAAGTTGGTGGAAAAGATAATATTTCATGTTAAAATCTTTACTGAAAATGGATCTTACCTTGAACTCTGATTTTGGAAAGTGCACTCCTGCACAGCTTGTTTATTCAACAATACACGTTCCCTTAACAGAGATGTGCTGAGCGCCTGGCATGTGCCAGACACCTGCTGGAGGTGAACTTCACAGCTCCTGCTCACATGGAACTTTGTTCTGTCAGATTCTGAGGTCTTCTGTTTTCCAGGGTGTATGCAAATCGACCTGAATCTTTACTATCATAACAAAGAGTTTTGAAGTTGCTTTTGTGGCTTGGTTTATTGAGCTTCAACCTCTTCTCACCTTTTGTTTTTTAAATAGTCTTTTAAACTCTATTCCCATATCACTAGAATACCTGTTCAAATGTGATGCCAAAACAGGAGATGTGGTTGCTTGAAGGCCCTGGCAGTTTAAATAGTCCAGTGCTCAATATCAGAATCCATCTGGGCTTCCTTTGGAGATGTTATTTGGAAACTTATTTTGATCACCAAGTTATATTGAATATTTAAAAAAAAAAATTTTTTTTAGGGTGTTTGCGTAGACAAGTGGAAGCAGAATGATTGTTGCCTTGCAGCACTTGCACACATTATAATAAGATAATAATAGTGATTTTCCGGGAACTTAATCACTCATCTTCTACTTGGTTATATATTTTTCTGTGCTTGTCCTTGAAACCCCTGATGGATGCAGTCAGAAAACTGAACTGGATGCTTAGAGACTTGTAATTAGTTAATTTATAGATTCAGTCTCTTTCTACTAAAGAATCAATTGTTTTGCACCTTGATGTAGAGGCTGAGGACTCATAATTCTCATACCTCTTTTGAGGATTATCCCACTAGAAAGCTTTCTTGTTGTAGGAATACAGATAATAACCTGGCTGGAGGTGCTGGGAGGAAACAAGGATTCTGGGGTTAAGGTTTATTTTAAGTGAAAAGATACTTACTTACTTTGCTCCCCTGGGGGAATAATGAAAACAGCCACCCACGAACGTGTACATAGCTTCCATGTGTATTGTGATCTTGAGATTGTTCAAAATACAGGTTGTTGACTGAGCACCTCAATGGGTGCATCTGGGGCAAGTAAAACAAACCCTCTGTTCTCCATGGCAAGCAGGTGGTGTGAGGGGTTTCCAGGCAGCTTCATATGAAATGAAGCTCCTTTGTGTTCCATCCTGAAAATGGGCAAGCTAGACACAGGCATTGTTTCAGAACTCGTAAGTGATTAAGTGTAGGGGGGATGTTGTGGCAGGGAGAGCAGTAGGCTTTTCCTATTGTTTTTCCCCTAAACTGGCATTTGTCCTTGTCAGTGACTTCTTTCATGGATAACGTGCCCATGGTTTGGGGAAATTAAGACATAGCTCCTCTTCAGAGGTGATGAGGGGGGCCCTGTGTTTTCAGCTTGAAATTTTGACGAAGGGCTAAGAAACAGTTACTTGACCTTGAATAAGTACTTGGACCTCAGCAGAGGGAAGAATCCCTGCAGGTTGGCCGCTTAATCTCTGGCTGACTTTCTGACCACCAAATTTGAGGTAAATCTGGCCATTTCTAGCTCAGGATCACAACATCATGCATTTCCCCCAAAAGAGGACAGTTGAAAGCAAAAAGGAATTCCATTGTCATTATTGTCTTCAAATAATCCCGTAGTTATTTTTTAGTGGCTGACAGGGTATTCATTAACATAATGTTAGCTTGGGAAACTCAGTGCAGAGTAACAGGAGTCTTCCCTGGAAGCTGTTTGCTTGTGTCACAGCTTTATGTAATTCACATACCGTACAATTTACCCGTTTATGGTATATAGCTCGGCGGCTTTTGGGTATATTCACAGAATCATATGTCTGTTGCCATACTTAATTTTAGAACACTTTTTATTATCTTGAAAATAAGCCCCTGACCCCTTAGCCCTCACCTCGGAAAGTTTTGTGACATTGCCGGATGCTAACCCCAGGATGTATTCTGAGTCTTTTATCTCTTTGGGTCCAGCTCCTTCCAGGTATCTGATTCATCAAAGGCACAGATTCTCTGTAAACACGTGTAAATGTGTAAATGTGTTTATATGACCTCGCAGAACCTCTCTGACCTGAAACCTGCTCATGGGCTCTGGATCTTCAGGCTGGAATCACTGGAAGAATTTTGAAAACTGTAAACTTGAAGAGTTACTTATTTAAATTGGTGAGGGATATGCATTTTAAAAAATGCGCTGCACTGTCACATATATTACCACTTAAAGAAAATCCTCTAAAAATGACTTTTGAACAACACAGGGGTTTGGGCACTGGCCCTCCTTACACTGGGAAATCTGCATATGACCTTATAACCTGCCCTTTGTACTGGTGGACTCAACCAATCACATGTGGTGGTGTACCGCAGTACATATTTATTGGGGAAAAAAAAATTCCTCGTGTAAGTGGACCCACACAGTTCAAACCCATGCTGTTCAAGAGACGGCTGTGTTGAAAACAGTAGATGAATTATGTCCTGTGAGTGTGAAGAACTGCTCTGGGTCGAAGCCTGCCTGGTGCATGTAGGTGTGAGTGCCAGGTGACTTAGTGATCAGAGTGCACAGGGGAAGGGCAAAGGGCTCTGGGCCAAAAAGCCCTGGCCTCAGACCTGCCTCTTACCACAGCACCTCTGTTTATGATATTCAAACAAGGCTGCCCACATTTCTTTGACATGGCTTATCAGAAACAGGCCATTCTCCTCATTTTTCAGCTGAGGCTTTTTCAGGGGGGCGGGGAGAAGTGGGGCTGTGCTTAGACAGCTCACCTCTTCCCCTTCCCACTCCCTGAACGGAGAGGGCCACATGGGCCACTGTTCAACCACTGTGGGTGCTTTTCTTTCTTTTTTTTTTTTAACTTGAAATTCAGCCTTTCATGTCTATCTATGTATTGC
This sequence comes from Ovis aries, assembly GCF_016772045.2. Classification (NCBI taxonomy): domain Eukaryota; kingdom Metazoa; phylum Chordata; class Mammalia; order Artiodactyla; family Bovidae; genus Ovis; species Ovis aries. Next base: position 43,111,204 of record NC_056072.1, on the reverse strand, counting down.
TGTTTTGATTCAAGCTAGCACAGTGTCTTCCACAGACAGGAAGCATTCAGTTAAGTATTGCTGAACCCATGAGTTTGTTGAATGAATGCATTTATTCAGGGCGCAGCTCAGGAAGCCCTGCCTGTAGACTGCTACCCACTGTCTTACCTGCCAAACTACATGTGATTTCCTTCCTCTGTCATTCCTCCTCAGTTTTATTTGTGCGAAAGTCGCAAGCATTTTATGCACAGATTGGTTCTTATTCCCTGTTCTCTGTTTATGGCCTCTCTCTCCAACACAGGTGAAACTATGAATAGCTGGAGGAGTGGGGCAGTGCCTTAGTGAACTTGCTCAATCTCTCCAGCCTCAGTGTCTTCTTTTAAATTTATTTGGCTTCACTGGGTCTTAGTTGCAGCATGGTACAGGGATTCTCTAGTCGTGCTTGTGGGCTCAGTAGTAGGGCCGCAAGGGCTTAGTTACCCTTTGGCATGTGGGATCTTAGTTCCCCAGCCAGGGATTGAATCCATGTCCCCAGCACACAGGGTGGATTCTTAACCACTGGATCACCAGGAAAGTCCCAGCTCCAGTTCCTTCATCTGTAAAGTGGGGTTAGTACGAAGATGCTCGGGCTCTGACGAGTAACTGAACTCAGACACATGGGTCATTCTAAACAGAACTCAGCACGTACATGTCACTGTTTTGGTTGTAGTTTACCCTCTGTATTTGTTGGGCTTCCCTAGTGGCTTAGACGGTAAAGCGTCTGTCCGGGTTCGATCCCTGGGTTCGCCTAGTAACTTTTTAGGCACTTGTACTTTTTTAGGCACTGAATGGAAAAAGGAAAATTTTTTCTTTAAAAGTTTGTCTCACTGTCACCTGTGACTGCTAGAAAATAGCAAAAGAGACCAGTGACATTTCAAAGACTCCCAACCCTCTTCCCCGACTCCTTGTTTTTCCCTTTTACCCTGGAGGGACACACTCTGGCAGCCAGGCTCAGAGACAGAATAGAGCACAGGGTCTCCTTAACCAGGCCTGCCTGGCAGCAGAGCTGGCTGTTGGTGTTCAGCGACGGCAGGGGAGGTGGAAGAGGCAAGTGGGCAGACCACGGGCTCAGCCACCAGACCAGCAGAGGAGTTCCCGGAGGCCAGGCCCGAAGGGAGGAGGTCCCTGGCCAATGCCCACTTCAGCTCCTCACATCCCAGCTTTTGTTCATCATCAAAGGAATCCCCACATCAGTTCACACACACTTGACCTCTGGTAGCAGGGTGAAAAAATAAAACAGAAAGCCCTCTGCTTTGTTCTTTTCCCTGCCACTTCCTCTGACAAGTGACCATGCTCATCGCCATTCGCAGGGGCGGAGGGGGAACAGGGAGCTGACATCTTCTGAACACTGCCTCCTGAGAAATGCACGCATGTTCTGTGGCCCGACTGCCTTCCTTTTCCCTAAGACGGGCGCAGTCAGGCTGTGGGCTTGTGTCCCAGGCTTGGACGCAGTCTGCTCTGTGAAGCACAGGGTTTCTGCCATGCCAGAAAGCCTCGAAGATGTTGGGAACATTATCAAGCACTTAGTTTCCTATGTGCCAACCACTGTGTTGTGTATTCAGCTAAAAAGATGAATGAAATAGCGAGCTTACAACCCTGGTAGAGGTGGTAGACCCATAAACCAAAGGAGAAGTAGGTATTGAAAGTACCAGTCTACCTGGGAGCAGAGAGGGCAGGTGGGTGTGGCCGCACCCAGTTCTCCTGGGGGAACTAGGAAAGGCTTAACAGAGCCTTCCAGAGAGCTTGTTGTAAGTCTACATTCCACAGGTCTTTTTTTCCCCTTGCATACTCTTTTCATAATAATACTGAACTGTGAAAACCACCTCTGGAAGTGATTTTTAAATTAAAAAAATTTTTATTCAGATTAGCATGTTTTTAAAAATTATAATATTTTATCTTTGGGATCTGAATTACACTGGCTTCTGAAATCTTACCATAAGAACTGTGATAAGGTAAATACACCTGCTGCTTCAGGCAGTTTTCAGAATAACCATTTTACAATGATTCCCATTTCTTGTCTTTCTTACTAACTCATATTTTGCCATTGGCTTTTCCTTAAATCTGCCTTTAGTCACAGTCCATTATGGGTGTAAATGAAACCCTATATGACTAAAAAGAAAATAATTTTAAAAGCTACATAATGGTCAAAACCATCTTAAACCAACTAAAACTATGAGCACTTGGAGACCCTTTGTTTTGAGTTAAAGGGAAAAAATACTTCAATATTTATTGACAGATTTGTTTTAAAAGTAGAAATAGAAGTCTTAAAAGCTTCAACACATAAATTTTGAAACACTTTCCAGAACCCCTAGTTGTTTATCTTGTTCCAAACTATTACTAACCCACCAAAAGGATCTCAGTTAAAAAAAGAGAATGAGAGAATGAGCAGCTATGTTCTCTGAGGTCAGGATGCACTTTCAGGATGCAGAAGGTCTTTAGTTCATTCATCAGATGCTGCTGAGTATACCCCTGTGTTCCTGGCACCATCCTAGGCACTTGGGATGCAGGTCTAAGCAAGGCAGACTCAATCCCTGCCTTCATTGGTTCATTCATCACACAGAGATTTATTGTAGAGGATTCTGGTGTAGATGAAAAGATGGAAAAGGAGACTAGAGCCAATTGTGGGGTCCTTGGATGCCACACTAAAGAATCTGAATAGCAGGGAGGGGCTCAAAGCACACATGTAGCAGAAGGTGGTATTTTAGGAACTTCATTTGTTGGCAGTGTGCAAGGTTCAGTAAGAAAGGTGGAAGGAAGAGGAGAAGACTCCAGAGTGATCATGAAGCGGTGAAGTTAGAAAAGCCACATCTCAAGTCGGTGGCAGGAGGGAAACAGGGACACTAGAAATGATTACAAAAAGAGTATGAGGTAAGCAGTGGGTAGCTGGTCTTCCCAGAAAGATGGTGAATCTGAGTCTGGTTTTAGACAGTACTTGTCATGAGAACAGTTAGCATTGTTACAGCACTTTTTATATGCCCTGTGCTGATTTGGTAAGTTTTAACCCATGCAATTCATGGGGTCGCAAAGAGTCAGACATGACTGAGCGACTGAACTGAACTGAACTGAACCGAACCCATGTAAATGTAACCACTGTGTAACATTTTCATTACTTGAAATATTTTCTTGGTCCTCTTTGCAGTCAGTACCTGGCAACTACTGATCTGCTTTCCGTTACTGTTGTCTCACCTTTTCTGGAATGTCGTCTATAAATGGAATTTTGTAGGATGTAATTGGTGTCTGGCTCCTTTCACTTAGTTTAGAGCTTTGAGCTTCCTCCATACTGTTGCATGTTTGCCGTTGTTTGTAAGGGAAAGCAGGTTTATTAGGAAAGATACTCCACAGATAGAGTGTGGTTCTTCTGTTGCATGTCTTGTTGTTGTTGCGTGTTTTTTATTACTGAGTAATGTTCCACTGTTTGAAGGTTCCACAACTTGTTAGCAGTTGACCAGTTAGTAGACTTTTGGGTTGTTTCCAGGTTGGGGCTAATCATGAATAGAGATGCTATGAACATACAAGTCTTTGTGTAGATGTGTTTTCATTTCTCCTGGGTGAGTACCTAGGGATGGAATTGCTTAGTCACCTGCTAAGTGAATATTTAACTTTATAAAAAATTGCCAGAGTTTTCTAGATTCTCATCTGATCCTCATAACCCCTCTGAATTGTGTCTGTTATCACCACCATTTTTTCAGTTGGAAAAAAGTCAAGTGCAGAAAAGTTGGAGGAAAGTAAAGTACGTATCTTGCTCCAGGGCATAAGGGTGGGGGGGGCGGCAGAATGAAGGTTTTTCTGATGCCTTTGGGCGATGTTGGGAGCCATTTCCAGCCTGATCTGTTGTTAGGGCCACACCTGTTTGGTGGCTCCCCCACGCCTAGGCCTAGCCAAGGACAAACCAGTGGGCCTTCTGCAATCTACAGAACCAGACACTAACTTGAGTGACCACTTTCTCAGTTCCTCTATTCGAGCTGCTAGGAGTGGAAGGATAAAGAAACAGGTGAAATTAAATAGCATATTCTGCTTAACCCACTCTCTCTGAAATACTGTCATCGGTTATATGCAATCACTGTAAAGATTCTCAATGTATTTTACATTTGTCATAGGAAGCTTTTGAAATCTGGTGTATATTTCCCAGTTACAACGTATCTCAGTTAGGACTAGCCTCATTCCAGGTGCTCAACAGCCACACATTTTTTGTGGCTACTGTACGGGACAGCACAAATATAGGTATTAAAAATAATATCCAGAGGTACAGTTACTGAAATGGAAAAAAATTCATGTTATATTAAGTGAAAAAAAGCAAGTCATAACACTATATTTGGCATGCTTATATTTTTATAATTACATGTTGTGTCTGCAAATATGTCATCTATAACCATATTGGCCAGTACTGTAGCCACTGGACTACTCAATTGTTAAAAAGATAATGTTTCTTCGTATTTGGCTGTGCTCCGTCTTCATTGTTGCTTGGGGTTCTCTCTAGCTGTGGCGCGGAAGCTGCTCTCTAGGTCGATGAACGGGCCTCTCAGTGCGGTGGCTTCTCTTGCTGTGGGGCACAGGCTCCAGGCGCAGGAGCCGCAGTCGCTGTGGCCCGCGGGCTCCAGAGCACAGGCTCAGTAGTTGTGTTGCGCGGGCGTAGTTGCACGCGGGATCTTCTCGGATCAGGGCTCAAACACGTGCCTCCTGCATCAGCAGGTGGATTCTTTACTACTGAGCCACCAGGGAAGCCCTGGACTACTTAAATTTAATAAAGTTAAATAAAAGTTAAAATTCTGTCCTTAAGTCAAACACGGGCCACTTGTGCCTCGTGGCCGCCACATTCAACCTCTCATCCTTGGGTCACTACTCTCTGCAGTCTGCCAACCCGACTGAGAAGGACTGAGACAGTAGTATCTGCCAGCCCTGCATCCAGCGGGGCTTGGTGACCTTTGAGATCCAAAGCCTCCACGGGCTTCAACAGTGAAACACAAGAAAGAGGTTCACCTATCCTGCAACCGCTGTTAGTGTTTAATGGGGGCAGCGTGTGGAGACACGGCAGTCTAATCAAAGACCCTGTTCTGTTTTGGTACAACTGCCATTCAGATTGCCGAGTATTCAAAGCATCGACTTCAGACACGTTCATGTAAAAATGCTCCTTTCTGCTTCAGAACATGCCTAGTATTCATGGTGGGGCTTGTTTAAGATCGTTTTCTTATTTATACACACTTTCTATGCAGTGCCCAGGTAACATCCATCCTGGAAGCTCATAGACAACAGTTTGTGTACCTGTAGCAGGAAGTGGGTTGCAAAGTGCAGGGTATTAATGTCTAGGGGTGCTGTGAGAGCTCAGATCCCCCAGGCCCCAGTTACCCTCCTCTCTTGGCCCTCACTCTGTCCCAGCCTCTCCTCTTCCCAACTTGACGGACTGGTTCTGCTCGTTCAGCCAACCTCAGAATGAGGGGAAGATGGTAGGAAAGCATTCTGCCCAGGGCCATAGAACTGGGGAACTCCTGTGCCCATGGGGTCAGGCCGTTCTCAGCACTTACTAGCTGAGCGCCCTTGTTTAGGGCATCTACTGTCTTTGAGCCCCGGGATTGTTGTAAAAGAGTGACGTCTACCTCCACGCATTGCTGGGAGATGGGGCACAGAAGGCGTAGAGTAAGTGCTCCATAAACGGCAGTTATTACCTTCAGCTCTGAAGACAGAGGTGGCAGCATGGTGTGCATAGTCACATACGTGGTTGGTTATGAATTGGGAGTAGTGTCTCAGGAGAACACAGTGACATTTTTAGGCCAGGCAGCATGAGTTTCTGTGTAGTCAACTCTCTGTCATCCTTAGTGATGGTGAGCAGTTCTACTATAAATTATTGAAAGCAGTAGGGACTCCCCTAGCTTGACTTCTACTTTCAAGCTTTTTTTTTTTTCCTTCCCGCCAAATGTTTTACCGCCCCTGATACAAAGAGTTCATTTGTTTGACTTTCATCTTCTGTTTTTCCAGTCTTCCCAGCATAGTAAAAGTGCTAATGATTTGTAAATTGACCAAAAGTTCCCTTGCCAAAGGAAAAAAGATGCTAGTTTGCATTTATCATTGATAACATACTATACTCGTATCCAAGCTTGGATAATTTTGATCCTTATCTTACTACTAGAGATTCTTTAAAGTACCATGTTTTAAATGATATGTATGACAAACCAAGGAACTTAAAAAAAAATGGTTTTTCCTGATATGAAATGTAATATGTGCTCATTGAGGATCAAGTGAAAAATACAAAAGACAAAATAGCTATGAGAATTTAAATCACAGATAATTTGACCTCTGGAGATAACAGATATTAACATTTGGTGTAGTTCCTTCTTTTGATCTATGTCATCCCAGAATTTTTTATCCTTTTTTAATAATTAACATCACAGCACATACCTTTTCCCAGGTAATGAAAATCATTTCAGTACATCCTTTTAAAGGCTTGCATATTCTTCCACTATGTACATAAACCATAAATAACTTGCCTATCTTCTTATTGCTGATATCCAGGTCATCTTGGGCTGTCCTTGTGGCTCAGCTGGTAAAGAATCCGCCTGCAATGCCAGAGACCTGGGTTCAATCCCTGGGTTGGGAAGATCCCCTGGAGAAGGGAAAGGCTCCCCACTCCAGTATTCTGGCCTGGAGAACTCCATGGACTGTATGGTCCACGAAGTTGCAAAGAGTCGGACAGGACTGAGCGACTTTCACTTTCAGGTTATCTTAGGGAGGAGGCTTTTTAATTAGCCTGCTTTAAAACTGGGTGTAGAAGCTGGGACGAGGCTGGAGGAATGGTATTCCTTGCTAGCAGTCGGAGACTGATAAAAATTGTTTTCCATGTTCCTAGGGAATGGCTGTTCCTTCTTCCCTCTGTGCTCTTGGTGCTGCTGCTGACTCCTGTACTTACAGGTTAAAGCCATGACAGATTTCCCCTTGAACACCTTGGCTTTGCTATTTTTTCTTTTAATATTTATTTTGGGGAGCTTCCCAGGTGGCTCAGTGCTAAACAATCTGCCTACCAAGCAGGAGACTCAGGTTCGATCCCTGGGTCAGGAAGATCCCCTGGAGTAGGAAATGGCAACCCATTCCAGTGTTCTTGTTCTTGCCTGGAGAATCCCATAGGCAGAGGATCCTGGCCAGCTACAGTCCATGGGGTCACCGGGAGTTGGACACGACTGAGGGACTGAGCCTGCACGCACACCGGGTCTTGGTTGTGTCATGTGGGATCTGGCTGCCTCACTAGGGATTGAACCGGTGCCCCTGCATCAGGAGCCTCACCCACTGAGCCACCCAGGGAAGTCCTTCGCTATGTTTTTAGCAGGAAAGAAAACAGTTAGAAAGCCAGCCTTTGTGCTGGCTGCTCTAAGTACACGATGTCACTGAATATTCGCCACAGCCCTGTTGGAAAGGTACGATCTTGCAGATGAGGAAACCGAGGCTCAGAGGAGTTGGCTCACAAAACTGGTAAGTGGCAGAGAGCTGCTGTGCCTTTCCCCGCGGTCCCTGGTCGTGGCTGATCACCACACAGTGACAGGCTAGAAGGATTTGGGGTGGCCTGGCTTCCAGGCAGTGGCGAGCGAGGACAGAGCAAGAAGCAGCCCGAGGAAGATGAGTGCTTCTGCCCTGGTCCCTAGGTTGGCAGCAGCTGAGAGTGTGAGGGGTGAGAAGTTGGCCGTCTGAGACACCAGAACCCACATAAAAGTCACGATCGCCAGCCAGATCAGAACGTGTGTGTTTGTGTTTTCTAGCTAGTTAAATATGTTGTGTGTGATTCTGACTTCATGTTCTCTGCATCTGTTTCTACCCTTTTAGGGCATTGGCTTAAGAGATGTGAGGGCTATTGAACAAGCAAAGGTCATATTTCATTTTTAATTACTATTTAATTGAGTCTCCAGATTTTCTAGGGTTTATTTTCTTTGCTTTGATGTAAGATGGAATTCATGAGTTTCCATCCTAGCAAATTATGTAATGGTTTTGGTGTCATTTAGGGGTCTCTGTACTAGAGAGCAGTTACAGGAACTGCTGATTAAAACACCGTATCCATCCGGTAGTCGTGTCTGAGGTCAAAAGCATTTTTGAACGCTGCTTTGCAGTATCTCTCCTGGCTGGAACGTGGACTGCCTTTGAAGTCAGCGTAGAGACCAGCTCCCCCGGCAGACCATCCGACCATCCGGAAGGGGAGAGCATGGGCTTCAAAAGGCCTAAGAGAAGGACGCATGCGCAGTCGTTCTTTTAAGGACTCTGACTCTCATTTCCGGGATCAAAGCATGTTTGTGACGTGGTCCTTGTCCCTTCTGTGAACACAGAGTGGAAACTGGAGACTTTGTTTTGCATAAAGTTAAAGCACAAGGTTCTGTGATTCAGTCAGTTAGGTTTTGGGTTTTTTCCAGTTAGGTTTTAAATGAAATTTATTTCATGTGGTTGAAAAGGAGATACACTTGACTTCACTCAGTTGCCAAAACTTAGGTGAACATAGCAGTGATTCTTCAGATGCCTTTTTTTTTTTTTTGCCTTTATTTATTTTACTATATTTGTTTCTTTAATTGGAGAATAATTGCTTTACAATATTGGGTTCGTTTCTGCCATATCAGCGTGAATCAGCCACGGGTATACATGTGTCCCCTCTGTTTGAGCCTCCCTCCCGCCTCCCACCCCACCTCACCCCTCTAGGTTGTCTCGAGCGCTGGGTTGAGCTCCCTGCCTTATACAGCATATTCCTACTGGCTATCTGTTTTACATATGGTAATCTGTGTGTTTCCATGCTGCCCACACTGTGTGCACAAGTCTGTTCACTATGTCTGCATCTCCGCTGCTGCCCTGCAGATAGGTTCATCAGTACTGTCTTTGTAGGTTCCATACATATGCACTGTTGACAACAGCTAGGACATGGAAGTGTCCTACATGCCCGTTGACAGATGAATGGACAAAGAAGCTGTACACAAATACCATGGAATATAGTCATAAAGAAGAACACACACTCAGTCCTAATGAGGTGGATGAACCTAGAGCCTGTTATACAGAGTGAAGTAAGTCAGGAAGAGAAAAACAAATATCGTATATTAATGCGTGTATATGGAATGTAGGGAGATGGTACTGATGAACCGATCTGCAGGGCAGCCGTCAGGATGCAGTCATAGACAACAGATGCCTTATTAAAACCGTAATGCTTTAATTTGTTTGGGGGCAGGTTTTGTACATTATTGGCTTGCATAGCAGTTAAAGCACAGGCACATTCTAGCTCTGAAAATCTGCAGATGAAACAATGGTAATGACTATCTAGAGAGCAAGGAGTAATCATTCGTTCTCAGTGAAATATTAAGGATTGTAAGCAGCCCGGCAGGTGCCCTGCGCGCCGAGCGGAAGTCCTGCAACCGTGAGAATTTCTTCGGGAAGCTTGCTGTCCTGCAGGGCCCTGCCGCCCACTGCCCTGCTATCACTGTGATAGCACAGGTCTGTGTATTGATTTTCATGAAGTCTGAGGGCCTGGGAGATTGTGGGGATTCTCTGGAGAGCACTTTTAGACTTTAGCTGGATGTGGGTGCACATGAGGGTGGCAGTATGCCACCTGTTCCCCGAAGGGGCACGCGATCAGTTAACAGACACGCGCCACCGAGCATTCGCTGGGCTTCTGCCCCTCGGCCTGACCTTGTGCCGAGTGCTGTTTGGAATGCAGAGAAATGTGTGATTTTAGCCTTTGAAGAACTCAGTCCGGTCGGAGAGACACTCCCTCCCCAAACGTAGACAGACATGGGACAAAGATAACCCTGATATGGTTAAAATGCTGAACGTCCCAAGTTTTGACTAGGCAGAAGAGCAAAGGGAAAGAAGTAGATAATGGGTGTTCAGGCTCTGCGGGGTCTGATTAGGTAGAGGAGGAATCAATACAAAGAAAGGATTAGGACAGTTTGGGCAGGTGATAGAAGAGCATGGACGCCAGGCTGCGGAGTTTGGGTTTTATCCTGTGGCCAGTGGGAGCCCCTGCAGGCTCCTGCCCAGGGAAGTAGCACAGTGTTGGGTGTCCAGCAGGGTCACTTGTGCTCAGCATTCCCTGGGGGGTCTGGCAGTGAACTGGGAGTGCTGTGGTGTCTGGTCACTGGAGACCCAGATCTGGCCTCCTATCCCAAATCTGTTTTCTAGTCAAGGTATTGATCGTTTCAGAGACTCTGCCCCTGGCTGTAAATGAAGCTTCCTGTTTCTTCCTTGCTTTCCTGAAGGGACATTGGTGAATCCCGTGAGTGCGGCCACCACCACAGGACTGTGCGGGGAGTGCTGGAGGGCTCAGGTTAGGCACCTCCCATACCCAAGAAGAAAGGAGAGTCCCTGCGAAGAGGTGGGGAGGGCTGGGAGTGGGAGCAGAGGGCACTGTGAATTGTGGTGGGTGCTTGGTTCACTGGTTCCCTTCCTCTCAGGAGAGGGTTTTTTTTTTTTTTGTAGCGTGAAGCTGCTTCCTATCTACAAGGTTTTAGAACAGTGATTCTTGCCTCTGGCAGCACAGTGGAATCACTGGGGAACCTTTAAGACCTACTAATGCCTGTGCCTCTATAATGAAAAGACATCTTTTTGGGGTGTTACTTCTAGAAGGTCTCGTAGGTCTTCATAGAACTGTTCAACTTCAGCTTCTTCAGCGTTAACTGGTCGGGGCATAGACTTGGATTACCGTGATATTGAATGGTTTGCTTTGGAAACGAACAGAGATCATTCTGTCGTTTTTGAGATTGCATCCAAGTACTGCATTTCGGACTCTTTTGCTGACCATGATGGCTACTCCGTTTCTTCTGAGGGATTCCTGCCCAAAGTAGTAGATATGATGGTCATCTGAGTTAACTTCACCCACTCCAGTCCATTTTAGTTCACTGATTCTTAGAATGTCGATGTTCACTCTTGTCACCTCCTGTTTGACCACTTCCAATTTGCCTTGATTCTTGGACCTGACATTCCAGGTTCCTATGCAATATTGGTCTTTACAGCATCGAACCCTGCTTCCATCACCAGTCCCATCCACAGCTGGGTGTTGTTTTTGCTTTGGCTCCATCCCTTCATTCTTTCTGGAGTATTTCTCCACTGATCTCCAGTAGCATACTGGGCATCTACTGACCTGGGGCGTTCCTCTTTCAGTGTCCTATCATTTTGCCTTTTCATAGTGTTCATGGGGTTGTCAAGGCAAGAATACTGAAGTGGTTTGCCATTCCCTTCTCCAGTGGACCACATTCTGTCAGAACTCTCCACTATGACCCATCCATCTTGGGTGGCCCCACATGGCATGGCTTAGTTTCACTGAGTTAGACAAGGCTGTGGTCCATGTGATCAGATTGGCTAGTTGTCTTTGATTGTAGTTTCAGTCTGTCTGCCCTCTGATTCCCTGTCTCAGTGCCTGCCATCTTACTTGGGTTTCTCTTACCTTGAATGTAGGGGTCTCTTTTCACAGCTGCTCCAGCAAAGTGCAGCCACGGCTCCTTACCTCGGGATGCAGGGTAGCTCCTCTAGGCCGCTGCCCCTGACCTCCTGCGCAGGGTAGCTCCTCTCAGCCGCAGCCACTGCGCTCCTGCGCCGTCGCGGCTGCCCAGCAAGGAAGTCAGGGAACACCTGGAGTAACAGGCAAATTTGGCCATGGAGTATAGAATGAAGCAGAGCAAAGGCTAATAGAGTTCTGCCAAGAGAACACACTGGTCATAGCAAACGCCCTCTTCCAACAACACAAGAGAAGACTCTGCATACGAACATCACCAGATTGTCGACACCGAAATCAGATTGATTATATTCTTTGCAGCCAAAGATGGAGAAGCTTTATACAGTCAGCAAAAACAAGACCGGGAGCTGACTGTGGCTCGGATCATGAACTCCTTATTGCCAAATACAGACTGAAATTGAAGAAAGTGGAGAAAACCACTAGACCATTTAGGTATGACCTAAATCAAATCCCTTATGATTATACAGTGGAAGTGAGAAATAGATTTAAGGGACTAGATCTGATAGAGTGCCTGATGAACTATGGATGGAGGTTTGTGACATTGTACAGGAGACAGGAATCAAGACCATCCCCAAGAAAAAGAAATGCCAAAAAGCAAAATGGCTGTCTGGGGAGGCCTTACAAATAGCTGTGAAAAGAAGGGAAGTGAAAAGCAAAGGAGAAAAGGAAAGATACACCCATTTGAATGCAGAGTTCCAAAGAACAGCAAGGAGAGATAAAAAAGCCTTCCTCAGCGATCAATGCAAAGAAATAGAGGAAAACAAGAGAATGGGAAAGACTAGAGATCTTTTCAAGAAAATTAGAGATACAAAGGGAACATTTCATGCAAAGATGTGCTCAATAAAGGACAGAAATGGTAGGGACCTAACAGAAGCAGAAGATATTAAGAAGAGGTGGCAAGAATACACAGAAGAACTGTACAAAAAAGATCTTTACAACCCAGATAATCATGATGGTGCGATCACTCACCTAGAGCCAGACATCGTGGAATGTGAAGTCAAGTGGGCCTTAGAAGGCATCATTACGAACAAAGCTAGTGAAGGTGATGGAATTCCAGTGGAACTGTTTCAAATCCTGAAAGATGATGCTGTGAAAGTGCTGCGCTCAATATGCCAGTAAATTTGGAAAACTCAGCAGTGGCCACAGGACTGGAAAATGTCAGTTTTCATTCCCATCCCAAAGAAAGGCAATGCCAAAGAATGCTCAAACTACTGCACAATTGCACTCATCTCACACGCTAGTAAAGTGATGCTTAAAATTCTCCAAGCCAGACTTCAGCAGTACGTGAACCGTGAACTTCCAGATGTTCAAGCTTGTTTTAGAAAAGTCAGAGGAACCAGAGATCAAATTGCCAACATCCGCTGGATCATGGAAAAAGCAAGAGAGTTCCAGAAAAACATCTATTTCTGCTTTATTGCCAAAGCCTTTGACTGTGTGGATCACAGTAAACTGTGGAAAATTTGAGAGAGATGGGAATACCAGACCACCTGACCTGCCTCTTGAGAAACCTGTATGCAGGTCAGGAAGCAACAGTTAGAACTGGACATGGAACAACAGACTGGTTCCAAATTGGGAAAGGAGTACGTCAAGGCTGTATATTGTCATCCTGCTTATTTAACTTCTATGCAGAGTACGTCATGAGAAACACTGGGCTGGAGGAAGCACAAGCTGGAATCAAGATTGCCGGGAGAAATATCAATAACCTCAGATATGCAGATGATACCACCCTTATGGCGGAAAGTGAAGAGGAACTAAAGAGCCGCTTGATGAAAGTGAAAGAGGAGAGTGAAAAAGTAGGCTTAAAGCTCAACATTCAGAAAACTAAGATCATGGCATCTGGTCCCATCACTTCATGGGAAATAGATGGGGAAACAGTGGAAACAGTGGCTGACTTTATTTTTCTGGGCTCCAAATCACTGCAGATGGTGATTGCAGCCATGAAATTAAAAGATGCTTACTCCTTGAAAGGCAAGTTATGACCAATCTAAACAGCATATTCAAAAGCAGAGACATTACTTTGCCAACAAAGGTCCGTCTAGTCAAGGCTGTGGTTTTTCCAGTGGTCATGTATGGATGTGAGAGTTGGACTATAAAGGAAGCTGAGTGCCGAAGAACTGATGCTTTTGAACTGTAATGTTGGAGTAGACTCTTGAGAGTCCCTTGGACTGCAAGGAGATCCAACCAGTCCATCCTAAAGGAGATCAGTCCTGAGTGTTCATTGGAAGGACTGATGCTGAAGCTGAAACTCCAATACTTTGGCCACCTGATGCAAAGCGCTGACTCATTTGAAAAGACCCTGAGGCTGTAAAGATTGAGGGCAGGAGGAGAAGGGGACAACAGAGGATGAGATGGTTGGATATCATCACTGACTCGATGGACATGGGTTTGGGTGGATTCCAAGAGTTGGTGATGGAGAGAGAGGCTTGGCGTGCTGCCGTTCATGGGGTCGCAAAGAGTCGGACATGACTGAGCAGCTGAACTGTGCCTCAGCCCAAACACATTAAATCAGAATCTCTGGGAGGTAGTGTCAAAGCATGGGTATCTTTTTTTTTTAAGTTCTCTGGGTGATTCTAGAATGTAGCAGGGTTGGGACCCTCTGCATAGAGGTAGAGAAGTAGAAACACTGACAAGTGAAATACCTCCAAACAGCTTCCTGTTCTCTCTGTGCTCTGAGTCTCAGTGAATCTGATTGTTGTGCCTAATGGGAAGAGAAAAATGCTGTTGATTCAGTGGATTTGACGTTTGGCTTTAAGTTTTGGCTTTAGCTTCTGTTATACACTTTCAAAGTGGTCGGTGTTTGTAGCCTCACTAAAGTAATTTGGGGCCAAAGTAAGTTTTCCTCCCTAGTTTTTCCTGAAATCTCATCACACTGATGCAACTTTGAATAGCAGCTACAGTGCAGTAAAATCTTGAGTATCTTTTCGGAAACTCAGGAAATACAAAATGTCAGTGAGGTTGCTTATTGGGGAAATGCTTACATTGGGGGCATTGATCAACTCTTGTGGAAATGACAGCTCCTGCCCCTGCCCCCTCAGAATGAGTCCATCTGAGTTCCCCAGACTGGTGAGGACCCCCATCATTCAGGACTGCAGAAAGAGCCAGGCTCAGGGCATCCCCAGGGCCCTGGGGGTTGCCAGCCGTGTCTGGCAGGTTGGAAAGTCCAAGGAATCAATGATGTGGGTTCCAGCTCCCAATCAGCAGCTTCCCAGCTGTGCAGCCTTGGACAGCTTACTTAATTTTGCTGATCCTGTTTTAGCAGAGCTCCTGCCACAAGATCAGTGCTTATCTATGGCAATTCTATCTTCTGTCCCCAAGCTTAAGTCAGAAGTCATGTGGTCCCAGTGCCTTTCCAGATTGAAAAACTTTAGCCTCCCCCCCTCCCCCCCACTGACTTGCTGTGATGCTCACATGCTCAGGCTCTCTGCAGGGCAGCCACCACCACCCCCGCCACCCCCGGCCAAGATAAAGGGATGTGGTGTCCTGAAGAGGAGCAGGAAGGAGGCCCTTTGGGGAAGTGGCTGCAGATGGCAGCCCGGGCAGCCGGCATGGGTCTGTGTGATGCAGAGCCGCCCCGCAGGGCTCTGAGCTCTCCCTTCTGTGCCAGTGTCTGTCATCGCTTCCAGAGCCTGCAGGTTCTGTTCCACATCAGAGAGGGTGGCAGAGAGGGAGGTGATGCACTGAGAGATTCTGGGCTGCTGACTGCAGCTCTGGAGGTGGAAGCCTGCCTTCAAATGTTGGGTTTCTGCTGGTCTCCAGGGCTCTCTTCTCTCGGTTTCCATCAGAGCTTCAGCCTGGTAGCAGCAGTAGAACAGCTGTGCTATGTTTGCTTTACAAATCAGGGATTTGAGGTGAAGGTATTTCCTTTTAGTAGGGCTTGGTGGTGACATTCAGGCACTCTGAAAAAAAAAAAATTTTTTTTTTTTAATATTTAGGGATGAACTTGCTCCTTTCAAGTGGAATGAACATACTTCTAAGCAAAATCACACTTACCAATATCCCACTATCTTTCTCTGTCTGTAACCACACAGCAGATGGGGCCTGAGGGCAACACTGGAGCCTTAAGGTGTCTTTATGTGTGTTTACAGGGGAAGCGCAGCGAGGTTTCTGAGGCTACTGGTGATTAAGCAAGCCCTCTGGCGGGTGTGCGCGTGTCACCCATGGTGTTGCTGTGCAGCCGGCTGCAGGAGAGGACAGGCGATGACAGAACTAACTCTTCCACCCGCTGCATCCCCAGCCTCCATGGACTGGAGTGACCTGTTTCACTCGATGAATCTGGACCTGGGGTTCTCGATCAGCACTGTCGACATGTAGGGCCAGGGTGTCTCTTGTTGTGAGGCTGTCCCGTGTGCCTCGTACATGTTTAGCAGCATCTCTGGCCTCTAGCTTTCAGCTTCCCATAGCATTTCTTCATCCTGTGACACCCAGAGATGTCTCTAGGCATTGCCAGATCTCTGGGGCAGATCTACCTTCTTTGGGAAAAAGCACTGATGTCAACATAAAGAGTGTCTTGGCAGAAACATTAATTAGGATGTCATTTGAGGACATCCCAGTCTGACTATTTGTGACCCCATGGACTATACAGTCCATGGATTTCTCCAGGCCAGAATACTGGAGTGAGTAGCCATTCCCCTCTCTAGGGGGTCTTCCCAACCCAGGGATCGAACCCAGGTCTCTTGCATTGCAGGCAGATTCTTTACCAGCTGAGCCACCAGGGAAGCCCAAGAATACTGGAGTGGGTAGCCTATCTCTTCTCCAGGGGATTTTCCTGATCCAGAAATCGAAGTGGGGTCTCCTGCATTACAGGTGGGTTTTTTTTACCAACTGAGCTACCAGGGAGACCCCTCTGACCTCAGGATCCCAGCCCCATCTTGTAGTTATTGCTTTCCTTTTGCCAAATGCTTTCCCTCAACATTATTGCATGCCATTTTATAGCCAAATTACAAAACAAAACCCCTAAACTGTGTATCTACAAAGGGAAGATTGGAGTCAAACTGTGGGAGTTATACCCCTAGCATGAACAAAAGCACAGGGATTGGGACATGATAACTGCTTAATTGATGTTTATCACCTGCAGCAACATCTTTGTAAAACACAGGTCTAAAGTTTAAACTCAAAGTGTATCAAGCAGAACAGCAGTGTTTATTTCGCATCTACCAAGGGCTCAGATTGAATTGCACTTTGTTTATTTATTTCTGACTGTGCTGGGCCTTCCCTGCTGCACGGCCTTTGCTCTAGTTGTGGAGAGTGGGCTGCTCTGCGGTCACGATGCATGGGCTTCTCATTGCAGTGGCTTCTCTTGTGGCAGAGCATGGGCTCTAGGTATGCGGGAGCCAGTAGTCGCTGCACATGGGCTCAGCAGTTGTGGCTCTGGGGCTCCAGCATGCAGGCTGAATACTTGTGGTGCACAGGCTTAGTTGCTCTGTAGGATGTGGAATCATCCCCGATCAGGGATAGAACCTGTGTCTCCTGCATTGGCAGGCGAATTTTTTACCACTGAGTCACCAGGGAAGCCCTTGAAAGTTAGTGTTATTCCTCTGACAAATCATAGTGAAGCAATGGATGCTTGAAGTGATTTTCGAGAAATAACAGTTCCCCCCAATTTGAACATCAAAACTTGTTTGCGTGTAGTTGTTTGGAAATGCTCAATTATATGTGCTGATTTTAGCTTTACTATAAGAATATAAAAGCCCAGACAATCTCCAGTAAGAGAACCTGGAGAAAAGAAGAAAATGTCAGAGCTAACAGACTGATCTCTAAATACAAGAAAGCCAGGTATTTTTAGCGTTTTATCTTTATGTATTCAGAAATAATTGCATTGGCATATTGCTTAAGAGATTTGCCATACTACACAAGCCAGTTTTGAAATATTTATATGATAACCTGACATGAAACCAGCTCAGCAGGATGCCAGCCATGTAGTTGATTCACTCGTAATTGAGTGGATATTGTTGAATGTACCATTCTTAACATAGTCCAGAGTAGGCGGAAATTTCTGCTTATGTGAACTTTATCAACCTTTGCAAACTAAACAGAGTGGAAATGAATGATAGTGTAATAAGATCTATTTTTAAATTCAGCTGCCAAGTTAACAAGGCTTATTTGGCTTTATTTTCTACATAACCTTTTTAATTCAGAATTAATTCAGTAGAAAGGATTTGTTGAGCCCCGTGTTGATTAAGCATTTGTTGAGTAGTTACTGTGAGTAATACCTGAATCATAGCATCCCAAGATGTTAAAACAATTCTGAGTATTTGAGGAAAAAAAAGTTTCTGTTTTTTTCTGTGCTTCATCATAAGTCCCTGTGTTTGTAAGCAGAAGGCTGAGCGAGGTCTCTTGTTTCCTGCTTATTTGATTACCTGGGGAAGCTATGAAAACTTCTGATTCCTAATTTCTATCTTGTAGATTCTGATTTAGCAAGTCTTAGGAATGGTATTTTTTTTTTTTAGTTTTTTATTTTTTAAATTTTAAAATCTTTAATTCTTACATGCATTCCCAAACATGAACCCCCCTCCCACCTCCCTCCCCATAACATCTTTCTGGGTCATCCCCATGCACCAGCCCCAAGCATGCTGCATCCTGCGTCAGACATAGACTGGCAATTCAATTCACATGATAGTATACATGTTAGAATGTCATTCTCCCAAATCATCCCACCCTCTCCCTCTCCCTCTGAGTCCAAAAGTCCGTTGTACACATCTGTGTCTCTTTCCCTGTCTTGCATACAGGGTTGTCATTGCCATCTTCCTAAATTCCATATATATGTGTTAGTATACTGTATTGGTGTTTTTCTTTCTGGCTTACTTCACTCTGTATAATCGGCTCCAGTTTCATCCATCTCATCAGAACTGATTCAAATGAATTCTTTTTAATGGCTGAGTAATACTCCATTGTGTATATGTACCACAGCTTTCTTATCCATTCATCTGCTGATGGACATCTAGGTTGTTTCCATGTCCTGGCTATTATAAACAGTGCTGCGATGAACATTGGGGTACATGTGTCTCTTTCAATTCTGGTTTCCTTGGTGTGTATGCCCAGCAGTGGGATTGCTGGGTCATAAGGTAGTTCTATTTGCAATTTTTTAAGGAATCTCCACACTGTTCTCCATAGTGGCTGTACTAGTTTGCATTCCCACCAACAGTGTAGGAGGGTTCCCTTTTCTCCACACCCTCTCCAGCATTTATTGCTTGCAGATTTTTGGATCGCAGCCATTCTGACTGGTGTGAAGTGGTACCTCATTGTGGTTTTGATTTGCATTTCTCTAATAATGAGTGATGTTGAGCATCTTTTCATGTGTTTGTTAGCCATCCGTATGTCTTCTTTGGAGAAATGTCTATTTAGTTCTTTGGCCCATTTTTTGATTGGGTCGTTTATTTTTCTGGAATTGAGCTGCAGAAGTTGCTTGTATATTTTTGAGATTAGTTGTTTGTCAGTTGCTTCATTTGCTATTATTTTCTCCCATTCAGAAGGCTGTCTTTTCACCTTGCTTATAGTTTCCTTTGTTGTGCAGAAGCTTTTAATTTTAATTAGATCCCATTTGTTTATTTTTGCTTTTATTTCCAGAATTCTGGGAGGTGGATCATAGAGGATCCTGCTGTGATTTATGTCTGAGAGTGTTTTGCCTATGTTCTCCTCTAGGAGTTTTATAGTTTCTGATCTTACATTTAGATCTTTAATCCATTTTGAGTTTATTTTTGTGTGCAGTGTTAGAAAGTGATCTAGTTTCATTCTTTTACAAGTGGTTGACCAGTTTTCCCAGCACCACTTGTTAAAGAGATTGTCTTTACTCCATTGTATATTCTTGCCTCCTTTGTCAAAGATAAGGTGTCCATATGTGTGTGGATTTATCTCTGGGCTTTCTATTTTGTTCCATTGATCTATATGCCTGTCTTTGTGCCAGTACCATACTGTCTTGATGACTGTGGCTTTGTAGTAGAGCCTGAAGTCAGGCAAGTTGATTCCTCCAGTTCCATTCTTCTTTCTCAAGATTGCTTTGGCAATTCGAGGTTTTTGTATTTCCATACAAATCTTGAAATTATTTGTTCTAGTTCTGTGAAAAATGTGGCTGGTAGCTTGATAGGGATTGCATTGAATTTGTAAATTGCTTTGGGTAGTATACTCATTTTCACTATATTGATTCTTCCGATCCATGAACATGGTATATTTCTCCATCTATTAGTGTCCTCTTTGATTTCTTTCATCAGTGTTTTATAGTTTTCTATATATAGGTCTTTAGTTTCTTTAGGTAGATATATTCCTAAGTATTTTATTCTTTTCGTTGCAATGGTGAATGGAATTGTTTCCTTAATTTCTTTTTCTACTTTCTCATTATTCGTGTATAGGAATGCAAGGGATTTCTGTGTGTTGATTTTATATCCTGCAACTTTACTATATTCATTGATTAGCTCTAGTAATTTTCTGGTGGAGTCTTTAGGGTTTTCCATGTAGAGGAACATGTCATCTGCAAACAGTGAGAGTTTTACTTCTTCTTTTCCAATTTGGATTCCTTTTATTTCTTTTTCTGCTCTGATTGCTGTGGCCAAAACTTCCAGAACTATGTTGAATAGTAGCGGTGAAAGTGGACACCCTTGTCTTGTTCCTGACTTTAGGGGAAATGCTTTCAATTTTTCACCATTGAGGATAATGTTTGCTGTGGGTTTGTCATAGATAGCTTTTATTATGTTGAGGTATGTTCCTTCTATTCCTGCTTTCTGGAGAGCCCTCTATATGCTGCTTACAAGAGACCCACCTCAAAACAAGGGACACATACAGACTGAAAGTGAAGGGCTGGAAAAAGATACACCAGGCAAATAGAGACCAAAAGAAAGCGGGAGTGGCAATACTCATATCCGATAAAATAGACTTTAAAACAAAGGCTGTGAAAAGAGACAAAGAAGGCCACTACATAATGATCAAAGGAACAATCCAAGAAGAAGATATAACAATTATAAATATATATGCACCCAATATAGGAGCACCACAATATGTAAGACAAATGCTAACAAGTATGAAAGGGGAAATCAACAATAACACAATAATAGTGGGAGACTTTAATACCCCACTCACACCTATGGACAGATCAACTAAACAGAAAATTAACAAAGAAACGCAAACTTTAAATGATACATTAGATCAGTTAGACCTAATTGATATCTATAGGACATTTCACCCCAAAACAATGAATTTCACCTTTTTTTCAAGTGCTCATGGAACCTTCTCCAGGATAGATCACATCCTGGGCCATAAATCTAAACTTGATAAATTCAAAAAAATCGAAATCATTCCAAGCATCTTTTCTGACCATAATGCATTAAGATTAGATCTCAATTACAGGAGAAAAACTATTAAAAATTCCAACATATGGAGGTTGAATAACACACTTCTGAATAACCAACAAATCACAGAAGAAATCAAAAAGAAATCAAAATATGCATAGAAACTAATGAAAATGAAAACACAACAACCCAAAACCTGTGGGACACTATAAAAGCAGTGCTAAGAGGAAAGTTCATAGCAATACAGGCATACCTCAAGAAACAAGAAAAAGCCAAATAAATAACCTAACTCTACAACTAAAGCAACTAGAAAAGGAAGAGTTGGAGAACCCCAGAGTTAGTAGAAGGAAAGAAATCTTAAAAATTAGGGCAGAAATAAATGCAAAAGAAACAAAAGAGACCATAGCAAAAATCAACAAAGCCAAAAGCTGGTTCTTTGAAAGGATAAATAAAATTGACAAACCATTAGCCAGACTCATCAAGAAGCAGAGAGAAAAATCAAATCAATAAAATTAGAAATGAAAATGGAGAGATCACAACAGACAACACAGAAATACAAAGGATCATAAGAGACTACTATCAGCAGTTGTATGCCAATAAAATGGACAACGTGGAAGAAATGGACAAATTCTTAGAAAAGTACAATTTTCCAAAACTGAACCAGGAAGAAATAGAAAATCTTAACAGACCCATCACAAGCACGGAAATTGATACTGTAATCAGAAATCTTCCAGCAAACAAAAGCCCAGGTCCAGACGGCTTCACAGCTGAATTCTACCAAAAATTTCTAGAAGAGCTAACACCTATCCTCCTCAAACTCTTCCAGAAAATTGCAGAGGAAGGTAAACTTCCAAACTCATTCTATGAGGCCACCATCACCCTAATACCAAAACCTGACAAAGATGTCACAAAAAAAGAAAACTACAGGCCAATATCACTGATGAACATAGATGCAAAAATCCTCAACAAAATTCTAGCAATCAGAATCCAACAACACATTAAAAAGATCATACACCATGACCAAGTGGGCTTTATCCCAGGGATGCAAGGATTCTTCAATATCCGCAAATCAATCAATGTAATTCACCACATTAACAAATTGAAAAATAAAAACCATATGATTATCTCAATAGATGCAGAGAAGGCCTTTGACAAAATTCAACATCCATTTATGATAAAAACTCTCCAGAAAGCAGGAATGGTATTTTTAACTCTCTCGCTTCTCCTTGCTCCCCAGGATCAGGCAGCTTCCAATGATCAGGCAGCTTGGGAGGAGGGGGAGGTGTCACTGAATTTGGTTTCTTTGGAAAATGCTATCACTGCATACCTATACTACCTTTTTATCTGTTTTCTTAACCATAGCCTTTTCTAACGGAAAAGCTTATATGCAAACTTTGAGCAGGAAAAATCACTGATCTTAGTCCTCTGATTCTACTAAACTAATTTTGAATGCCTAAGGTTAATTTTTTAAATTTGAGATAATTGCACATTCACGTACAATTGTAAGAAACATTGCAGAGATCCCATATATCTGTTATCGAGTTTGTCATTGGTAATTGTCTGGCTAAACTTGATATGATATCACAACCAAAATATTAACATTGACCAGTGAGGATACAGCACCTTTCCATCGGCCCAGACACACTCATGTCTTAGTCCATTCGGACTGCTCTAACAAAATGCCATAAACTGAGTGGCCTGTCCACAATGGATTTGTTTCTCATGGTTCAGGAGGCTGAGAGTCCAAGACTAATGTGCGAGCATGGCTGCCTTCTGATGGTCCTCTTCCTGGTTCAGAGCTAGCACCTTCTCAAACAATCCCATGTGCCGGAAGGGGTGAGGGACCCCTCTGGAGCCTCTCTCGTAAGGGTGCTAATCCCATTCTTGAGGGCTTTGCTCTCATGACCTAAGTAACTCCCAAAGGTCCTCCCACTTTTTAATACCATCATTTTGGGGAGTTAGTATTTCACTATGTGAACCTTGTGGGGACCAAGACATTCAAACCATAGCACATCACCTTGCCCTTCTGTAGTCACACCTGATTCCCTTCCACACACAGCCTGCTACCCCAGCCATAACTGTTGACAACCAATAGGCTGTTCTCCATATCTGTGATTCTGTCACTTCATAAATATTGTCTAAGTGAAGACATGTAGTTTATAATCTTTGGGGATTGTCTTTTCACGCCATGTAATCCTCCAGACGGGCTTCCCTGGTGGCTCAGCTGGTAAAGAATCTGCCTGCAGTGGGGGAGACCTGAGTTTGATCCCTGGGTTGGGAAGATCCCCTGGAGGAGGGCATGGTGACCTACTCCAGTATGCCTGGCTGTATAATCCCCATGGACAGAGGAGTCTGGTGGGCTACAGTCCATGGGGTCGAAGAGTCTGACGTGACTGAGCGACTAAGCACTCACACACAGGATCCTCCAGAGATTCATCTAGTTTGTTGCACGTATCAATGGTTCATTCATTTTTGTTGCCAAGTAGTATTCCCTGGTATGGAAGTGGTGAAGTTTAAACATACACCTGTTTAAAGACATCTGGCTTTTCTACTTTGGGGCTATTACCAATAAAATAGCTGTGAACATTCATGTATAAGTTACTGTATAGATATAAGTTTTTGTTTCTTTGGAATGAATGTCCAGGAGTGCAGTTGGGTCATAATGATAGCTGCATGTTTTAATTAAAAAAAAAAAAAAAAAGTTGCCAAACCATATTATAGAGTTTCAGTGCCATTTAAAATTCCCACCGTTGATTTATGTGATCCAGTTTCCCTATTTGGCTATTTCCCTAGCCAGCATTTGGTGTTATCATTATTTTTTTGTTTGAGCTATTCTGATAGAAATACAGTGATATCTCACTGTAGTCTTACTTTGCATTTGATTGATGACTGGTAATGTTGAATATCTTTTTCTGTGCTTATTTGCCGTCTGTATATCCTCTTGAAAGGAATGTGTATTCTGCTATTGTCGAATGGAGTGTTCTATAAATGCTGATTACATTTGTTGGTTGATGATGATGAAATGAAGTTCATATTTTATGGCAGGACAAGAAAAAAATGAGATGTAAAATTTCTTTCAGCCCATTTGGGCCTCCCAGAGCCCTCCCCTATAGTATGTATTCTGCTTCTGCATTAACTAGACCTGTTTAGGAAACAACATTCTTTCTCATTCTAGTAAGAAGTTACCGTGATCACGACTTGCTTTGTATGACTTGTTTCTTACCTGCAGATCTGGGTTGTGTAAACGGTTGATATGTCATTTGATGAATAACTGTTTGTCTGCAAAACTTGTGGAACTGTGCCTTGACCTCTAACAGGCCCAACAGTCCTCAAGAGCTTTTTGAAAGACTGTCTCCTGGGTAATAGTCCCCAGGTCTTCAATAAAAATGTTCATTGTTTGCTGGGATCAACTGTTGATTAATTTTTCATCATTAGTGGTTTTGTTGAATTCTTCTCTGTCCTTATGGGTTTCTGTTGTTCTATCAGTTGCTGCGGGAGAGGTGTTGAAATCTCCGACTCGGATGATGTATTTGTCTATTTCTTCTTCCAGTCCTTGTCGGTTTTTGTTTCACATGTCTTACAGCTCTGGTGTTTGAATGTGATACACATTCAAGATTGCTGTGTCTTGGGGACTTCCCTGGTGGTCCAGTGGTTAAGACTGCATGCTTTTAATGCAGGGGGCGCGGGTTCATCCCTGGCTGGGAAACTGGGATCCCACACGCCACAAGACTGCTGTGTCCTGCTATGAGATTACCCTTTTATCTTTATGCCCCTCTCTGTCTCTAGTAATCTTTTCTGAAGTTTACTCTATCTGATGCTTTCACATCATATTTTTGATCCTCTGATTTGGGTTTTATAATAGAGACTTTTTTGTCCTTCTTTTTTAGGAATATATCATTCGGGTACAAAGAGGAATTTCCGCAGAAAATAGCTGGCAGGTAAGCTTTTTTTTTTTGTCACAGGAAAAATATTTAAACAAAATTCTGGCAGGAAATCATCTAAAAATCTACAAAAACTAAAACACACATAAATATACATTGTATTTCTTTTATAAAACTTTAGATCTAAGACATCTCTTACAAAAGGCTTTCTGTTCTCAGTTGTTTGGTTTAATTCATGTATGATGTTACCACAGAGATTAGGAATGTGTTCCCCAGTTGGACACAGAGTAAGCAGAGTAGGCAACTGACTTGTTTTGTTCCTCCTGTTGAATAATTCAAGCCTCCTCCCCTGAAGCCATGGTGTGGGTAGGGCAGGTTAGTAGTCAGTCCACCAGCTTGAAAGATGAGATCATGCCCTAGACATCATGCAGTTCGGATGTTGCATTTCATGGACTCTTAAGTCTAGTCATGGGCAGTTTCTAGGGCTAGGTCCTGCACTGACCACGGGCGATGTCTGTTTACAGCTCCAAGGCCTGCTTTCCTGATGGTTGGCCTCAGAGAAAGAGAACTTACTATATAGATCTAGAGGTCCTTTCCATCCCAGTTGACTTGCAGAGAGTGGCTGAATTCTATACAGGAGCCATTTCTTTCCTGTTGTAGTAATTATAATGACTTCTGTGTTCCATCTTCCAAAAATCTTACCTTGTCCTTCACAGCCCAGCTTGAACCTTACCTCTCACCTTAAGCAGTCTTTGACCTCAAAGGCCCGTACTTAGTCTTGTATTTGCCTGAAAATTCTAACTACTTTTAGTTGGAATAATTATAACATCACAGACTTGATGGACATGAGTTTGAACAAGCTCCTGGAGTTGGTGATGGACAGGGAAACCTGGTGTGCTACAGTCCATGGGATTGCAAAGAGTCAGACACGACTGAGCGACTGAACTGAACTGAACGTTTATTGTTAGGCACTGGCTCAAGCATGTTAATTCACTTAGCCCATTAAAGCCAGTTCTGTGCCATCACATTAGCCCCATTTTACATTCAAAAGTCAAGTTTTAGCTAGTCCAAGATCACACTGAAGTCCATGACGGAACAAGGTTAGAATTCAAGTATTCTCTATGCCACCTTTTGCTCCCTTGCAATTATTAGGTATGGCCCCATGTTTAACTTTTTGATATATATGTATGCCAAGCAGGCCCAAGGACAGTGTCCTACCAGAAAAATCAACCTTATATGTTAGTCTTGTAAATCCAGTGCTTTGGAGGCTGGGGAATCCTTAATAAAAATGTAGATACTTAACCTCCTGAATTTGTTTCCCTTTGGGTGGGTGGGGTCCTCAATGATCTCCAAGTAGTTCTGCACACTAATATTTGAGAATAATCAATAAACATTAGAAAAACTATTTGAAAGCCAGATAGCTTCCTTCCCCTCTGACTGAAGAGCTAGTGTAATTTGCTGTGGCATAATCAGTGGCACCAGTATAACTAAGAGAAAAGGCGTGGACAGTGGGTGTGGACTGTTGCCAGGAGGGGAGTTGGTGAAGGGTGGTGCTGGCAGGTGCATCCAGCCTCTAAACTGCTGTGATCTCAGAGAGCGGCAGCGTT
This sequence comes from Ovis aries, assembly GCF_016772045.2. NCBI lineage: Eukaryota > Metazoa > Chordata > Mammalia > Artiodactyla > Bovidae > Ovis > Ovis aries. The sequence continues at coordinate 43,084,965 of NC_056072.1, read as the reverse complement.
ATTCAGGGCAAAGATGGAAGAGCTTCAAAACTGTCTACATCCATTTACTTTGTTTTCATGTTCAGTTAAACTTTTTTTTTTTTTTTGGTAAATTATTAACTCATCTTTCTAGTTAACTAGGTGCCTAGGTAATTGGAAAAAAAAAAATTAAAGGGCTATTCACCCTCAAAACATCATCCTTCTCTCTTACCTCTTGGCATCTTGTGAATTTGGCTGGCATTAACCAGTTTCCCACGGCCCAGCCAACTCTGGGACACTGCTCGGTCTGCTTTCTGGGGCTGCCAAGTTAAACAAGTTAGGCTCCAGGTATAAGCCCTGCTACCCTTGGTGCAAGTGTCTTGACTCTAGAACGCCAATAAGTATTAAATAAGGAAATGAAAACTGATGGTTTGTGCTGAATCAAAACACCACTGTTTTCTTTCTTACAGATTGTTAGGAGATACAGTGACTTTGATTTGCTGAACAACAGCTTGCAGGTAATTATTCTAAAACACCAATGACACATTTATTGCAGGGGGTATCTTAGAAATGGGTTGGAAATGGCAACATCAGGATCAAGAAGTTATCAGATTTCCCTAGCAAAGGAGATAAGCTTGTACTTCAAACAGATGATGTGTGACTCTAAAAATAGACTTGGGGAATAAATGCCATTTATAATAGTCACCATACAGCCGGCCACCTTTGTGCCAGACTGCGTCCTTACCGCAGTCATGGGATGCTGTGTGTTATCTCCTTTTCACAGGTTAGAAATGCCTAGATGGATTAATAGAATTGTTCACTGAGAGCGGGGACTCTCAGACTCTCTTAAACTAGGCCACATAGTCAGCAGTACAGATCAGCACTCAGCAGTAACTAGAGACGCAGCCTTTTTCAGCATTACCTTTTTTCTCTTAAATATGTATTTCCAAATCCCTTTGGTTAAATGTTTGTAACTTGGTGGCCATAGTGGAAAGAGGGCTGAGCTGGAAACACATCTGGCTCTGCTACTGCTGCAGGGTCCTAGGGAAGCGTGGCCCCCTAGGGGTTGGCAGCATTGCCACGCCCCACCTGGCAGACTGGCCTTCAAGCGCCAGGATTATTGAAGCCCACTGGGGCTTCCCTGGTGGCTAAGGCCATGATTCAGGAAAGAATCTGCCTGTAATGCAGGAGACCTGGGTTCCATGCCTGGGTTGGGAAGTTCCCCTGGGAAGGAAGTGGCGACTCACTCCAGTATCCTTGCTTGGAGAATTCCATCAACAGAGGAGCCTGGTGGGCTACAGTCCATGGGGTCGCAAAGAGTCAGACACGACTGAGGGACTAACAGTTCTCTGTCACTTTCATTGGGCCTTTATTGTATCTCAACTTTGAATGGTGGCATAAATCCTTGAACCAGCATGCTTAGCTCACGACCAGCTCACCTGGGAGGTGCACTGTCTCATCACTGATTCTGAGTGATCTCCGATCCTATCCACAGAGGGCAGGAGGATGGAGGGCTGGGAGGGAATGTCATGCTGCCTGTCCATCAAAAGGCCATTTTTTACTGAGCAGCCTTTGGAAAAAGAGCATTTGTAGAGTCCAGACTTTCACATTATTTGCAACACTGCTGAATGCCATGTTCTCCATCCAGCAAAACTGGCCTGAGTATCTGCAGACCTTTATGTCATTGACATATGGTCTTGCTTCACACATGGTGTCTGTCTCCATTTTAATTGTAGTGTGACCAGTTTAAATATCCAGATAGAATATCAACAGAGATCAGATTCTCAGAGATGGCTTTAATTGGTTTCACTTGTGGATTTTAAGAGCATAGTCTTTCCACTCAGACAAAAACTGGGTGTCTGATGACTATTGTAGGTGAGCCACTGACTGACATGCTGTTTATTCCTGCATTGGGTCTTCCCCACAAGGCTCTCCAGACATTTCCATGTGCTCAAAGTGGCATGAACATCTGGGAGCTAATGTTGGGCCTACTATGTGCTTTCATCTTTATGCACAAGTGAACCCTTGCCTGATTTTAAAAGAAAGGGTCGTGATTTTGTACAGTGCTATTCAGCCAGGGCTGAGTAAGAATCATGAGAGAGATACTTCTGAAATGGAAACTGCCTGGGCCTAGACCCCAAGAATACAGGGTGGGAAGGAAAGTCTTATCTCCTGCTTGTTCTTGCTTTGGGGATATAAAGTTGAATCTCCATGACTATTCAGTTATGGCCTTATTTAATAGAATAGAAATTTATTTTTACATCAGTGTAATTTTCCCTTTTAAAATGGGCACTTTCAATGTGCATCTTATTTCAAATGCAAATATCCACGTGTATTGATGTTGGCTTGTGTTGGGCAGGATATGGCCAGACAGCACTTCAGTGGGAGGTTTTCCTGGATCCAAGTAAACAGACAGAAGAAAGTACATACAACTTTTTGGCAGTAAAATAATTTCAAAACAACCTCCATAAAACAGACCCAAAAGACTCCAAAACCACAAAATAAAACTGTGACTATGAATTTCAGTTTCTGATTACCCTTCTGACAGATAAATGAGTTCCTGCTGAAGGAAGAGAAATATAATACACATATGCAGGGTTGTTTGAATCCAATAGAAAAAATATCTAAGTGAAATAAAGCAGTGTGTAAAAGTATCCATGCAATATAATAATTACATGAAATGTTTAGGAAAAATGATTGGGAGGAAGTTTGCCAGAATGTTAACAATGGGGACCTCCAGGTGGCAGGATTATGGGTTCTGTTGTTTTTTTTTCCCCCCTGGTTCTTTGTACCATTCTGTACTTTCCAAGTTCAGTACAAATAAACACGTGCAAGTTATATAAGTGGAAAAACAGAAGAAGAGCTGTATTTTCCCAATTTTTTGTAGCGAATATATCTTGTGATAACAGTGAAGAGAAACCACTACCTTATTTTAAAGGCACCATCAAATCAATGACCATACAGGGAGATAGAATGAGACACGGGAAAAGACAGCAGCAGGAGCTACAGTGATGAGAACTGTAGGGGACCCTCAGGCTTGAGACGGGGACCCAGCCTCTGCCTGGGCTCTGGTACTTCCTCTCTGTCCTCACTGTCTCCATATGAAGCTAAAAGGCTGAACCAGATGACTTCGCAGATCTCTTATAGCACAAATGTTTTGTGATTTGGTTTCACTGCCCATTTTTCACATGGGAGAGACTCTACTGAACACTGAGGGGAAATGGGGACAAATTAGGGTCTGATGAGCACTTAGCGCTCCTTGGAATACTTGCTGGAATGGAGTTCAAGGCAATTTGCAGATTATTAACGGAAGTGGGACATCAGCTGATTCAGAGGTAGAAGATTTTTTCCTCCAGACAAAAAAAACTAGTTTTCTGGAAACTGATAGAGTTTGCCATGGAGTTTAGAAGTTTTTGCTGGGCTAGCATGGGTCAGGTTACGGGCTCGAGACCCCGCTTTGGCTGTCAATCCCACTTTGCTTTGTCACTCTGCAGGTGTTACAAGTAGAGGAACTCTGGGGACTTCTCTGCTGGCTTTACTGTTCTCTTTCCTTTATACAGGGAACTCAAGAATGGAATCCAAAGGGCACTTTAAAAAGGGAACAGTTTTTAAAAAAAAAGTCATATGAGGTGCCTTTGCTTGAAGTCGTCCCTGTGGAGGTGTCTAGGAAGTCAGTGGCTGAGGGCCTTCATCATATGTGTGCTAGTATTCTCTTGCCCTCCTTTCTAACAAGTCACAGGAGTTCTAAACTTTATATTCTGTGATGGGTAAGCATTTGAGAAGTTCTGGGAGAAGCTGAAAGAGAAAGTGAACTTCTCTTGAATGCTAGCCTCCTGTCAAAGGCAAGATTTTAAAATCACACACACACTGCAAAGTTTCAACACCTGAAGAAAAATTTCTCCTGAGAACCCAAACCGGGGCAGAAAAGCACCTGCCATGTGCCTAGCAGACTGACATGGCAGAGACACTCTACTCTCAGCTGTTGGCAAAGAATTCTTTGTGTCACCTGATGATTTGGAAGAGCTGATGAGGTATCTGGGCAGAGCAGTCCATTTCAGTTCAGTTCAGTTCAGTTCAGTCACTCAGTTGTGTCTGACTCTTTGTGACCCCATGGACTGCAGCACGCCAGGCTTCCCTGTCCATCACCAGCTCCTGGAGCTTGCTCAAACTCATGTCCATCGAGTCGGTGATGCCATCCAACTATCTCATCCTCTGTCGTCCCCTTCTTCTCCTGCTTTCAATCTTTCCCAGCATCAGGGTCTTTTCCAGTGAGTCAGTTCTTCACATCAGGTGGCCAGAGTATTGGAGCTTTAGCTTCAGCATCAGTCCTTCCAATGAATATTGAGGACTGATTTCCTTTAGGATGGACTGGTTGGATCTTCTTGCAGTCGAAGGGACTCTCAAGACTCCAACACCTCAGTTCAAAAGCATCAATTATTTGGTGCTCAGCTTTCTTTATAGTCCGGCTCATACATGACTACTGGAAAAACCATAGCTTTGACTAGACGGACCTTTGTTGGCAGAGTAATGTCTCTGCTTTTTAATATGCTGTCTAGTTTACCTAAAGAGAAATGATGCTTGACTTAAAAAAAAAATAATTTATAATAATTTTTTTTAAAGCTTGGAGGTCACCAAGTTTGAAACAGATAGCTTATCTAATTCATTCTGACATCCCCACTGTGAGTGAAAAATAGCCCTAACTGGGGTTTAAATCTGATCTTGTCAGATGTGACTTTCCATTCTGAGTGACCTGGGCTTCAGCTGAGTCTGCTCTTGAGTGAGTAGTGCAGGCAGATGTGCTGATATTGGCTGGTGGTATATATATATATATATTTTAATCCTTATTGTATATATGATAACTCTGATGAGCAAAAGTGTTTTTCTTTTTTTAATTGAAAAATAATAAATAAGATACTTTAACATTTCATAGTATAGAATTAAAAATTGATTGACCAACCCACTCCCAGAAGTAGCTACTCTAAAGCAGGTAGAGTAAGTCCTTTTAGACATTTTTCGTGTATATGTAACTGTATGCCTGGGCTTACACGTAGGTGCACACCGACACGCAGATGAGATTATATCCTGCAACTTATTAAAAGAGTTTTTAAAAGAAATAAATCAATTATATTTTCAGTAACACATTACCATTGATTCCAGTGCTCCTGAACAAAAATAGTAATAAAACAATTGACTTGGATGTGTACCAGATGAGTGATGTGCTTGCTTCATAACTTTGCTTTTCTATTTAGTTAATAAAGAAACTGCTGTTCCATAAAGCGTAATTGTATGAGAGAGGAAAACAGCCTGAAATTGAGTGTCTTATCTGGCAGTGAATTTGGCCATGGTTGAAAATTCACTTTGTGCTCTAACATATTTTCATAAGTGTGTTGTAGAAACAGGCAGTTCAGAATTATCAGCCTACCTTTTCATCTTGCCTAATTCAAGTTCAAGGCCTAATTCAAGTTCAAGGTTCAAACTTGCCTAATTGCCAAGTTCAAGATCTTCATTGTTTGAAAAAATGGGGGGAAGCAGGCTCAGTTAGGTTTGCTCACATGGATGATTTAGATGACATGCTTCTCTGAATTCAAGATGCCTTTCTGTTTTAGACCTTGCCCTAGATGAGTACACATGCCACTTGGACCACTCTAAGCACAAGGGTAGACTAGTACTGCTCATTGAAAGCAGTGTTTTGCTCATTAAATTATGACACCAATCTGATACTTTGTTTTTTAAGTTTAAAAAATAGAATCAAAGTTTTAAATGATCTGGAAAATGATGTAGATTGCACACCTGCATTTACTTTTCCTTTCTCCCCAAGCCACTCTAAAACAGCAGTAAATTTGATCTTGTGTATGTACACACACACACACACACACACACACACCCCTTCAAGGACAAATAGGAGAGGAGAAAATTATAACAAAAACATTAAAAACTAAAAATCCAGTGGATGAGAGCTAACTAATTAAGCAGATATGGGAAGGCGGAATTACGAGATGGCAGTAAGGGTGGATAAACCCACTGGGTCCCGATTGACAGCACCAAGTGCTACCTCCAACGTGGGGTGAGGTCAAGCTAAAATCAGGAGTTGAAAGTATGTTTAAGTAGTTGGATCCCCACAGCTCCCCATCTGAGCAACTTATGCCTGCTCTTCTCCAGTGGAGAAACTGGGTTTTTTGCCTCTGGAGAGAGTTGAACATTCTTTGGACTGGAGAATGCAGGCACAGTTGGAGATATTTACATAATAAAGAGGAGACCTGTCCAAATAAAGACATTTTTTATTAACGTGCAAGGTTTCAAACAATTCTCCTTTTCTAGGAAGCTGACAGAGGGTATCTCGACCAAAAGTGAGGGGATTATCTAAGATAAAGGCAGGCATGGATATAGAAATGGGGTTTAGCAGGAGAAAGGGCAGAGGCTTCTCTAACATGGTGGTGAAGGGAGGTCCTGGGACGCAAGTCTTGTGGCAGGTCTAGGGACCACCTGTCCTGCTTGGAATAGGTTGCTGGGTTCTGGAAAGTGCTCTTCAAGATGACATTGTTTCATCTTTGTATCTCAGCGTGTTCAAGAAAGGCTTAGATGGAGAGTTTGTAGTTGAAGAGAAAACTAGAAAAAAAAATGTTAGTTGACAGAAAGTAGTAGTAAGCATGCTCTTTGACTCAGTTGTGAGTATATTTTACCTAATGTAAGCATGCATGCTGCACTTATTTAAGTGATGGTATCATGCTGTTGGAAGAATTAGGTTTAGAATGTGTGTGGATGAGATCAGGTCGTGAAAGAGAACTTAACCCTCATCTCCAGTAACGAGAAACTTGCAGATAATGCCTAAAAGTGAAAAATCGAGGCATAACAATGTAAACCATCACTTCTTCCAAAAGATCAGCTGAAAGAGTTGAATGTGGCCCCCTTTGGGGAGTGGGGAATGGATATGTCACCTTTCGGCTGGGGTGGTGGGGAGCGAGCATCATGGGACTGCCAGTGGTAATAAACAAAAGTATTTGACTCTCGGAAAATATGTTTATGTGTAAATTTCATTTAAAAAATTAAGTCTTAAAGTGCTACACTTAGTAAAGTATTTTATCAGTTCTAAGATGTACAGGTTTTCACAGTTTTACAATACGACTGATTAGGATGTATCCTGAAATGTTTTAGACCTAACGAAACCTGTTGGCTCAGGGATTCTGCTATTCTGTCTTATTTGGGGATGACATGAGTATAATACTTTTCTTTTTTCTTTTTAATTAAAGATTGCAGGCCTAAGTCTACCTCTTCCTCCCAAAAAATTGATTGGTAACATGGATCGTGAATTTATAGCTGAGAGGCAGAAAGGTCTTCAGAACTATCTCAACGTTATCACCACAAATCATATCTTGTCTAACTGTGAGCTGGTTAAGAAGTTTCTAGATCCAAACAACTATTCTGCAAACTACACTGGTAAGTAGAGGAATCTATCAGCTACATTCCTGGGATAAAAGAGGCACTTTTCTTTGCCGGAGATAATATATGTGGGACAAACTCTCCTTCCAGATGGGGAGATGTGTTCTAGGGCATTCAGTTCAGTTCAGTTCAGTCCCTCAGTCATGTCTGACTCTTTGTGACCCCATGAATTGCAGCACGCCAGGCCTCCCTGTCCATCACCAACTCCCGGAGTTCACTCAAACTCATGTCCATCAAGTCGGTGATGCCATCCCGCCATCCCTCTGTCATCCCCTTCTCCTCCTGCCCCTAATCCCTGCCAGCATTTCTTTTCCAATGAGTCAACTCTTCGCATGAGGTGGCCAGAGTACTGGAGTTTCAGCTTCAGCATCAGTCCTTCCAAAGAACACCCAGGACCCATCTCCTTCAGAATGGACTGGTTGGATCTCCTTGCAGTCCAAGGGACTCTCAAGAGTCTTCTCCAACACCACAGTTCAAAAGCATCAATTCTTTGGCGCTCAGCTTTCTTCACGGTCCAACTCTAGGGCATTATTCATCTGCCAGTACTTACCTGATTGTAATTTACTGTAGATATCTAAGAAGAACATATTTTTAAACTGGAAGATAATTGCTTTATAATGTTATGTTAATTTCTGCTGTACCATAAAGTGAATCAGCTGTATGTACACATATATCCCCTCCCTCCTCAGCTACTGACCGCCACCCCCAGCCCACCCTCTAAGCTGCCATGGAGCACTGAGCTGAGCCTGGTATATTTTACTGCGGTTTTCCACTACCTATCTGTGTCACGTGTGGTAGTGCATATGTGTCAGTCCCAATCTCCCGATTCATCCCACCCTCTCCTCTCCCCACTGTCCACATATGCCTTCTCTATGTCTGCATCTCTGTCCTGCCTTTGAAACAGGTTCATCTGTACCATTTTTCTAGACACACTTATATGTGTTAACAGATATTTATTTTTCTCTTTCTGACTTACTTCCCTTGGTGTGACACACTCTAGGTCCATCCATGTCTCTATAAGACAAAAATTAGTTCTAAAATATTTTTAATGCTTGTTTAGAAAAATACGGAAGAGAACTTGTCTGTGTACAAAGTCTTGTCATTATTATCTTGCCTGACAAAACTGAGAGTAAATAGTCCACAGTGATCTGTACAGTAATGTCAGTTTGATTTATATTTGCCTGTTTTTGTGTTTACAATATATATTATGCCTGGCTCTTTTGGGAATTACTTTAAACACAATAGTGATTCAGAAGGGGCCTTTCTGTGTCTTCCCAGTTGCTTGCTGAAACCTGCTGTGTGCAAAGCCTGGGGAGCAGGTGGTCCCTTTCCAAACCTTCCCTGGACAGAGCAGCAGCCAGGGGCCTGAGTGGGAAAGGGTGCCAGTCACACACACGGCCAGCAGCAGTTCTGTAAGCCCATTGTCAGCAGAATGAGTGATTAAATGTTTAATACACTCTGGCATGGTCTTGAACAGGCCAATAGAAGCTGTTGTAAAACCAAACCAGTGACTAGAATTCAGCCAATTTGTTAAAGCTAAACCATGCTGAGAGTGTAAGTGGAACACTGGGTATCATTAATAAGCTGATTTCCTTGCTAAGAGAATAGACTGTTTAGAGGCTACATTTTGCGTCCTTAGAACACTCCTTTTGAAGTAATTAGAAGGAGATGCTTTTATTCTTGTGTCAGATAGAGGGAAACAGAGGACTGCTTATCAGGCACGAAACTTTTCTTGATCTTATTTTTAATTAATTAACTGATTAAGTTTTGGCCATGCTGGGTCTTCGCTGTTCTAGCTGTGATGTGCGGGCTTCTCATTGTGGTAACATCTCTTGTTTCTGGGCACGGGCTCTAGGGTGAGGGCTTCAGTAGCTGCAGCACGTGGACTCAGTAATTGCAGCTCCCAGGCTCCAGAGCACAGGCTCAGTAGTTACGGCGCATGGACTTTGTTGCTCCGAGGCATGTGGAATCTTCCTGGGTCAGGGATCGAACTGATGTCTACTGCAGTCTACCAGGGTAGCCTGAAACTTTTCTGCATAATGGAATCACCTGGGGAGCTTTAAAAAAAATTCCAATGCCCAGACTGCATTCATGCCAGTCAAATCAGAATCTCTGTGGATGGGGTTCATAGTTTGTAAGCTTGCCCTCCCCAGAGATTCCAATATGCAGCCGAGTTTGAAAACCACAGTTGGAAATTGCTACTCACATCACGGGTCCTCTGACCAGCAGCACTGGCATCATCGGGAGCTTGTTAGGGATGTAGCATTCAGGCCCCAGCCCAAACCTGGAATCAGGATGTGGTTTTTAACAAGGTCCCCAGGTCATTTGCATGCATATTAAAGTTTGAGGAGCCTCGCCCGAGAACATGCCTGTCGTCTTCTAGTGAAAGTGCCTGCAGGGGTAAGAAGAATGCCTTTGTAGAAAGCAACCCACTGAAGGGAAGTTTATTTCAAACTCATATTTGCTGTAAGTTATGAAACAGAACTTTGAGTTGTTACAAGGCTTGCATTTTTACCCCACTTGTTTCTTGGAGCTCATTGGAGAAAAGGCATCACCGGCCTGGGGCTCCCAGGACAACTCGTGTTCTCTCAGAGCAGGTCTCCCATGGCTTTCATTTCACCTACGTCACCTCACTTGTTCCAGGATTGTCACACCATGGACTCTGGGCTGACTTTTATCGAGTCCCTTGCAGCTCAGCCCTGTTCACTGGTTTGTTCGTCCGCGTCGTTTCCCGACAGTGTCTGCTAGTGTCCTCCTGAGGTCAAATGTCACGGGGTAGTGTACATGTGATGATGCTATCCATTCCGGAGGCTTGACTCTCTGCTTTGCCATGCCATGTCCTGGGTGTGGGGCTGGGTGTTGGGGTACAGGTGCAAGGAAAATGTGCTCCTTGTTCTCAGGGAGCTTGTACTAGAAATACCTTGAGTTGCCAGGGGATCAGAGCTAGCAGGGACCTTGCAGCAGATGCATCTAGACTAACCCTCTTATTTTATTTATTTTTTAATGTAAGTGTGTTGTTGTTTTCCTTCCAGTTTTATTGAGATATGATTGACATACAGCACTGAATATGTTTAGGTATATAGCATAGTGATTTGACTTACATACATTGTGACATGAGGATCACCGTAAGTTTAGTGACCATCCGTCATCTCATAGAGATGCAGGATTAAAGTAGGAAAGGGAAATTGCTTCTGTGTGATAAGAACTCTTCGAGTTTACTCTCTTAGTAACTTTCATGCATAATGTACAACAAAGTTAGTTATATTTATCGTGCTGGGTATTGCATTCCTAGTACTTATTTATCTTATAGCTGAAGTTTGTACCTTTTGGCCACCTTCATTTAATTCCCCATCCTCCTACCTCCAGCCCCCACCTCTGGTAACCACAAATCTGATCTCTTTTTCTGTGCGTTTTTGACGAATAATTGACCTGCACTACTGTGTTAGTTCCTGTTACACAACATTATGATTTGATGTTTCTATACCTGTCAAAATAATCATCATGATAAGTCTACTTACATATGTCACCATAAAAAGATATTATGTAGTTATCAACTGTATCCCTCCATGTTGTTGCAAATGGCAAGATGTCATTCTTTTTTGTGGCTGATTAGTATGCCCCTGTGATACCTAGGTTGCGTCCACATCTCAGCCACTGTGAATAATGCCACAGTGAACATGGTGGGTGTGTATATTTTCTTCTAGTTAGTGTTTTCATTTTCTTCTGGCAAATACCAAGGAGTGAAATTGAACAACCATATGGCAGTTCTGCGTCTGAAGTTTTTGAGGGCTCTCCGTATTCTTTGCTGTAGTGGCTATTTCAAGTTACCTTCTCATCAGTAATCCACAAGGGTTCTTTTTCTCTGCATCTTCACCAAAACTTGTTATTTATTCGTGGTCTTTTTGATGATAGCCATCCTGATGGGTGTGAGGTGATAACTTCACTGTGGTTTTGATTTGCATTTCCCTGATGAGTACTGATGTTGAGCATCGTTTCATGTACCTGTTGGCGATCTGTCTGTCTTCGTGGGAAAAATGTCTATTCAAGTATTCTGCCCATTTTTTAATAGTGTTTTTTGTGTTTTGATATTTAGTTGTATGAGTTCTTTGTGTATTTTGAACATTAACCATTTGTCAGATACGCTGTTTGCAAATCTGTTCTCCGATTCAGTAGCTGGTCTTTTTCTTTTGTTGATGGTTTTCTTTGCTGTGCAAAAGCATTTAAGTTTGATTAGGTTCCATTGGTTGGTTTTTGCTTCTTGTGTTTCCCAAGGGGGCATATCAAAAAAAACATTGCTAAGACCAATGTCAAAGAGTTTGTCACCTGTGTTTTCTCCTAGGAATTTTATGTTTTTAGGTCTTCCATTTATGTCTTTAATCCATTTTTAGTTTATTTTTGTATATGATGTGAGAGAGTAGTCCAGTTTGGTTCTGTTGCATTCAGCTGTCTAATTTTCCCGAATTTATTGAAGAGGTTGTCTTTTCTCCATTGTATATTCTTGCCTCCTTTGTCGTATTAATAGATTAATTGCTGATAGAAGTACGGGTTCATTTCTGGGCGCTCTGTTCTGTTTCTTCATGCTTTGTGTGTGTGCTTGTGCACATCCCAGTACCATACTGTTTTGACTATTGTACCTTTGTAGTGTGCTTTGAAATCAGAAGCATGATACTTCCAGCTTTTCTTTTTCAAGATTGTTTTGACTATTCAAGATCTCTTCTGTTTCCATAAAAATTTAGAATTATTTGCTCTAGCTCTGTGAAAAAAAGCTAGTGATATTTTATAGGGATTGCACTGAATCTGTAGATTGCCTTAGCCTGTACAGTCATTTTAGCTATATTCATTCTTCCAGTCCATGGACACAGTATATCTTTCCATCTGTTTGTGTCCTCTTCACTTTCTTTCATTAGTGTCTTAGAGTTTTTAGAGTACAGATCTTTTACCTGTTTAGTTGGATTTATTCTTCTTGATATGATTGTAAATGGAATTGTTTTCTTACTTTCATTTCTTTGTGATAGTTTCTTGTTAGTATACAGAAATGCAACCAGTTTCTGCATATTAATTTTGTATCCTGCAACTGTGCCAAACTCATTGAGTTCCAGGAGAACCCTCTCATTTTATACATGAGCGGTCTCCCAAGAAGGGCCTTACCTAGGGTTGCACATTTGTATGATTGCACAAGTGTCTAGTGTCTGAATGTTTCTCAATTAAAATGCTGCTCAGCCCCTGGAGCATTGTCTGATCCCTATATCTCCTCCTCATGTCCTTCTCTACATGCTGCTCTTGTCCTGATTTTTCCCCTCTCTCCCAGGATGCCAGACAATCAGGAATCCAAAGGAGATGAGCACAGGAGTGTGAGAAAACTGTCAGAGACTCCTGCCAGAACCCAAACACTTAAGTAGCTGCCGCTATTTAGAGGGCACAGTCCTGATGAAACAATAAGGGTTGGGTGCTGTTTTCAGAGAAGTGCTGATTAATTTCCCCCTTTGCATGAAATGTCAGAACTTTGTCTTTCCTCTGCGCTGACTCACCAAGTGCCTCAGGAAAGGGAAACCCAGGCCACCTCCCCCACATCAGCTTAACTGAGCTGTTCCCCAAAGAGCAGGGCAGTCTTGTCCAGGTTTCCCAAAACTTACAGTGTGGCCCATGGCCCCCAAGGGCACCCCGTGCACCTCCAGCTTTCGGCATTTCCTCTGTAATATGGATACTGTCTGTACCTCTCCTTAGTTTCTGTGGCCACTGTCCATCTTCCCTTCAGCAGGATCTGAGTTCTGTGTTCAGGTGTGGCTGAAACCACCAAGGCCACGTTTCCTGCCCATTGCTCTGACTGAGCCTGCAGGTGTTTTGTCAGAGGAGACATGTTGACGCCACCCATTCCCCAGGGGATGGGTGGCCAGCAGCTCTCAGGACATCAGCAGCTCCCTGCTTTCCTCTCTGGGACCCCAGCCGGGGATTGCTGGTCCTTTTCTTCCTTTCCTTCTGTTTTTGCTGTTGTTCAGTTGCTCAGTTGGGTCCCACTCTTTGTGATCCCATGAACTGCAGTACGCCAGGCTTCCCTGTCCTTCACTATCTCCTGGAGTTTGCTCAGACTCATGTCTGTTGAATCCATGATGCCATCCAACCATCTCATCTTCTGTCATCCCCTTCTCCTCCTGCCCTCAGTCTTTCCCAGCATCAGGGTCTTTTCCAGTGAGTCAACTCTTCGCATCAGGTGGCCAGAGTATTGGAGCTCAAGGTTCAGCATCAGTCCTTCTAATGAATATTCAGGACTGATTTAATTTAGGATTGACTGGATTGATCTCCTCGCTGTCCAAGGCACTCTCAAGAGTCTTCTCCAGCACTACATTTTGAAAGCATCAGTTCTTTGGCTGTCAGCCTTCTTTATGGTCCAGCTCTCACATCTGTATGTGACTACTGGAAAAACCATAGCTTTGACTGTATGAACCTTTGTGGGCAAAGTGATATCTGTGCTTTTTAATATGCTGTTTGGGTTTTTCATAGCTTTCCTTCCAAGGCACAATCATCTTTTAACTTCATGGCTGCAGTCACCATCTGCAGTGATTTTGGAGCCCAAGAAAATAAAATCTGTCACTGTTTCCAAGTTTTCCCCATGTATTTGTCATGAAGTGATGTGTCTGGATGTCATGATCTTCATTTTTTGAAAGTTGAGTTTTCAGCCAGCTTTTTCATTCTCGTCTTTCACCATACTTTCTGCCGTTAGGGTGGTATCATCTGCATATCTGAGGTTGATATTTCTCCCAGCAATTGATTCCAGCTTGTGATTCATCCAGCCTGGCATTTCACATGATGTACTCTGCACGGAAGTTCAATCAACAGGGTGACAATCTATAGCCTTGATGTACCCCTTTCCCAATTTTGAACCAGTCTGTTATTCCATGTCTGGTTCTTACTGTTGCTTCTTGACCTGCATACAGGTTTCTAAGGAGGCAGATAAGATGGTCTGGTATTCCAATCTCTTTTTACTACCAAATTCACTGAAACGAAATATGGATCCTTGGTACTTTGTTGAGGGTTGGTTTGGGGTTGTTCGTTTGAATTAAAAAGTCTAATTGAGGGCCAGCTGTTGTACAGGGAAATCAGTTGTCTCCTGGCCAGTCATGCAGGGTTTATGTTGAGAAACATGTACACATATACAGACATCGCCTTATTCATCTTGTTAGCAAGGTATAGCCATCACTGCACTGTAACCATCTTCCCACCTTAAACCACTCCGTAAATAAGCTTTTTAATGTCCATGCAGAAGTCAGTTGGACCAGAAATCAAGAGGCCTGCATCCTGGCCCCAGCTTTCTTATTAGCAGCAGCCTCTCCACTCTGTAGGCCTCGGGGTCCTGACTGATAACATAAGAGATGGAGGTGGGGAGAGTGGACCAGATAGTATCCAAAGCTCTCTTCTAGCTCTAAAATCCCAAGAGTCCTGTGAACAGGTCAGATAGTAGTGGGCTCCAGGGTGGAGTGGAAGAGAGAGGGAGGGTTTGGGCAGGAGGGGAGGGTGGGAGTGAAGGTGAGATTATATTCAGAACAAGAGCAGGGTGCTTCAGAAAGGCTGCAGTTTGCTGTAACATACCAGCTGGTCTGTATTCCCTGCAGTCACTTCATGGGGCTAAGATCTAGGTGGTCAAAGGCTGCACACAGTGGGGGCAGCTGGTACTTTCTGAGCTGAGAAGTCTGAGCTCTGTGGGGAGTGTAAGGTGGACTTGAAGGTGTCACTCTGCGTTTCCTGTCTGGGGCTTGTTTGTCAGCATCTAGAGAGCATGAGAGTCAGACACGACTGAGCGTCTTCACTTTCACTTTTCACTTTCATGCATTGGAGAAGAAAATGGCAGCCAACTCCAGTGTTCTTGCCTGGAGAATCCCAGGGACGAGGGAGCCTGGTGGGCTGCCGTCCATAGGGTCGCACAGAGTCAGACACAACTGCAGCGACTTAGCAGCAGCAGAAGAAAGCATGCAGTTTCCCTCATAGGTCTGTCAGTGCTAATGAAAGGGAGGGCAGATGCCTTCCTTTTCATGGATTTCATGTGCTCATGAATGAGTGTGCACACCCATTGCGCATGGATTCAACCCTTGCTACTGTGGGGTAGTCGCTTAGTCATGTCCGATTCTTTGCGACCCCATGGACTGTAGCCTGCCAGACTCCTCTGTGTATGAGATTTCCCAGGCAAGAATACTGGAGTGGGTTGCCATTTCCTTTTCCAGGGGAATCTTCTCAACCCAGGATCGAACCCACGTCTCCTGGTTGGCAGGCAGATTGTTTCCTACTGAGCTATTTAGGAAGCCCGTTGAACCCTTGGTTAGTTCTTACTTCATCAGATATTTACTGAGCACCTGCTATGTGACAGGTACTGTGACTGCAGCACCAAGCAGGAAATAGTCTCCTAACCCAACTCCTGCCCCAGGAAGGAGTACTGGGGTAGGAGTACTTCTGTAGGGAGATTGACTGGTAAAGACTGTGCCAGGTTAAAGACGTGATAGCACCTCGAAGGTGGGGGTCCAGGTAGAGATGACCCAGCTCTGAAGGTGGAGGAAGGCTTCCCAGAAGAGGTGATACCTGCATGGAGACCTGAGGTGAGTAGAAGTTAGCTAGGCCAAGAGGCAAGGGCCCGTACTCCAGGAGAGAAAGAAGTAAATATTTCTGTATGGCTATGGGCTCTGCCATGTTTAAGATATTTCTTTCTAAAGCCAATGATCACAGTCTCGTGGAAGACTAGTAGGACAGAATGCCGTAGGAGAGGGCCGTGTGGAGCACTGGAGAGTACAGAGGAGGGAAGAAGGGAGCAAGCCCTGGCTAGGGGAGCAGCAAGTTTGGGTTGAGCCTCAAAGGTTGGATGGGCAGGAATAGAGAATGCTGAGGATTAGGGTACGCCAGTCTTCAGGGGCCATGGCAGGTACACTCTCAGTGGCAAGAGTGTGAGGCTCACACATTATTGGACGGTGGGGGTAGGGGGGCTAAAGACTGAAGGTGTAAGATTTAGAAGCTTGGTCCTAATTGGTAAGGACATGGGGCGCCAACAAAGACTTCTAAGCAGAAGACATTTAGGATTGAAATGTGTTACCTGAATCTGAGGAGGGAAGGGATTAATATTGGGAGCATGGTGGTCGTGTGGCTTACTTGAGAATAAATCATAGCTCAGAGGAAAGACAATGTCCTGTCTACAATTTCCTGATCCCAAAGATAAAAAAGAAGGAAAAAAAAAGCTATTTTCTAATCCTTAATTTGTCAGTAACAAGTCTAAACATGTTACATTTACTCACAGCTACTTCCCCCACTCCAAAAACAATGTACAATGCACAGTAAACATGGTGAAATAATGAGATTGTCAGGGATTATGAGTCACTGTTAGTTCTGAACCAACTGTCCTTTAAAGTCTCTGAGAATGACAGTGTATCGCATTTAGAAGATTATTTTTCATAATCCTTCTCAATGTTGTGATTTTCACGTAAAAGAATATCTTTTGAAGTAGCTTACATTCAAGTTATTTTGGAAATGCTGAAAGCCTTTTATATCAGCATTACTTACAGAAAAAGTTCAGAGCTTCCAGTGTTGGTTATAAAAATTCGTCTGCTGCCGCCACACCCAACCTCTCCAAATGGTTGTCACATTGGAGTAGTTAAAGCGAACGTAAATGGAGTCTGTTCTGTATCTGTCATCTCATATTCTTTTAGGTGCAGACAGCACTGACACTTTACATATTGAGTCAATAAGATTGTTTTCTTCCCCAAATCTCTTAATTGATAATGTACTCTAAAATATATCAAAATAATATTGTCTGCCAAGCTCTAGGCATAGTAGTTCCAGACTAGGTCATTTCAACACATGGAAAGAGTTTCTGCTGAATCCCTGGTGCCTGGGATGTAACTGATGCTTGGCAGAAGTGCAGTTTCACAGTGGATTTGCAGGATTGCTGTTTGCTTTCAGGGATCCAGCGTGGCTTTCATTCACTCGCTACATTGAGGGGGAAAAGAGCAAATTACAGATGTTGCTTTTCGCAGGAAATGTAAAAAGCACAGTTATTCTGATGATTTTTTTATACTGTGAACTTTAAAGAACTTCCTCTTTTCATTGTCTTTGTAGAAGGGGGAAACGTTCTCATGATAAACACAAAGAGAAGGATGGATTTTTTTTTTTCCAGTAAGCAGATGTACAGTGGTTTCCCACAACAGAGCCATGTTGTTGCTGTGCATGGATGTTTTTCTAAAACACTGGCTTTTATTTCCAATATATATATTTAAGGCTAATCGCTTCTTTGTTGGTGAAAGCTATAATTTCATGAGGAATGAAGATGGGATAAATACCACTTGAAGCAATGTTTAATGCTATTCCAGGGTGACCTTAGGACACATTTTGAGTTTTGTGCTCCAGTTGTTGTCTGGTACATATATTGAATTCTTGGCTTAAGACAACTAGTTTGCATATTTTAGATCTTCCAGTTTAATTATTCTGTTACTAATTACTTTCTTTAATAAACTTTTGATTTTAGAATAATTTTAGATTTACAGAAAAAATAATGGCAGTGATAGTATAGAATTTCCGTATATGCCCTCATCCAGTTTCCCCTAATGTTAACATTTTACGTGAGCATGATACATTTATATCAAAACTAAGAAATGAGCATTCACACATTACTATTAATTATAGTTTTATTCGGATTTCATTGGATGTTTCATTACTGTTGTTATTCTGTTCCAGGATCCAATCTAGAGTCCCATGTTTTATTTACTCTGTGTTCATTTTTTTATAATTAAATTTTTAAAGACCATCAAAATTTCACTTGCAAGAATAACATCTTAAGCATATGGCACTTTCCTGATATGTTTGTCTAATAAATACGTTTCCAAAATATCTTTGCAGAGATTGCCTTACAACATGTTTCCATGTTCTTCCGGTCAGAGCCAAAGTGGGAGGTGGTAGAACCATTGAAAGACATAGGTGAGAAACTGGTGTGCCCATTGTGTTAAAAAAGGATCACAGAACTGGGTTCTTTGTCATGCTTTCTTATAAGTATCCCAGAAAAGCTTTTATGCAGGTGAAATGCATAAGGAATGCAGGTGATGTCTTTTTTCGTCTGTTTCCATACTATTTGAGGATTCAGTCCTTAACTTTTATTAGTGAATGAATCTTGGTTGCAGACGCATCTGGGGATTTGGATGGTGGTAACTAAGTTTCAGAACCTTCAATTCATTCCTCTCTTGTCTTTTCCATTAAATCTAAACTGAAGTGCTGTTTTCCTTTTTCCATGAGTAATTTCTTTTATTTTTCAGTTTATTTTAGTGCAGCTTTTACCATTTCAGTATTACCAAACGGTTGCGTGCAGGTTCCTATATACCTATGAATAATGTTTCTGAACTTAATTTTTATTAATTATTTGGTCAGTAAAACAGAATCAGTTGATGTTAGATCATGTAGCTATAAACACATCTCCTTTTATGACAGGTTGGAGGATAAGGAAGAAATATTTCTTGATGAAGATTAAAAATCAGCCAAAGGAACGGCTAGTGTTAAGCTGGGTAAGCTAATTTTGTTTTGTTTTGCTTTAGACTAATTTCAGGGACTCCAGGTGGGTTTATGAAAAAGCAAGAGAACTAACAAGACAAAATTGTACTGTGCTGCCAAGAGATGTAAAGGGCCCCTTAGTCATACATCAAAGAGTCATTTTCAGTCACTTTGTTTATGCATATGGTAATATCAGTGTGACTACATTTCATCAGCTAGTAAATGTTTGGAAAGAAATACGAACAGCTTAAAATAGTTTTCTTGGACCTCTTTAGGACTGACACTTTGGCAGTTTTTTTTAAAAAAATGCTTGAGCATCATTTTTATTTTATCTATCACTTTGAGAGCTCTAGTGATACACTTGGTTAATAAAATTAGGTAACATTACAGTTAGGTGCTAGTATTTGTATGTTTATATACTCCAGAAAGGCCATGAGGCAACACAAATTACTGTGGTTTTCATCTTTGGTTTAGTAGTCATGTATTTGGACAGATTTTTTTTAAAAAGGAAAGGCTTGTAAGGAATTTTTCTTTTGAGGACCAAAACAGCACCCTGATATTTCCTCCCATGTTTGCAGGCTGACCTTGGTCCTGACAAGTATCTGTCAGATAAAGATTTTCAGTGTCTAATCAAACTTCTGCCTTCCTGTTTGGTGAGTACAAGTCCTTCTGTTACTCTTGATGCCGATGGCAGATTCACAATGTTTTCTTGTGGGTGGGTGGCGCTGAAAACACTCTCCAGGGTTGAGAATGGAGAGGTAGAGTGGATTTCTCTTCAGACTGGAAGTGCTCAGGGCTACTCCCATAGACCATTGGCCATTTAAATGACATTCATGACTTCCAGACCCCCCACAAAATGTGGTAATTTATTTAATTTTTTCTATTCATTTGGCCACGCCACATGGTATGCAGGATCCCTACCAGGGATCTCATCCACACTCCTTGCAGTGGAGACACAGAGTCGTGACCACTGGATTATCAGGGAACCCTGAAATATCGTTTTTATGTTTTAAGCAAATATCAGGGTAGGAAAGCACCCACTTCTCTGAGCCTCTTGTTCCTGGTGAGGATGTTTATTATCAATGAGTTGAGAGATCTGTTTCCAGCCTGAGAAAGCAGAACTGATGCAAATTTAGATTAACCAGAAAAGGGAATCTAATCCAAGGCTTTCAGTGGTAAAAACCTCGTGAATGTCTTTCAAAAGATATGCAGATATTCTTAAGGAAAAGACTAACCTGGCCAGAGAAAATTGAGTTAGTGTTGATACTCGTTTTTTGAAGAGAATGTCTTGTCAAGCTAGCAAGACCAAGTGTTTAATGTGGTGTGATACCTGGTGGAGAAAAATACTGTGGTCTTTGAGTCTGATAGGTTGTGTCACACAGGCTGTGAGCGTGCAATCCTAAATCTTTTTTCTTGGATACGCTCTTTTGAAAAAGAAGATAATGCAAGCTAGTGGTGCATATTCATTGCAGAAAGTCGGAAAGCACAGATAGGCAAAAATAAAATAAAATTTGCCCATAATTGCAAGTAACCTGAAGTATGGGCCAAAGTGTCATGTTCAATTGTTACTTCTCTGGAATTTTATTTTATTTTATTTTATTTTTGGCTGCGCCTTGTGTCTTGCGGGCTCTTAGTTCCCCAAACAGGAATTGAATCAAGGCCACAGTAGTGAAAGCCCAGAATCCTAACCACTAGGCCCACCAGGGAACTCTCTTACATGATTATTTTTGAAAAAAAATCATATAGATACTGTTCTAAAGCTTGATTTTTGTTGTTGTTAGTGGTATACCCATGAACATCTTTTGTTGTTAATAAATACAGTATAATACATCATTATTACTGACTGCATAAAATTATCATCGGCCATACCTCAGTTCACTCAGCTAATCCACTAGACGTGTGGATCACTTCTAGTTTTTTGCTTTTATTTTTTTTAAAAATGCCATGGTGAACAGTTTTAGCTGAACATTTGTACCCATTCTTAGTTATTTTTATAAGATAACTAAAACTAATTAATAAGCAGTCATAGGGAAGTTTTTTCTTTGAGACTATATAAGTAGCATCAGAGAAGGCAATGACGCCCCACTCCAGTACTCTTGCCTGGAAAATCCCATGGACGGAGGAACCTGGTAGGCTGCGGTCCATGGGGTCGCTAAGAGTCGGACACAGCTGAGCAACTTCACTTTCACTCTTCACTTTCATGCATTGGAGAAGGATATGGCAACCCACTCCAGTATTCTTGCCTGGAGAATCCCAGGGACGGGAGAGCCTGGTGGGCTGCTGTCTATGGGGTCGCACAGAGTCGGAAACGCCTAAAGCGACTTAGCAGCAGCAAGTAGCATAGTCTTTATCAAACCCACTAGAGATTTTCTAGCTCCATCATTTCTCTTTTATTTACTGGTTGGCATTCTACTATAAGGAAGAGCTTCATGTTCTCTCTTTTTTATCTATTTATATCAGTATGAATTCCAAGGATTTTTATTTTATTCATTGGGTTTCTTTTTGAGGTGATGAAAATATTCTAAAATTAGGCTGTGCGATAGTCACACAGCTCTGAATATATTGAAAACCATTGAGTTGTATACTTTCAACAGGTGAGTTATATTGGGATGTGAATTGCATTTCAGTAAAGCCATGAAAATATCCCCAACAGTTGCTTTGTTGTGATGATCGGGAGGAGCTTCATGATCAGTTTTCTGTATTTCCCTGGGCACCCCCTTCCATCCCCCTGCCCATCCAATCCTCACACAGTCCAGCTCCCAAGGGTTTAAATCTTCCTGATACTCCTTTGAGCTCAAGGCCATTGTGATACTTGAAGTCATTTAGTCCGTGTATCCACAATTCCAGGTCACATGAGGACTTTTCTTTCAGTCATTAAATAATTTGTCTTACTCCCCACCCTGCTTTGTTGACATCCATGTCTGCCTCTCAGGAGGGCAGTGTCACTCATCATATTGCACACTCCAGCAGAGGGACAGGAAGACGCATGCTCGCTGCTCTGGAAAAGGGCCAGACGCTGAGAGACGCTGCCATGGCTTGTTTTCTGGCTGTCACGCTCCCTGGCTTATCGCTAGACAGCAGTGTGGAGTGTTAGGCAGCCCTGTGAGGGGACACACATTGGTCCTGGTTCCCGCTTGGCTGCTCTAGAATTTGGCTTTTTTTTTTTTTTTTACCAAGTTACAGAGGCCGAATATTAAAACCACCTTTCCCAAAACTCAGACTTCCCCTTTCTTGCACCACACTTTTGCCTGAACTGTGAGACCACGTTAAAGCAGATACCTTCCCTTGGAGAGCTTAACTTGTAGTCACTTCGCTTAATCACTGTAGTTTACCTTGGTTCTCTCATCTAAAAAATGAGTTAGTAATTGATCATCTGATAACTTGAAAATACCACGTGTTCAGGGAATGTTCTGCATTTATGTGCAATTAAACTATCAAGCTGGCACTTGATTCTGTATAACCAGATCCTAGATCCAAAAGGAACCTAGATGCTGATGCAGATCAAATGTGAATTTCTTTTTTTTTTTTGTTTTGGCAGCACCCTTACATCTATCGTGTTACCTTTGCCACAGCTAACGAATCCTCAGCATTGCTAATTAGAATGTTTAATGAAAAAGGAACCTTGAAGGACCTGATCTACAAGGTACTGGTGGTGCAAGTTCCTGGTCATCAAGAAGTTCTCAAGTCCCTTAAGAACCTGTAATTGATACTTGATCCCTAAGCTTCTAGAAGCTAGGCCCCGAGGATTTAATTTTAATTTTATTTGGAATTTATATTTATTTTAGCAATAGAAACTACCCAGTTTGGCTAAAGAGCATTCCTTTACCCACATGAGGAAAGGTTGAGCATTTCATGATTATGTCCATTAGATTGTAGGCTGCTCTTAGGTCAGTTTTAAAGTTTAACTTTTTTTGTAAAGGGATACTGAGAAGCTTTACAAACAAACTCATAGAAAAAGAGATCCGATTTGTGGTTAACAGAGGTAGGAGAGGATATTTAAGGAAAATTAGATGAAGACAGTTAAAAGGGTAAGATGGATAAATACTAGAGGTGTAAAACACACCATAATAAATGCCATTAACACGGCATGCTTGCTAAGTCACTTCAGCTGGGTCTGTTTCTGTGCTGCCTTGTGGACTGTAGCCCACCAGGCTCTCTTGTTCATGGGATTCTCTAGGCAGGAATACTGGAGTGGGTTGCCGTGCCTTCCTCCAGGGGATCTTCCCAACCCAGGGATCAAACCCATGTTTCTTATGTCTCCTGCGATGGCAAGCGGGCTCTTTACCACCAGTTCCACCTGGGAAACCCATAATTAACACTGCTATGTGTTGTTGGTTTTTGTTTTTGTTTTTTTAAAAGCAATACTGAAGAATTGTAACAGTATACAAGATTTGGGGGTCTGCTAAAGTGAAGACCAGGAACATCTTCACTGGACTAGAAAAAGGCTGGAACCCTGGTCAGCCTCTTTCTATTAACTGTGCAGGCTGCTGTGTTTAACAGCCCATGTCCTGCCAGCTGGACTCATCGGATGCCCGCAGCCTCTCAGTGTGTCCTGTCTGTTCAAGGAGGCCATGTGTGTGTGGAGTCCAACCCCGCTACTGCCTTCTTTTGTGCTCTTTGTTCCTTTCCAAAGGCAAAACCAAAAGACCCATTCCTGAAGAAGTACTGCAGCCCTAAGAAGGTTCAAGGCCTTGAACTCCAGCAGATAAAAACATATGGGCGGCAAGTATTAGAGGTAAGAGGTATCTGACTTTTAAGTTGCATTGGAATTTCACCCAGCATCACAGTATTCTTTTGGGAAAGTTTTCAGGCAATATCTAAAATAGTTGAAATTATCTGGTCACATACAAACTGGTGGCATTGTCATATTTTACCCCCAAAAGCAAATATTTGAGACTAAAGCAGTAATCTAGACCAACACAGTTCCAAAAGCTTAGCTATTGGAAATTCCTAAATTAGTGTGTGATTTTTAAGAACTTTATTGTGTGAATACCAAGTTTTATGTTATTTCTGGTTGATTTATCTTTGTGCCAAGATTCTTGTTTTTGTTATATCCTATACGTAACCATATGGCCCCCTTACAGAAGTAAAACTAACGTGAAAAAGCCTTTCCCACATCACTCTCTAGAGCAGCAGTCACCAAACTTCTTGGATTACACAATCCTATCAGTGAAAACAATTTAAGCATAAACACTCCCATGTTATATATGTTTAATTTATATACATATATATATACTATTAGTAATGTATTTTGTCCAGTATAAGTTAAGAAAGAATGAGATTAAAATCAAAACAGACAGGAGACTTCTGTGGTGGTTCAGTGGTTAAAACTGTACTTCCAACTCAAGGGGTGGCAGGTTCAAACCCTGGTCTGGGAACTAAGATCCCACATACCACGTGGCATGGCCAAAAAGTTAAAAAATAAATAAATGAAGAACAAAAACCAGAAAGGCTGTAATACTTTCTTCTGGTTCTCAATGGATCGTCCTGGGCACCTGCTTCAGCAGGGCACTGCTGTGGTTCACCAGGTCTTTTGCAGGGCTGTATCCAGGTGGCTCTGTCACTGGCTGAACCACTGTTTATGAAATGGCAACTGAAAAGTTTGCTTCTTTTTGTGGGAGGCTGTCATGTGTTCCTATTAATAAACAGCCAAATATATTCTGAGGTAAGACAGGACTAGAGATGTTTTCAGCTCAACCCCTCTTCCTGAATAATTGGCAGAAGCCCTGGCAGGATAGCTTTATTCATCTGTGCGGGAGGATCTTTGCCCTGAAGAGAGTTGGGATGTGGTGCTTAGGGAGAGAAAGTGCTTACAGTAGAGGCTTTTGGCATCAGAGCTGTTAACCCGAGCAGATACAGGCCGCTTCTCTGTTCTTTGGAAATGAGGGAACTTGGCTTGGAGTGTCCACAGCTGGAAAGCACTCAGCGTCCGTCTCTTTTCCAAAGAAATGCACAGACATGTACTCTTTCTTTAGGAATCTCTCCAGTGACCAGTTAGGTCTTGCTTCAAAATATATTGACTGAAAAAGCAAAGTTTAAGCTTGTCTTGTATCGAATGAGTTGGAGGGGAGTGTAACCACTACATACTTTTCCATAGGTCCTAAAGTTTCTACATGACAAGGGATTCCCTTATGGGCATCTTCACGCTTCCAACGTGATGCTGGATGGGGATACCTGCCGGCTGCTGGACCTGGAGAATTCCTTGTTGGGCCTTCCTTCCTTCTACCGATCATATTTCTCACAGTTCAGGAAGATCAATGTAAGTTGATGAAAGTGATGAAACAGCAGGCTTATTTTTAGGTGTAAGTTATCCCCATGGCAGGATGCATGATCTGTCCCTGTTAGAAATGTGTGCTAAGCAGGGATGGGTATGGTTGGGGCAGGCACGCCTGTTGGCCCTGTCTCTCCCACGGCACTGCTGTATCTGAGAGATTGGTTGGGCAGGGCCAAGGAAGGGTAGAACCTCTGACCACACCATCGTGAAGGGTAGGACCAAGACTTTTGGTCAAAACGATTCTTGTGAGCTTTTACAAAAGGCCTCGAGTGGTCACTACCAGTTGTGGGTGGGGTTGCCTCTGGGCCATGTTTCTTAGTGGAAGCCCAGGGCTAGGGATTCACAGAGCCAAAGCCCTCTGCTGTCTTTTCTTCTGCAGACATTGGAGAGTGTGGACGTCCACTGCTTTGGCCACTTACTATATGAAATGACTTACGGACGACCGCCCGACTCAGTGCCTGTAGACTCCTTCCCTCCTGCGCCGTCCATGGCTGTGGGTCAGTATGGGGTTTGTAAGGGTCTCTGGGCCCTGGTCATGCTCGGAGCTTCTCGCCCCCTTTTCCAGAGTCCAGGGAAGGTCCAGAGGAAGTTACTGTGCTCCATAGCCAGGAAGTCTTACCAGGAAGTAGAAGTTGCGGGAGTAACTTTCTTAAATGTATTTCACTGAAAACTCAGATTGCTCATCTGTCAGGCTGTCTGAAATCTCAGGAGTCCTTCTGTAACATGCGTCAGAATTTGGGAAGCAAGAGGATGTGAAGAAAAGTATGGCTAGTGATAGGTCTAAGCAGAAGCTAGGAGCAGACAATGTGCACCCAATCTTGTGGACTCAGGCAGAGTCGGGAGGTATCCCAAGGCTGGAGGGGGACCTGCAAGGACAACCACAGGCTGGACACCCGGCAGAGGACAGCCCGCCAGGCCCAGATTAGGAAAGGCAGGCAGGAAACCCTGGATCCAGGAGTTCTCCCAGCATCACTGAGGGGCTTCTGTAGGAAGGAGGGATGTCAGGGCTGATGCAGAGTCACTCAGGGACCCTTTCCTCCCCTCGACAGCCAGCTCACAACCTCCTGGGGTGGGGGTGGGGGCGCAGGGCAGCTTTTGGAACATCGCGCCTTCCACGCATTCAGGTCAACCTCCACCAGTGTCTGTTTTGTGTCATGAGATGGTTCCAGAGAATAGTCCCCGAGACTGCTTTGGGTTGAATTTGAACAGCTGAAATGGAACAGTGACCTGCAAGTTAAAAAAAAAAAGGAAGAAAATCTGGCTGTTTTTGTAAATAAAGTATATGGGAGGATGTACATAGTCTGTGTGCAAATATTATATACCAATTTGTATAAGAGACTTGAGCGTCTGCAGATTTTGGGTATCTTTAGGGCTTCCCTGGTGGATCAGAGGCTAAAGCATCTGCCTCCAATGCAGGAGACCTGGGTTCAGTCCTTGGGTCGGGAAGATCCCCTGGAGAAGGAAATGGCCCCCCACTCCAGTATTCTTGCCTGGAGAATCCCATGGACGGAGGAGCCTGGAGAACTACAGTCCACGGGGTGGCAAAGAGTCGGACACGACTGAGCGACTTCACATTCGCTTTCACTCACTTAGGGATGGAGAGGTTCCTGAACCAGTGTCCCAGGGAGACTGAGGGAAGACCGAATGTAATAAGCGATAATTTTGCAAACTTGCTCCATATGAAATGTCTTTTTCATTTGTGATAATTATTTTTTCCTGGTATAACCAAGTACTATATTAAGTTTAGAAGTTTGCCTCAGTTTCCTTGGATGTATCTCTTTACATAAAGTAAGAATTCATTTGGATATGTGAAGAGTTAAATGTGTATATTTGTGTGGGTAAAAAGCATAATGTTAATAATAGTTATTTCTGAGTGGTCAAATTATGAATGGAAAAAAAAAATCTGGCTGCTTTTGTTTACACCTTCCAAGGTGTTGGATGGTGAGATACCAACAGTTGGCGCTTCGTATGTTGGTTTTGACTAAAAAGCAGGCAAGCAGAGACGTGTCTTTCAACTTCAGAATTTTGCTCATGTATGGTGTTTACTTCTCTTTTAAGAGAGCAAACACATTTATGAATGATATCTTGAGTCCTTCCTCCAATTATCTGTGCAGTATACTTAGCTCTCTGTCAGCATGTGGTTCTGGAACCATTTTTATTTTTTTTGAGTCATCGGGAGTTGTTGGCATTGCCAGCAGCCCCCCTTCGCCCTCCACCCCCTGCCACCACGTATGCCATCTGTCTGTGCGTGAAGAGTTTTGACATTGTCCTGATGAGCCTGCAGACAGTTGTTGAGATGTGGTGTCAAACTTTTCATCACCAAGAGGGTTTGCCAGCACGTTCTGTGGAACTAAAATGTGTATCTGTTCATTTCAAGTGGCCGTGTTGGAGTCCACGCTGTCTTGTGAAGCCTGTAAAAATGGTATGCCCACCGTCTCCCGGCTCTTGCAGATGCCGTAAGTCAATCCCACGCCTTGGCTGTAACTTCCTAACCGTGTCGAGCCCCGGACCACTGGCCCAAGCGTCCAGTCCCAGTAGAGACTCATCTACGGTCCCCGCAGAGTCTGTGTGGCCTGCTTGCCAGTGGCCACTTGCCACGTGACACCCTGACCTTTCCTCGTGGCCTCTGCGCACTGTAGTCTGACTGCTCTGTCTTCACACCCATGCCGTCTTCACGTGTGTCTTCATGTGTCTCTCTCCCTGTCCACGCAGGCATTGTGTGCGTGGACACACGGCAGCCCCCCATTTGGGAAGTACTGAAGGGGGCAACCCTGTTTCCGTTCATCGCACGGCCCACAGTGGTGGCTGCTTCACTAGGCGCTAGTCAGGCAGGGTCTGGCCTCCAGGCGGAGGGCTGCCTGGCTTCGGCCTCCCCTGCACCTGTTTATTCATTTGCTCCCTGGGTAGCGTCTGTCTGATGTCTGACATGTCCCAGGCCCTATGCTGGGGCTTAGAGATGAATGGTCGGTTGAGGTGGGTCGCATAGTGCTCTGGGGTCTTTTTTAAGGTGCATGTTCTGCTCCTTCACGGAAAGACAGCAGGATGGTTCAGAAGCATGTGTCTGAGTTTAGACAGACCTGGGTGTGGGCACAGCTTTAGCGCTTTCCCCAGGTGACCTTGGGCAGGTTTCCTAACCTCGGGAAGCTGAGTTTCCTCATCTATAAATGGGGATGATAATAGTCTCCACCTCAGAGTGCTGGTGGGAGGATTTATTGAGATGATTCCTCATACAGGCCCAGTTACTTAAGAAGTGCTTATTAAATGATAGTTATGCAGCTTCTATTTTGTGCTCTGACATGTACCCAGTGCCCTGTGAGCAGGTGTATTCGGGAAACAATTACATGAGGAAATGAAGCAGGACAGCTTGAAGTACATACAACCCGAGTTCGGGGGAGGCGGTGATAACTTCAGATTCCTTGTGTTCCAGTGGGTCTGTTCCAGTCCGAGGCCCTGGGGAGGATGTGCTGTACAGAGCAGCCCAAGCCCCTGTCCCGTGGATGTGACTTTTCAATGTTTCACTGACGCTGGGGCATCCCTCTGTGAACCAGGCACAATCAGCAGCAGTGCCAACGTGGGAAAATTATTGTAGTCGTTTTCACCATTCACTTGTAGAACACATCCCCTTGTAGTTAGGAAACAGCCTCTATCCATGTCAGTTTACTTGGGTTTGCATTTGCACCCCCTGCTTCAAAGCACTTACATTTTCCTCCCAGCATTCCAGTTCTAAAGTGAATCCAATTTTTTTTTTTTTTTTCCTTCACTAAAGTCCTTCTATCCTGTGGGCTTCAGCCTGGGATAGCATTTAGCGAGGTGTGAATTCTGCTCAGTTAAAAATGTGTTGTCTGGGAAGTAAGTGGACCCCTTGGCCTTGAAGGGGAGAGTTTTGTCTCCACCTCTAGGCCGCCCTGGGAGCGCTGTGGGGAAAAGTTAACCCTGTCTCTTCTACTTGAGATGTAGTTACCCTTTTTCAAAAAGGGGAGCAGTTCAAGGAAAGACTTATGCCAAACCATTTGAGCAGTGCCCAAACAACCATTTAGTCAGAACAGTTCAGAATTCCTCACACTATTCTTTTTAATGGCATACTTTGAAGGAGAGAATTGATATTCTCCAAAAGCTGCTATTTCTTCTTAAGAGAGCATGAGAAGCACTACTTTTCCTTAAAAGATTATTTTCTCTCGTTGGATTCCAATCAAAACAATTCCTTTTTACTTACTCACACATTTTTATTATATTGAACTTTAGAATAAATTTTATCCTCCTCTGGGACCAAAAAAAAAAGGAAAATCAATCATTCTGTTTAGAAATATCTGCTGCATATTATTAATTGCAGTATAAATAATGGGCTTCCGTGGTGGCGCAGGTGTAAAGAATCTGCCTGCAGTCCTGGGGCCCCAGGTATGGAAGGAAATGGCAACCAGTCCAGTATTTTTGCCTGGGAAATCCCATGGACAGAGGAGCCTGGTGGGCTACAGTCCATGAGGCCACAGAGTTGGGACAAGTCTGAGTGACTAACACTTTGACTTTTCATAACCATAATAAGTAACTTGCAAATTTCTTTTCAAAATGCAAATTAATTTACATGAGAAGACTGTTGGCCCTCAGTGGGGAAGTCACGGTCACTACAAAGCTGACCCAGCCCTCCTGCTGAGCTCGGAAATAATGGGGAGTTGGGGTTTCTGGAGGTCACTGTGGGTGGCCTGGAAACTCCTTTGAGTTTATTGATAAACCTGAGGCGGTAGGTCAGACCGGGGCTGGGGGGTGAAGTGGGGGTTGGGGGGAACTTGATGGGCTAAAAATGTCTCATTCTGCTCTGGTTCTGTTCTGAAAGTACACCTTGTTTAAGAAAGATATTTCTGTTTCTTTTCTTTACAGATTATTCAGTGATGTTCTGCTCACGACTTCTGAAAAGCCACAGTTTAAGGTAAAACAAATTAGTTTTTTATTCAATAAAGAGAAGATACAATATTTATAATAATGTGGAGTGGGAAAACACATACTTAAGAGTGTTTTTATCGATTTTGGGGGGACCTAAGTGAGGACAGTAGCTGGGGGACAGCCTCCCTCACAGCTCTAAGGAACGACTGTGAAGAGGCAGGGGAGCAGCCAGGATATATATGGACTTTTTGCTGGAAAAACCCCTTGTATTCAAGCATAAAAAGATGCTGCTAATCACAAAAGACAGACATCTCCAGTTAATGATTTTAATCGCTTTTTTTGTGTGTGAAAGATGCGGAAATCTGGGGCCATTGGAATTCTCCTTGGTGCGAGACAGACATCTCCAGTTAATGATTTTAATTGCTTTTTTTGTGTGAAAGATGCGGGAATCTGGGGCTGTTGAAATTCTCCTTCGGTGTGGTGCGCACCTGAACTCTCTAGGATCTGCTTTCCTGTTTTTCTCCACCCTGAGTTCTTACACCCCCAACCCCCAGGGGTGGGCAGTTGCAGTGGGTTGCAGCTTAATCTTCGAGGAAGAGGAATGGCCAGCAACATCCTTCGTTTCACATAAAGAAAAATTGAAAATAATCTAAATGTTTTACAATCTTGAAGTAGTTTAATAATTTACAGTACGTGGATTGAGTGTGTTTTATCTAATGAAAGTGAAATTTACAAAGACATTCTAGCAGCATGGAAGGTGATTATTGTTTGGGCTAAGGGAGGAAAGCAGAATATAAAATACAGTGTGTAGGAACTTCCCTGGCGGTCCATCGGTTACGGGTCTGCGCTTCCAATGCACGGGCACAGGTTCGATCCCTGGCTGGGAAATTAAGATCCCACGTCCTGCGTGGTATGGCCAAAAAAAAAAAAAAAAATAGTGTGAAAAAATGCTTCTGTCTAGAATAAGGACTGGAAGCAAGTATCCTGGGAAGTAGCCAGGCTATGCAGTGTTGTGGAAACAGTAGGAGATTTAGAGCTCCCCAAAACCAAGTTGTTGCCTTACTTTACTTTGGTGATAGCCTCTAATCACCTCCCAAAGGTTCCATGACATTTGACTCTTTGGACCAGGTCAGTTTTTACTGCTGGGGCTGCACTGTGCATTGTGGGATGTTGAGCAGCACCCTGGCCTGTGACCCCACTAGAGGGGAGTGGTACTCCCTGTCCACCTCCACATTGTGTGGCAATCAAAACTTCCTCCAGACGTTGCCAGCTGTCCCCTAGAGAGGGGAGGAGGGCAAGATCACCCCCATTTGAAAGCCACTGATGTATGGGCAAAGACCTGTTC
Source organism: Ovis aries (assembly GCF_016772045.2). Taxonomy (NCBI): domain Eukaryota; kingdom Metazoa; phylum Chordata; class Mammalia; order Artiodactyla; family Bovidae; genus Ovis; species Ovis aries. Next base: position 43,053,568 of record NC_056072.1, on the reverse strand, counting down.
TGTGGGTCTATGTTTACTCGTGTAGAGTTGGTGAGTAAAACTGTTTACTCGTGTAGAGTTGGTGAGTAAAACCTGACTGCTGTCAGTGGACAACTGAGATGATCCAGAACACGTAGTACAGGGCTGGGCCCCGCTCAGCGCTCACTTTTAGCATTGTTTTGGATAGTAGTGTGTTGCGAGTATGCTCAGTCATGTCTGACTCTTTGCAACCATTTGGACTGGAGCTTTCTAGACCCCTCTGTCCATGGGATTTCCAAGGCTAGAATACTGGAGTGGGTTGCCACTTCCTTCTCCAGGGGATCTTCCTGACCCAGGGATTGAGGCTGCGTCTCCTGCATTGCAGGCAGATTCTTTACCACTGAGCCAAAGGAAGACCTTTGGGTGGTAGACTGAAGGGTAATTCTCTTTCTCCTTTCTACAGTCCCCCCAAACCCATAATCTTACAATGAAATTAAATTTACTGGGGAAAAAGAAAACACCAAACAAGGTGGTGTCTGAAGATTTTATAGGCAAGGGAGAGGCTTTCTGCTGTCCTGTTTTGCCAGTTAGAGGGGGCTTCCCCGGTGGCTCAGATGGCAAAGAATCCACCTACAGTGCAGGAGACCTGGATTTGATCCCTGAGTTGGGAAGATCCCCTGGAGGAGGGCATGGCTCTAGTATTCTTGCCTGAAGAATCCCCATGGACAGAGGAGCCTGGTGGGCTACAGTCTGTGGGATCGCAAATAGTCAGATAGGACTGAGCGACTAAGAAGAGCACACAGCAGAAAGAATAGCTTCTTTGGATCTGAAGTTGGAACAAAAGAAAACCTTTGGAATTCATGTATTTTTTACTGAAGCTCTTCAGGAAATGCATTCAGCCTTGTAAATATACTGTCCTCAAGTCTGGTAGTCCAGCCCAGGGGTTATCATTAGCCCTGTTCTTCCCCCAACCCAGAGAGTCTGTGGCAAAGATACTGTGATCTTAAAATCCGTGTTAACCTCTTGTGTGTCTGTTTTCTTTCTGGAAATATACACGAGACTGGTGATGTTGGTTGTCTCCATGGAGGGGAACTAGGTGGGATGCTTTTTTTCTGCGGATATACCCTTTTTATGCCTAATGAGTTTTGAACCATATCACTGCATATTACCTACTCAAAGCGTCTTTAAAGTTAGATTTTTAGAAGAATTTGTTGTTCTGGTTTAGTAGCTAAGTCATGTCTGACTCTTTTGCAACCCCATGGACTGCAGCATGCCAGGTTCCTCTGTCCTTCACTTTCTCCTAGAGTTTGCTCAAATTCATGTCCATTGAGTTGGTGGTGCCAACCAACCATCTTATCCTCTGTTGCCTGCTTTTCCTCCTAACCTCAATCTTTCCCAGCGTCAGGGTCTTTTCCAGTAAGTCACCTCTTTTCATCAGGTGGCCAAAGTATTGGGAGCTTCAGCTTCACCATCAGTCCTTCCAATGAATATTCAGGTTTGATTTCTTTTAGGATTGACTGGTTTGATCTTGCAGTCCAAACGACTCTCAAGGTCTTCAGCACTGCAATTTGAAAGCATCAGTTCTCCGGCACTCAGCCATCTTTATGGTCCAACTCTCATATCTGTACATGACTACTGGAAAAACCATGGCTTTGACTATATAGACCTTTTCTGGCAAAGTGATGTCTCTGCTTTTTAATATACTGTCTAGGTTTGTCATAGCTTTCCTTCCAAAGAGCAGGTGTCTTTTAATTTCCTGGCTGCAGTCACCATCCACAGTGATTCTGGAGCCCAAGAAAAAAAATCTGTCACTGCTTTAACTTTTTCCTCTTGTATTTACCATAAAGTGATGGGGCAGGATGCCATGATCTTAGTTTTTTGAATGTTGAATTTTAAGCCAGCTTTTTCTTTCTCCTTTTTCACTCTCATCAAGAGGCTTTTTAGTTTCTCTTCATTTTTGCCATTAGAGTGGTATCATCTACATATCTGAGATTGTTGATATTTCTTTTGGCAATCTTGATTCCAGCTTGTGTTTCATCCAGCCTGGCATTTCACATGATGTACTCAGCATGTAAGTTAAAATAAGCAGAGTAACACTGTACAGCTTTGTCGTACTCCTTTCCCAATTTTGAACCAGTCCATTGTTTTGTGTCTGGTTCTAACTCTTGCTTGTTGACCCCCCATATAGGTTTCTCAGGATTCAGATAAGATGGGCTGGTATTCTCATCTCTTTAAGAATTTTCCACATTTTGTTGTGATCCACATAGTCAAAGGCTTTAGTGTAGTCAATGAAGCAGAAGCAGATGTTTTTCTGGCATTCCCTTGCTTTTTCTATAATCCAACAAATGTTGGCAATTTGATCTCTGGTTCTCTTGCCTTTTCTAAACCCAGCTTATACATCTGGAAGTTCTCAGTTCATGTACTGCTAACACCTAGCTTGAAGGATTTTGAGAATAACCTTACTGGCATGTGAAATGAGCACAATTGTGCAGTACTTTGAACATTCTTGGGCATTGCCCTCCTTTGGGATTGGAATGAAAACTGACCTTTTCCAGTCCTGTAGCCAATGCTGAGTTTTCCAAATTTGCTTGCATATCGAGTACAGCATCATCTTCTAGGCTGTCTCTTTGTTCCATAGATCCATGTGTCTTTATGCCAGTATCACACTCTTCTGTAGCTTTGCAATCGATTTTTGATACAAATTTATTTATTTGCGATAGATTTTTGAAATCAGGGACTGTGAGGCCTTAGGTTCCAACCTTCAAGATCGTTTTGGTAATTTGGGATCCCTTGAGAATTGACATACTTGAAATATCCATCATGTTTATGTGTTCATTTAGTAATATACTTCTTGCTGAAAAATGCTAATGAGGTGAGTGGGTTGGGGATAGCAAAAGCGGGCAGGATAGGAGTGAAGTGGACAGCTTGTAAGTGATTTCCTTCCAGGAATCCTCCTTGATGAGCAGCCATTTCTTCGTTCAAACTGTGACTCGAGAGAACCTCCGGCCAGTTTCCTCTGTAGATTATGTACTTCTCTTTTTTCAGATCCCCACAAAGTTAAAAGAGGCATTGAGAATTGCCAAAGAATGTATAGAAAAGAGACTGATTGAAGAACAGAAACAGGTAAACCGCTAATAGTTCTTCTGTGACTTTTGTTGTTTTAGCATCCCCACCCTCTGCTGTGGTGATCACAGTGATTTACTTTTAACTGATCGTTCATTCCTCAAACGTGTCTTGCATACTTGCTCTGGACCAGGCTCCATGTTCATTGCTGTGAGACAACTGAATACTTCACAGTCCTACCCCCAGAGAGCTCAGCCTGTGGCAGAAACAAATGTGCTCACAAAGGATGGTCACTGTTTAAGATCAGGGCAGACTGGGTGGTTGGGGGGTCATACATGTTTCATACTCTGATGGTTCTGGGGGCCATACTCATTTTCTCTAAGAGAGGAAAAGGCATGTAAGGACCTGAGGGTGAAGAGGGAATGGTCTTCATCTGCTTGCATACTCTTCTCCCCGACATTCAGACCCAGTGTGGAGGCAGACAGGCTGAGCACGGAAAGCGTTTTCATCCAGATAATTTGATTTGGCGAAACATGGTAGAAATTTTCATTAGCGTAGGATATGCTTACATTTGTGGTGAACTGTGGTCTCTTAAAGATCCACCAGCATCGAAGACTGACGAGAGCTCAGTCTCACCATGGATCTGAAGAAGAAAGGAAAAAGAGGAAGATTTTAGCTCGAAAGGTAAGCCCAGTGTCTCTGTGAATTCTTTCTTGTGAATGCTTGACTCCACGTGAGGAAAGTTCTAGGTCAATGATGTGCGTTTAGTTCATGACGGATCTCTGTGCTGTATCTTTCTGAAGGCTAAAACTTTACAGATGGCTGGTTAGTTGCTTCTCAACAAAAACCAAATAATAGTGTCAGCAGAGAAATGGACCATAGAATTTCCTGGCTTGCTGGGCTGATGATGGCCTTACTGTACTTGTGGGGAAGGGTTGGCCTGAGATTGTAAACTCAGCATTCTTGGTTTTTATTTCTCCCTTTAGTTTTGGCTTATGGCTTCTTCACTGTTATGAGGCCCAGTATGACCTTGTGTGTAGCTAGTTTATAACTCTGCCTAGAAATGTTTATATTCTGATATGTTCATTCTTTGCTTCCTCCCCCCTTTCTTTTTTTTTTTTTTTTCAAAGAAGTCAAAACGATCTGCTGTTGAAAATAATGAAGAGCATTCAGCAAAATACAGCAACTCCAATAATTCAGGTAACTGATTATAGGTTATAGTGGGGCCTGGGTCCCAAAGATTAGGGCCAGGAGCCTAGGTTCTTGGGTTCCTCTTACTGTATATAGCACAGGGAACTGTGCTGAGTGCTTTGTGGCAGGCTGGATGGGAGGGGAGATTGGGGGAGAATGGTGTATGTATGGCTGAGTCCCTTTGCTGTCCACCTGAAGCTGTTATAACACTGTTAATTTGGCTATACCCCAATATAAAACTTAAAAAAAAAGAGAGTCCCTGGGTTCTACTAGGCAGTGTGGTGACAAATGCAGAAAACAAAAGAACTCTGTCCCCAGGGAAGAGTTTCCATAGCATTGCAAGTCTCACAGGACTCATGTACTAGAAGGGACCTCAGAGCTTAACAGGCAATGAGCCTCTTCACTGATCGCGGGACTCGATCTGTCAAAGATGAGCATCAGCCCTGGAATAAAACCCCACCCAATAATGCAGTGCAAGGCCTCCTGCTTATCAGGAGAGGCTGCACTTACTGAAATGGCCCTAAATCCTGCCCTCTGCTCTGTCCCCACGTGGCAGACGGGCGCGCCCTCCTCCATTAAGGAAAGGTCTCCCCAGTGTGCGGGGATCGCAAAAGGAACATTCTAGAAGGGCGAGCAAGGCACAGAGAGCACTGTCCCTGCCCCCCCCCCCCCCGCCCCCGGCTGGCTTTGGGCCTTCATGTCCCCATGTCTGGAGATCAGATCAAGGGACCCCCTGGGACCTTGCAGTTCTACCTTTTGAGTCTGTGAAGTGAAGCCCCACATGGAGAAGGGAAGGTTTCATCCTCATAGGTGCAGCTTTGGCTCAGCCCTGGAGGCTAAAGGAAGGGGATGGTTTTTGTTTTTTAGGTTGAGGGATAGTTGCACATACTTCCAGTCAGGATAAGGACCCAGTAGAGACAGAGAACCTGAAGATGCAAAAGAGAGAGTGATTGTTGAGGGAGGCAAGGTGAGAGAATGCTGGAAGGACACGGAGTTAGGATCAAGAGCCCAGCTGTCAGTCTCAGCTTTGGAGCAAACCCATGCATCCTTTGCTGGTGTCAGGAGCAAGTGGAGAAGGTGAAGAGGCAGAGGCATTTAAAGTGGAAGGGAGGGAAGAAATTGAGGGTGTTCAGATCTTTTCAGGGAAGTCAGTGAGGAAGACATCTGCCAGGGGCAAGAGAAGAAGTGAGGGGTGTGCAAGACCTAAAGGCTGGGCTGGCCACTGCCAGAGGATGCGGGCTGTGTAGGTAGAGCTGGAGCTGGAAGAGTTGGGGTGAGAGAAGATTCTAGACTCCGGGAGGGTAGGAACTATGCCAGCACCACTGCTTGGAGAGTCAAGCCAGAGAAGGGCTCAGGGGGAGCTAGCAGGGAAGAGAAGGAGGCCCTGGAGGTCCGTGTGAGGACCAGGGCTGGCTCCCTGGGGATGGAGGCTGGGAGAGGAGGAAGGGACTGGAGGCTATTGTGGCTTATGCATAATTTCAGAGTTGGAGGTCTGTTTTCTCATGGTTGATGGGGTTGACATGGGCCAGTCATTTTCATCATTAGCCTGAGGTTCGAGTCTTCAGTCAGCCTGTCACACTGGCAGACACTCTGTCAGATGTCTGCTTCTTATAAAGTGGAGAAAGCCTGGCTCAGTGTCTCCATCTGCCTGCTTGCAGGGCTCTATGCCAGATGCATAGGGGCTTCCCTCATAGCTCAGCTGGTAAAGAATCCACCCGCAGTGCGGGAGACCCCGGTTCAATTCCTGGGTCGGGAAGATCCGCTGGAGAAGGGCTAGGCTACCCACTCCAGTATTCTTGGGCTTCCCTTGTGGCTCAGCTGGTAAAGAATCTGCCTGCAATGTGGGAGACCTGGATTCAATCCCTGGGTTGGGAAGATCCCCTAGAGAAGGGAAAGGCTATCCAGTCCAGTATTCTAGCCTGGAGAATTCCATGGGCTGTATAATCCTTGGAGTCGCAGAGTCGGACACGACTGAGTGACTTTCACTTCACTTCACTTATGCCAGATGCAGCCAGGTGGGAGGCTAAGGACTCCAAGACACCACCTCAAGGAGTTTAGGAAAGCCAGGAAGCTGTTGATAGAAATGTATAGATCATCTCCAGACCCCACTGAGTCACAAATGCAAACCCTTCTCCCCTTTAAAACCCACGTTAGCACTACAAGCAGTGCCATATCACAGTGGGCTGGATTTTGCCATCTTTTTCAGTAAAACGCCTCCCATGTTTTATAGGAAGTGAGAGAATATGGCAAATAGTGGAAAGGGATTCAACCAGCGGGGGGGATGGTTTAATTAGGACATTTCTCTTTGTGCTCAGTGTCTGTGTGATGTGGATGACGGGAGAGATCATGGTAGGAGGCGCCTGCAGAACAGGTGGTGGCCTCTCAGTTACCTACAGGGACCTCTGGTGGTCCTTCGCTAGGACCTCCATGTGAGGGAAGGGGCTTGTGTGGGCTATTCTATCTGTTCACTGGGCTACTTCCAGGTTAAGTCAGGAGGGTGTATTCTGGGGATTTCTGAGCAGTGGAAGTGATGCTGGGGAATTTGGGAATATTTGAAATATAACAATGTTACTAGGTCCAGGAAAAGCATACAACCTATGGGAATATGCACCTTATTTTAAAAATGAGGGTATTTGCTGAACTTCAGGTAAGAAAAAGCCTGGGAAATCCACACACTGAAGAGGCTGATCCTATCCAGTTCAGTGTGCCTGCTGGTAAAATGGCACTTCCACAGGGAGCATTGCTGGGTGGATGCACTGGAGAACTCTCGCTTCCTTTGGAGAGGCCTCCACCAGACTGCCCTGCGCCCCTCCGTCACCTGTTCTTGGTTCTGTCGTTTGTCGTTCGTTACCCAGGGATAGGGGTTGGGTCCACAAGAGAGACTGTAGCCAACTGCATAAGCTGTTGGATGGCACAAGGTTGATTTCAAACCAGGCAGGCTGTGGGGAGCAGTGGGAGGCAGCGAGGCCTGGGGAAGGAGACGCGCCCTGCAGTGGGGTGAACGCCTGCAGTCATGGGTCCAGTCCCTGAACTCTGTCCCGCCTGCCTTTTCCTGCCAGGTCCACACGTGCAGCCAAGTGCAGAGGCTCAGGCAGTGGTGGGTCCCAGCTCAGGCCACATTCCAGATGTCTTTCTTTGGTCCCCATGAGGGTTTTCTCTGTTTTCTCTCTTAGCAGGATCTGGGGCCAGCTCACCTCTCACATCCCCGTCCTCGCCGACTCCGCCCTCCACAGCAGGTCAGTGACAAGGCGGAGTGACCTGCCTGCCTCCCCTTCTGCACCAGTGGGGAGAAGTGTGAGGCTCTTGCTCTTCTTGCCTTGGCTCAGACATTTGAGGTGTTAGAAGGGACCATCCTCCTCCAGAGAAACTAGTGGGGGTGCAGATCAGCAGTGACACTTGGGAGAAACGAGGGTCTCGATTTCCAAACTCAGATTTCAAAGGGAATGGAATAGTTGGTTTTAGGGCCACTCACCCACCCCCTACCTCCAGCTCGCTCTCTTCGCTGTAAAGCCTCATGCAGGCTCCTTAGATCAGACCCTGTCTTGGTATAGGATCAGGCTGAACAAAGCAACTGCGCTGCTGCCCAGAGGCGCTGTCCTGCCAGGACTCTCTCAGGGAGCCCAGCCACACTGCTGGCTTTGTCACAGCGCAACTGGTGAAATGCATGCCTAGGAGTGAGAGACCCACGGAGCTTCTGATTTCCTGATAGTCGTCTGTGCTCTGTTCTGCTCTGCATTTCATCATCTGACTACTTTTCTGTGGCTAGCCAACGATTGTTTCACTTTTCTGACTTAAATCAGGTTTCGTGGAGTCTTTTGAAAAAATGTAAAGAGTTTCTTTTTTTTTTCCCAGGGAATAACCTCTAAATGTGTGTGGTGGCCTCATAACGCTATCTTTTTTCTTTCTTTTTGGAACTAACATCTCTCTCCTAACCACTTTGCAAGCCCCATAAAAATGCTTTGGGATACCAGGATCTCCTTTCACTCCTTAACTGAACCAGATGTTCTAGATGTCAGAGGAACTGGTTCTACCACTCAGATCTTGCCGGCTGTGTTTGGAGCAGTCTCTGCAACCATTTGAAGGGAGAGTGGGCTGGGGTTGATTTATGAGTTGACAATACCATACTCATTAAGGCTTAAAGTAGCACCCAGCAGCTACCAAGAGCATTACCCAACCCCTCTCAAATGCTTCTAACAGACCTTCCAAACAGAAAAAAAAAAGATGACCATCAAATGTAAGGAGACTGGTTTGAAGGGCTTACATCTGGCTGTCGGGTGTCTTGACCAGGGAGGCTAGTTACTGGTGGTTTGCTGTCGAGTGTTCTGGGGCCAGGGTTTATTTTAATAAAAGTGCCTGTCTCATGGAGACGTAATATCCTATATCCTGTCCGACTTTGTCAGCAGGTTTTACAAGAAGGCCCCCACATATTGATCCATACAGAAAGTAGACTTCTTCTCTGTCTTTTGTAGAGGTGAGCGCTATAGGCTGATCAGAAACTTTTGGAGAGCCACTGCCCATGATCATGTTGAGCCATTTTCTAGTTGAGAGGATGGATATTAATTTCACACTGCTTAGACATATTAAGGAAATAGGAGAGAACTAACAGTGAGAATCCATGAAGGCTCCTTTAAGAAGTGAGGTGTCTGCTTAGAAGTGCAGACCACCTTGCTGTGTGCATTCGAGGTTGGCAGTTACCTGCCAGTTCTCATTTTTAAATACCTTGGAGAATTCAGTCTGTTTGGATTATTTTCGATGAATCCTTTAATCTGAGTTCTCAGTTGAGTTCTCAGTTCTGATGCAGTACCTGGTTTGCATGAAATGAGGCAACTTTTGGAATGAGAAGAAAAAGAGAAATCTTTTGTAATTAGAATCAGTGTTGGAAAAAACTTCATCTGAGGTGAGAGGGAACAGTCGGGAATATAGTTCCATGTCCTGAAGGGTAGTCACAAGTATTCAGAGGGAAACACACGTGAGGCCCCAAGCACAATGCCTGGCAGAGATGAGAGGTGCCCAGCAGGTCTTGGCTTTCTCTTTTCCTCTATGTCGTTTAATGTTTTATTGATGAAATGATTGACTCAGCCCCAGAGACTGTACTCTGACCTCTGCTGGACATTTATCGTTAATGCGACTCATAAAAATAATAACTGGCATTTGCCTATCAACCTAGCATTTAAGGCCCCAAGCAAGCCACCCACAGGGAATTTATTCATTCAGCTACTTTAGATGCATTTATCCAGAGCCTGCAGTATGCCTGGCACTGTGCTAATAAGTCCTGGGTCACAGAGATGAGCACGCAGACAAGGCCCAACTGAGTGGCCTGGCATTGCCATCACCTCTCAGGAGCTCCAGAATGATAGATACTGATCAAGCAAATGCTTTCTTCAGGTCCCGCCCATGGTAACTTCCTCCCCCAATAGTTCTTCTTAAATAGAGAATCTCCTCCTGAAAAAAACTACCAACAGAGCAGCATCTCGAACTTCTGTACTGTACAAGACCGCACAGGTGGTACCGTCATGCTGCCTTTCCCATGGGAAGTGCTCCACAAATCCTGGGGAAGATGGAGAAACTCTGTATGCAAAAACAAGACTGGGAGCTGACTGGGGCTCAGATCATGAACTCCTTATTGCAAAATTCAGACAAATTGAGAAAGTAGGGAAAACCACTAGACCATTCAGGTATGAAGTAAATCAAGTCCTTTACAATTTTACAGTGGAAGTGAGAAATAGATTCAAGGGATTAGATCTGATAGACAGGGTGCCTGAAAAACTATGGATGGAGGTTCATGACATTATACAGGTGGCAGTGATCAAGACCATCCCCACAAAAAGAAATGCAAAAAGGCAAAGTAGTTGTCTGAGGAGGCCTTACAAATAGCTGAGAAAAGAAGAGAAGCTAAAGGCAAAGGAGAAAAAGGAAAGATATATCCATCTGAATGCAGACTTCCAAAGAATAGCAGGAAGAGATAAGAAAGCCTTCCTAAGTGATCAATGCAAAGAAATAGAGGAAAACAATAGAATGGGAAAGACTAGAGATCTCTTCAAGAAAATTAGAGATACCAAGGGAACATTTCATGCAAAGATGGGCTGTATATTGTCACCCTGCTTATTTAACTTATATGCAGAGTTCATCATGCGAAATACTGGGCTGGATGAAGCACACTGGGATCAAGATTGCTGGGAGAAATATCAGTAACCTGAGATACACAGATACCACCCTTATGGCAGAAAGTGGAGAGGAACTAAAGAGCCTCTTGATGAAAGTGAAAGAGGAGAGTGAAAAGCTGGGTTAAAACTCAACATTTTTTTATTTATTTTAAGCTCAACATTTAAAAAACTAAAATCATAGTCTCTGGTCCCATCACTTCATGACGAATAGATGGGGAAACAGTGGAAACAGTGAACAGACTTTATTTTCTTGGGCTCCAAAATCACTGCAGATGGTGACTGCAGCCATGAAGTTAAAAGACGCTTGCTCCCTGGAAGAAAAGCTATGACTAAGCTAGACAGCATATTAAAAAGCAGGCACTTTGTTACTTTGCTGACAAAGTTCTGTCTAGTCAAAGCTACGGTTTTTCCAGTGGTCATGTATGGATGTGAGAGTTGGACCATAAAAAAGCTGATTGTCGAAGAATTGATGCTTTTGAACTGTGGTGTTGGAGAAGACTCTTGAGAGTCCATTGGACTGCAAGGAGATCTAACCTGTCCATCCTAAAGGAAATCAGTCCTGAGTATTCATTGGAAGGGCTGATGCTAAAGCTGAAACTCCAATACTTTGGCCACCTGATACGAAGAACTGACTCATTGGAAAAGACCCTGATGCTGGGCAAGATTGAAGGTGGGAGGAGAAGGGGACAACAGATGATGAGATGGTTGGATGGCATCACCAACCCAATGGACATGCGTTTGAGCAAGCTCTGGGAGTTGGTGAAGGACAGGGAAGCCTGGCGTGCTGCAGTCCATGGGGTCACAGAGAGTTGGACATGACTGAGCGAATGAACTGAACTGAACTGGGTGAGGGCAAGGCTTTCAGCCTACTCACCGCCTGGGCAGCCCTTATTTAGACTGGTCCTTTCCCTTTCAGGACAGGCGGCCAGGCTTCTCACTGGGCTCATCTCTCTTGCTGCCTCTCTGCACGCTACCTGTCTTATTGCTGGAATCACAATTTACTCCAATTTATGTTGACTCATTGGAAAAGACTCTGATGCTGGGAGGGATTGGGGGCAGGAGGAAAAGGGGACGACAGAGGATGAGATGGCTGGATGGCATCACCGACTCGATGGTCGTGAGTTTGAGTGAACTCGGGGAGATGGTGATGGACAGGGAGGCCTGGCGTGCTACGATTCATGGGGTCTCAAAGAGTCGGACACGACTGAGCGACTGAACTGAACTGATGTCTTTACTTCTAGGCCACATTTATGCTGTATCTGGAAACTAAATCAAGCATAGTGTTAATATCTTCTGGCTTTATAATATGCGATTGTCTCAAGAAATGAAGGAAAAGTCTTCATTTTCAAGGGCTAGCATTGAAAAGGAATTCCTGCTGAAGTTAGCCTCTCAAACCCAGCTCCATCTGGGAGTCCTTGAGATCTACATCTTGGCCTGCAGAACCTAAACTTGAGGGTCACCACTCTGTAGTTCTAGATAGAACCTTGGAGAAGACACTTGACCGCCCTGGGCTTCAGACTTCAAAATCAAGTGAGGCCCCATAGGGCTCCTGGGCATGGAAGCCCTTTTGTCCCTTGTTTCTTGTAGACCAGACACCAGCCTCCATGACCTTCCCTGAGTTTCAAAGGGTAGAGTTGCTAATCAAGGGAGGAGCATCCAGGAACCTGCTGAGACAAGATTAAGCCCTGCACACACCTTAATCTTGTCAGGGACCCCACCCTTAGACTCTTGTTACAAAACCCCTCACCAAATCCCCTGCGGGTAGAGATACACCTCTGCCTGGCAAACTAATAAAGCTGTCCTTTTCTGTTTTCACCCAGAGAGGTTTGATTTAGTTAGATTTAGCTCGGGTGTACAGAGAGGCAGAGCTTTCACATCAGCTTTCCATTTTTAAACAAAGATAGCAACAGTGCCTGTCTAGTGGATTTACTATGAGGATCCAGAGTCCCGGGCCTAAGAGGTTAGAGCAGCACCTGATACACAGTCAGTCTTCAGGGCACTGTGAGTTACTGGGAGACCTTGAATAAGTAGATTTCTGGGTTTGGGTTGTTGTTTATTTGCTAAGGCATGTCTGACTCTTTCTTGACCGCATAGACTGCAGCCCGCCAGGCTTTTTTGTGCCGGGGATTTCTCAGGCAAAAATAATGGAGTGGGTAGCCATTTCCTTCTCCAGGGGATCTTCCTGACCCAGGGATCGAACCCTAGTCTCCTTCTTGACAGGAGTATTCTTTTGGGTTAAAAAGGCAAAAGGGAGAGGGTTAGAGGAGCCCATCTCAGTTCTTTCTAATCAAGCATCCTCTAAACCCACTGTTTGCTGGAAAATAACATCATTTATACCAGTGGCTCAGCAGGTAAACAATCCTCCTGTAATGCAGGAGATACAGGAGACATGGGTTGGATCCCTGGGTCAGGAAGATCCCCTGAAGACGGAAATGGCAACCCACTCCAGTATTCTTGCCTGGGGAATTCCACGCACAGAGGAGCCTGGCAGGCTAGTCCGTGGGGTCATAAAGACACAGCTGAGCACACACACACCTACATACATAAACCCACTGTGGACCCACCCCTGGCAGTTTGCTCAGCAATAGATCAATTGAGGCAAGATCAGTTTGACAGCATTGACTTTCTTCCTGAAATCATCAGTTTTAAAAGCATTTGTGGTAACTAAGGGTGGTTTTAAGCTCAGTTACTTTCAGGACAGGGCAGAAGAGACAGGTGTTTCTAAGCAAAGGAGTCTTACTCTCCTGAGTCCTTTCCAGCATTTGTGTAAGGACTGGGGCCTCTCCTGTTTCTCTCTGAACCTCCCTGCCCAGGGCCTTTTCTTGAAATCCTTACTAGATTGATGGGAGAAAGACTAGAAAGATTTCCTTAAGTTTGTAGGCAGTTCTGTTGGGTAGGGTGGCATTCTCGAAAGCCTTTTGTTTTTTTCCCAGTGAGAACATTCCTAGCACTTTCTTTTTTCTAAAGTGTATGTTTCCTGCCTCTAGCAGGTCATTCTTTCAGGAACTTTATTCTGACTGATTTCTCGGTCAGTGTCACCAGCCAGTGTTTACACTCTGTATTCATGGAGCTGAGTGGTTTAGAAGGTCCTGATTTACATGCAGATATTTGCTCCTACTCTCCCTTTGGGAGGAGACAGGCCTGCTGTCTTGGTATTGCGCGCCCGCGTGCGTGCATGTGTGTGTGTGTTTAAAAAGACTGTGTGTGTGTGTGTTTTTAAAAAGATTGTGTGTGTGTGTTTAAAAAGATTGTGTGTGTGTGTTTTTAAAAAGATTGTGTGTGTGTGTTTAAAAAGATTTGCAAAAAAAAACAAAGATTTGTAATAGAGCATAAAGAGTATTTGGGGAAATCTTAAGTAAGCAGGAAACCCAAATTATTATTGTTGTTAATAATCATATTTCACATGTTTTGAGTGCTTATTTTGTCCTAGGCACTGTTCTAAGAGATTTATAGTTATTGTTTTATTTAATCCTCATGAATACCTTCCTATCCAAGGAACAGGGATTATACTTATAGCTCCATGTCACAGACAAAGACACTGAGGCTCTAGTGGACCTTGACTGCTGTCGCGCAAGTGGGAGGTCCTGGAGCCAGGATCCAGTCTTGGTCTCTGTCCTGCTCAGCTCCCTGATTTCTCCTGAGCACCTGCTCTCTCGGTGCACTGCAGGGCCTGTGCTGCTAACAGCTGTGCTTGGCTGGCGTGATACGAGCCCTGAAGCAAGCGCTAGGAGCCCCGGGCTTGGGACGCAGCTCCCCCACTCTCTGGGTGACCTTGCACAAGTAATATCCATTCTTTGAAGCTGTCTTTTAAGAGAATTCCTGGTCTTTATGAGGTAGATAATGTACACAGGGCCTGATAAGCAAGAAAGTACTGTGAAGGTAAGATGTGAATACCTTGCAAGAGAATTCTAGCCCTTCTTGCTTGCAGTTTATCATTTTTAAGCAATAATTTTGAAGAGAGAGAGCTGGCGGTTCGTAGAAGGCCAGTCTGTGAGAGTGACTGAAAAGAGGGAAGTTTGTGCAGGACTGGAGGAGGAGGCAGAGCAGGACCTTGTGGGCACAGAATGACCGAGAACTTGAGTAACAGGAAGGAAGCTTTAGGATAAATAAGACACAAACTATGATGTGTAAAATAAGCTACCAGGATATACTGTACAACACAGGGCATATAGCCAAAATTTTATGGTAACTGTAAGGGGAGTATAGCCTTTAAAAACTCTGAATCACTATATTGTACACCTGTAACTTATATAATATTGTACATCAACTGTATTTCTGTAAAACAAATAAATAAGATACAAGAAAAGGGAGAAATTCTTTTAGAATGTTGGAGCTCCCAGGATTTATCTAGCCACATCAACGTCTGAAACCCACTGTAAACTCAGAATAGACATCTATGGCCTTAGAAATCGCCTCTTTTTCTCAAAACCACATAAAGCAGTTTCCATCTTTGGGATGAGGAGGTCTGTCCTGTGGTGCTTCTCTAAACAGTGTGTTAGTTCTGCTCTGCTGCTGGCCTGCAGCCTTCCTCCCTGCCTGCAAGACCAGTGTATGAGCTCCTTCCCTGGGTCCTCAGTTGCTGGAGTGGGGTGGGCAGGCAGTGGCCCCAGCATCCTCCCTGAGCTACCCCAGGTCAGTGGTCAGCCTGCTGCACCCCACATGGGCCTCTGACCAGCCCGTTCTCAGAGGAAGGGATTCTCCTTTAGGCGGGGGAGCAGGTTGGTTCATTCAGAACTCTGGGATTCACTGTCAGGGAAAAGGTTATCTTTACATTTAACCTGGAATCTGGTCAGTTAAAAGGAGACAGGGAAAAAAATGTGTCCTGTTTTTTTCTTTTTTTCTTTGTGTCCTGAGGCTTCCTTGATCTTTGGTCCCCTGGCAGTGAAAGTGTCAAGTCTTAATCCCTGGACTGTCAGAGAATTCTACCCCCCGCCCTTTTTAAAAATAGTTCTCTAGTCTTAAGAGCACCCCATTCCAGTGCTCTTGCCTGGAAAATCCTATGGGTGGAGGAGCCTGGTTGGCTGCAGTCCATGGGGTTGCGAAGAGTTGGACACGACTGAGTGACTTGACTTTGACTTTTCACTTTCATGCACTGGAGAAGGAAATGGCAACCCACTCCAGTGTTCTTGCCTGGAGAATCCCAGGGACGCCAGAGCCTGGTGGGCTGCTGTCTCTGGGGTCGCACAGTTGGACACGACTGAAGCGACTTAGCAGCAGCAGTCTTAAGTAGATGCTGATGCCAAAGCCAAAACTCCAAAACTTTGGCCACCTGATGCAAAGAACTGACTTATTGGAAAAGACCCTGATGCTGGGGAAGATTGAGGGCAAGAGGAGAAGGGGGGTGGCCGAGGATAAGATGGTTAGATAATGTCACTGACTCAGTGGACATGAATTTGAGCAAACCCAAGAGGATGGTGAAGGACAGGAAAGCCTGGTGTGCTGCAGTCCATGGGGTCACAAAGAGTTGGACATAACTTAGTAACTGAACCACGAACAAGT
The DNA here is from genome assembly GCF_016772045.2 of Ovis aries. Classification (NCBI taxonomy): domain Eukaryota; kingdom Metazoa; phylum Chordata; class Mammalia; order Artiodactyla; family Bovidae; genus Ovis; species Ovis aries. Next base: position 43,037,693 of record NC_056072.1, on the reverse strand, counting down.
GTTAAGTAAGCTACTTCTGCTCACTGCCCTGTTTAGCCTTTGGATCTAAGCGCCTTCAGGGAAGGGGCCCCATGTTCCTGCCCAGGTTAGACTTCCCAGTGCTTCTGCTCTTTTCAGCTTTAAAAAGACACATCTCTATTTCAGACTATAGAAGACTTGTGTGGAAAAGTGATCAGTTCTCATTGTTCTTCCCTCTTCGTAAACTGGCCTTATTTAGTAATAGAACTAGGTACACTCCCAGGACCCATTCCACTTTCCAGGGGAGATAAAACCATGATGGGTCTTATGAATAGCACCTAACTGGTTCAGAAGAAAGAAGTAAAAAGAATGAAGAGGAAAGTGACTCATCGGCTACTCTGTTAGTATTAATATGTTTGCCATGTTCTTAAGAGGGTCACTGTCGTATTTACAAACCGTGCTTCTTGTGATTCACTTAAATATACCCTAGTTTGCAATGAGAATAATCAGCATGTGATTCAGACTAATCTTTTATTGTCTCTATTTGATTAAATGACACTAAATAATGTCACTAAATAATGACACTGAATAATGACTTGTGTCCCCTCTCTCTCTCTTTGCTATTTTCAGTAGAGCATGCACCATTTTGAACGTGAATTTTCGGTAAAGTAAGCTATACTGATTTTTCTAACTTTAAAGATGCTCTGTTTCTTTCTGTGAAATGGGACATTGTGTCTAGATCACTGAACAAACGGGAAAGCTGATTGGAGACGATTTCCTTGTCTGGATATTTAAATGAAATACAGCATCTTTAAAAGGCGCCCCAGTGACTTCATTTACATTCATTTCATTTTCATCATGACCTTCAAAATTTTCATTTTCCACTCTGATTTTAGTTTTAAAATACAGCCCTAAAACCTACACATCAACTGCATGGCATTTTGGTATTTTAATTTTGGAAGCCAGCATCTCACAGTCCTGTTGTTGCAAACGTGCTGGTTCCTTGTTACTCTGATGAAAGGGAAAGGACGTTGGGCAATTGCATTCCTGGTCACAGGGAAGCCACTTACTGACTTTATAACTGATATTAGGGAAAACTCCTTTTTTTAAGCATCCTTAATAATAATTAGGACATGAATACAGCCTCCCCATCTTTCTGAGGTAAAAGGCAAAGGCAGTTTCAAACAGCTGGGGGCTGCCTGCTTCGGAGGTCACTGGCTTCCAATTCCCTCTGAGGGTAGCTGGTAGGTCTGGTGTTGGTCTGAAGGCCAGGTGGTCTCTCCTCCCGAGTGTGGGGACCATGAAGGAACCCAGACCCACAGGCAGTAGTTGACTTCCCACTGTCAAAGTTGGCCCAGGGAAAGGGACTCTGAAAGGTCCTGTTGACACAGCTGGGGAAGATGTTTCTGGCAAGGTGTTTCTACCTGGATCTAACCTATGATCTTGCTGCAGCAGTCTATGGCCTGTTTCAGGGCCACTGCTGGGCTGCCAGGCTCCCATTTGGGGTACTGGGGAGGGTGGAACAGTTAACTCTCCGGGTTTTTGTCTAAGAGAAGGTGAGATTGGACAGATCATGACTGACCTGGTTATCACTGTAGATAAGCTGTCTTTGAGCATTCCTCCACCTAGGGTGTTGGAGGCCAACATTTTTGAAAGCTAGATGCAGTTGGCAGTCAGTCTACTTTGGAATCTGGTGGTGTCCGAGACCTGGGGATGGGGCTTTAGGAGGCCTCTGGAGGGGCACTCACTCACATCTGGGAAGTAGGGGAGCTCAGGCATCAGGCAGTTGTCCCAGATTCGTCACAGGCCCAAGAGTCAACTCTGAATTTGGATGCTGGTAACATTCCCCCCGCTCCCACATTATTAGCCACGTGTTATAGCTTAAGTCCCAGTGAACCTTTAAAGGAATTTTGTGGACCACAGAAGAGGCAAAAAAAGAAAAACTAAAAAAGGACAAAAAAAATCGACGGGACCTGTAATTGGACTGTGAGTCCCTGGGGGTATTTTTGCCTTCTCCAAGGTCAAGTGTTGACCTTGACCTTCAGACCTGGACCTCCCTTCCATCCACCTTCCTGAGGTTTCTGAGCTGGTCCTGGGCCTGATCCTATGTATGGAGATTTGCCCTGGTTGTTGCAGGCCCAGCGAGGAGAGGCGGACCTCATGGGACATGGGGCCCTTTATGATTGGTCTGGCCGTCTGTGAGGGCACCTCTGGTGACCCTATTTTTTTCCCTTTGGATGAGCAGACTCTCCTTGCACAGCCCCCAGCTGCACAGGTTACCCTGTGGCACTTTGGACAGTTTATTTATTTATGCTACCTACATATTAAAAGCAATTCATTTAGACAGTCTTAGCCTTTACTTCGGAGAAGGCAATGGCACCCCACTCCAGTACTCTTGCCTGGAAAATCCCATGGGTGGAGGAGCCTGGTGGGCTGCAGTCCATGGGGTCTCAAAGAGTCGGACACGACTGAGCGACTTCACTTTCACTTTTCACTTTCATGCACTGGAGAAGGAAATGGCAACCCACTCCAATGTTCTTGCTTGGAGAATCCCAGGGATGCTGGAGCCTGGTGGGCTGCCATCTCTGGGGTCGCACAGAGTCAGACACGACTGAAATGACTTAGCAGCAGCAGCAGCCTTTACTTGGACAATGAGGGTCTGTTTCCTGAGCACCACCCCAGTCTCCAAACTGTGGTAGTGAATGTGTGCTTCTCATTTTGAGCGCCAGGTAGTAATGAGGCTACAGACCAGGATTGGTTCCGCAAGAGGGCCGAGCAGGTTGGTTCTGTGCCAAGATGGCAGCCTGTACCAAGTCTAGTTCCTGAGGCACATCTCTAGCCTCCCAGAGTCCTGGGCTAGAAGGGTGGCTGGTCTCTGCATAGTCAGTTCCATGCCTCTAGTAGAACAAAGTGCTGTTGCAGCCCTGTCTTCTGACTCTTCTGCTGGGGTCAAAGCCCAGAGCTGGGAGGCAGAAATGCTGGCGCTCATTCCAGTCCATGTTGGGCCCTCCAGGTCAAGTCCAGTTCTGCTGCCCTTTTCTGGCCATTGGCTGAGAGTGCTGGGGAGGGGCAATGGGAGGGTATTGGCATCCACTCAGTCCTCTGGGCTCTGCAGTTGCTTTCCAACAGGCTTCAGAGGCCATCTCCCCTCCTGGTATTTCATTGGTCACTTTCCAAGAACACCCTTCAGAGGAATGCTTATATGACACACCGGTTTTCCCTGTTCTTCTCATCTCCACAGTCATGTCAGGTTGCAAGTCCTTTTTTATCTCTGTAACCCTATAACCCCAGGCCAGGAGCATTGTCCCATAATCCACCCTGGCATACAACATACTGGAACTTCATTTGTTGTCATTGTATAGAACCAGTGAAAATGACGCTTTGTTCATCTGTCTGTGTTCACTATTTGTATTGCCATATTATTTGAGAATTGCAAGAACTCCAGAGCATTAGTGTGTGTATCTGTGTGATTCTTTAATTTCAGCTGCCTTTAGGTTTGGGTAAAAGATGTAAAGGAAGGTAAGTGGTTTTCTATGAAATATTTTAACCATGGCCTATTACAGTTGGTAAAAAAAGGTTGCTCTTGCTGAAGTATGCCATTGATGGTCCTGAACACCCATCCGTGTAAAGTCAAGCTGTGGTGGGCATGTTCTCCTGTTGTCACCGCAGCTCAGGGAGGTGGTGGGGGAACCATCCAACAGACTGTCTTGCTGGGGTGGCCCTATGATAGGGTAGAGGGTGAGGCTAGGAACAGAGAGGTGGGGTCACAGGGAGCTGCCCGGTTCCCAGGAAATGGGGCAACTCACTGTAGCACAGGCAAGTTCTTTGAAGCAAGGCCTTTTCTGAACCGAGTGTTTATTTTGTTCGAAGAGGACGAAATTCATTTGATTCAAAAGTATACAATTCAAGTGCACAATGTCTTTGTGCCTGGAAGGAAGCTAAGAGAAGTTTCGGGTAGAGCCTGCCATTCCAGTCTCCCCTAACACTTCAGCAAAGATGTAGGGTTAGTGCATTTCCATCTTGTAGGGTTGGCTCTCAGTGGATACAAGGGTGTTTGAGGAAGATGCCTCCTTGAGAGTGCCATTGTGGGAGAAAGTCCTCTGTCCCTTGCTGAGCATTGCTGGCAATTATTAGCATTTTATATTTCTTTCAGGCAACCTAGTATATTCAAGACAGATGAAAAGAAAAAAAAAAAAGACCCTGAGGAGCCCATAACCCAGCAGACAGTGGTTCCTTGCTGAGAATCCTAAGTGGTTTGTCATTTCATGTTAAATCACATCTTTCAAATACTAAAGAACTGTTCATCCCTTTCTAGTAATCGATATTTAGGTAGCCCAGCTGTGCATACAGATGTCTTTCATTGCTAGCTCAGGAGTAGGTGGAGCTGCCTGGAACCTGGAAAAAGTAGGAAGGGGAACCTTTCTTTTGGGATCATTTTTAAAATCTGGAAATTCATCTATGCAGAGAATGTCACTCTGTGTAGTTTTATGTAATCTGTGCTATTTGTTAACTTGGAAGAAATGGCAACTTTAAAAAAAATGACACAGTACAAAGTATTTTGGCCCCTCTGAGGGAAAATGTGTGCAGTCTTCCCCAAGTCCTTTCTGCCCAGGACTGGATGTGTGCAGGGAGGGTGCGTGCAGAATCACTGACTGTCCCTTCTCCTCCACAGGAATATCTGCGTTACCTCCACCTCCTCCACCTCCGCCTCCACCAGCAGCAGCTCCCTCACCTCCTGCGAGCACAGAGGCGCCCTCACAGCTTCCACCCCAGGCCATGAATGGCGTGAGCCGAGGGGCCTTACTCAGCTCCATCCAGAATTTCCAAAAAGGAACTTTGAGGAAAGCCGAAACCTGTGATCACAGCGCTCCTAAGATTGGCTAAAGCTTCGTGTTTATACTCGGAGGGAAAAGTTCTTTTTTTTTTCCTTTCACCTCCATCCCCTGAAGTACCCTCCCTCTGGATGAATAATTGCTGAGCCAGTACAGCCACATATGACTTTGCAGATGCTCACAAAAGGGGCTTTTCAAGAGGGAAACACAGTCTTCAAGTAGAATGAAGTCAGGCTGGCATTGCTGCCTTAAGAAATATTTTGTTCCTTGGTTACTATCGGAATCTGGTTCACCCTCTTTTGGTGGGCAGCAGCGTATCAGAATCAATTATTTCCACCAACTGAAGGAAATGGACAAAAAACAAAAACGATGACAATATTCAGTCACCGAGGTGAATAGCCTTGGTGTTACAATCCCTCCCATCCCGCCAGACAGCTCCTAGAACTGTTCCTCTCATTTCTGTAAAGCATCTTCTGGTTATTTGTTAGATAAAACTGTTTTTTGCTACTTTTAATTTCATCTTAGACATTAACACTGTAGCCCAAAGCATAGTGATGTCGCTGAGTCAGAGAAGCAACCGAGTTCTTCATTTCCCCCTCAAGTAGAAGGTGAAAGTTCACAACATTCTCTCAAGCTCAATCAGGAACTCCATTGTGGTTACAGAACTCAGGGCTGCTACAGGAACTACTCTAGGCTCTTCGTTCCTTTTAGTTAGTACGTGTTGAACAGACAAAAAAATGTTAACATCGGGAAAAGCTCTTGCCAATTCAAGGATCTTCTTAATCCTTAGCATTTAAGTCAAGTTTGGGGCTTGGGGTGGGGGGGGGGGGGTCATTATTACAAGTAAATTTGGCATCTATAGAAATCAGATCTGATTTTTGAAAGATTTATCCAAATATATCATGTTTTTAACATTACTCATTTATTAGAAAGATCCTTTATCCTATGATTTGCTTAAACCCTTAAATAAATTGCACTTTAAAGGATTATAAGTAATCCATCTAAAAAAATCAAGTTATACACATCAGTGTTGGTTACTATGCAGAGAGAATGTCATTGTGTATAGTTTCATGTAATCTGTGATAAATGTTCAGCTGTATTTTTTATTAAAATAAACTGTGTCAAGAAAATGTGTTTTTAGCTTGGCTAGATATTTTAATGGGAAGTTTCTGTACCACTTATGTGCTTCCATAACTAACTTACATCTATCTTTTCCATCTCAACTTTTGAGGAAAGCAGTGTATGGCAGAATATTATGGTTTTTGGCAGTGGGAAAAATACCTGACGTGGATCTTGGTTTAGCTTTGAAGAGAACCTACTGGAATTAGGCATCTGAAGAGTCGGTGGGCAAGTTCCTGTTGTAAGTAAGTGATGCAGTTTAGGAGATTAGCGTTTAGTTCCTGATGGCACTAATTTCTTAACAGAATTCTAGGACTTCTATGCCACATTTATTATCTGAAGAATATAAAAATACCATTAGTCATAGTTAGGAATTCCTTTATTGCTTATCAAAACAATCTTAACAGTAAATGTAGATTAAATGCTTTTATTTTTTACAGATAAGTCATCCTTTTTTGGATATATCTTTCATCAGGACTCTGCCACATTTACACCATGTTCTTCCAGTGAGAGGGTAAAACTGCACATGAATCTTATTCAAAGAACATGGTACTGTAATAGACCAAAAAAATACGGAACTTAGGAGAGGGGCACGTTTTACCACAAACACATTTAAACCTCTTCCCAGTAAAAAAATCTGTTGCTGCTTCAGAGATAACTTTATGAATTAAAAGGTCTTATGGAACAATCCAGATGAAGAGTCAGCAAGTATTTTAAGTAAATTCCAATGACCTGAACTTCAAGTCCAAACTAGATATTTAGTGTTTTCTTTATTGCAAATATGATGTCTTTAACCTGAGGTACAGAGTTGTCTTCTAGAATCTTTGCATAAGGCATAGGCACATCGGCACCAGTGACACGAACTGCAGGAGCATCCAGGAAATTGAACGCAGGGCCTAAGAGGGAAGGAGGTGCAAATCAGAGAGGCAAGGAAAACCAGCTGAACACCACCACTTCAGCACAGCAGGTATGGCTGCCCAGAGAAGGGAAGTCTGAAATCTATGCTAATTACAAAGAATTGTTTATGGTTTTGCTTTGTTTAATTACCCAAAGGAAAAATACCAAGCTGGAAAGTTGAAAATTTCAAGTCATTTGATCATCCCTAGCTTTTGCTTATTTTGTCCTATAATAAACAGTGTTTATTACAGCTTAACTCTTCTGGAATCAGTGTGTCTGAAATACCTTCCATGATCCTGGCACAGATTTCAGCTCCTACTCCGAACTGTGGCCAGCCTCCTTCCACGGTTACAAGGTGATTGGTCTTCATGACACTGGCTTCTATTGTCTCAATGTCCATTGGCCTGATGGTTCGCAAATTTATCACCTAGACAAATAATACAGTAAATAGCTTTATAGAGCCACTGCCTCACAAATACAGTTCTATCCCCATAAAGCCACTTCCCTTATATGTGTGTTCTCAGTCGCACAGTTGTGTCTGAGTCTTGACAACCCCATGGACTGCAGCCTGCCAGGCTCCTCTGTCTGTGGGATTTCCCAGGCAAGAATACTGGAGTGGGTTGCCATTTGCTACTCCAGGGGATCTTCCTGATCCAGGGATGAAACCTGCATTTCCTGTCAATCTTTGAGTCTAGGGAAATCTGACTATGTCAAAAGGGAAACTAATTAAAATTCTTTATCTCTACTACAAGCAGCTCTGTTCACTTACAAAACTCACTTGTCCTCCCTTGGCTTTAACTTCCTCCTCATCAAAATAGTAACTAACACATGACTGCTTACCAAGTACCCGACACTACAGTAAGTATAATTCCACAACCACCCTGATGGGACAGTAAATGTATTATCCTCATTTTATGGCTGATGACACTGAGATTTATTAAAGTACATATATAACTTGCCTAAGCATAACCAGCAAGTGTTATCTCCTGGATATCAAAGGGTTAGACTCAATGACTTCTAAGTTTTCCATTCTCCCAACCTCCAGCTCTAAGTTTGGATCTTAACTTGATAAAACAGATACTAAAAAGATCCAGACACTAGGTGTTAAAAAGCTAGGTGTTTAAAAACCAAGTAGGTTCCCACCGTTAAGCTGAGACAGAACTAAGTGACAAAGCAAGATTTCATATCTAATAACCTGTTACAGAACTCAAACTCATCTTTCTGGGTCTTTTTAAAGGGATTTTTCTGATTCTTTAAGAACATGTGCATGTCCACTTACCTCACATTCAATTCCCTCTTTAGACAGCACTGTTGCAGCTTCTAAGCAGTGGCCCACAGGTCTTGAATGAGCAACTATAGTTACGTGTGTTCCTGAAACAAAGTTGTCACAGATCAGAGGTCAGGTTGAAACCAAACACACTGTCCTTCTCTGTAGCCAGCTGTGGTTCTTGTTCATTAGTAAAATCTTTAGTTCATTCCAGTGAGATGAGAACGTGATAGCCTTCCTGGAAATGAAGTACAAATCCACTAGGCTCAGATTTACAAAAGCACAAATACATGGAGCAGTCAGGGCATAACACACTTTAAACTTGAACTTATCCTATAATTTCCTAGTCAAAGTAAAGGCCAGTAACTTCTAGATCGAGCCTGATCAACATGAACAAAGGAGCAGAGTGGTAATAATGTTGAAGTGTATACTGATTTCGCTTACCTTGCCTTTCTATTTTGGCTTTTCCAATAGGGATCAGAAAATCTTTTGACTGAGCTTCTGAAGGAAGTTCAAAAGGTACTCCGTACATCAATTCATTCTCCAACATCACCACTACAATATATAAATATTTAAACCAACGTAACCACATGACTAAGAATATCTAGAAACACAATCATTCATTCTGTGAGACGTTTCACTGTGCTGATTAGGAAGCGTCACAGTGTCCAGGAGCCTTATGGATGGTTTAGATACAGACATCTATAGTCTGGTCAATCATGATTTTACCTCTGGGGTTAAATCAGTGTTATAGGTGTGTAGTAAATTTCTCTTGTACCTAATTGGCCCCCATATAGTCATAGATAAGAAAAACACTAGTTTTTTCCTATGTTTACTATATCTGTAGATCTCTAACATATGTCTACACCTAACTTTAAAGGTCTTTAATGGTTCCTTCCATGCAGATATTTCATTTTAGTACTTTAATGTTCAAAAGAGATGCACGACACACCCCTCTACTGACCTGGGTTGTTATCCCGAATGGCTGATTTAATAAGCCCTTTTGCATCCTCTGAACTCCAGGGGCTGACCACCTTTAAGCCTGGGCAATGCCCATACCAGGCAGCAAAACACTGTGAGTGCTGGGCAGCTACACCTGCTGAGGCGCCATTGGGCCCCCTGAAGACTATGGGCACAGACTGAAGGCCCCCTGACATGTAGTACGTCTTGGCAGCTGAGTTTATGACCTGGTCGATGGCTTGCATAGAGAAATTGAAGGTCATGAATTCACAAATGGGCCGTAACCCAGCCTGTCAAATCAAAAATGTTGAAAAGATGTTGAAAAGACTGGAAAACATCAGTTTAGAGTGGCAAATAACTACTTTGCCCCACCCCCAACACTCAAGCAGTGATTTTAAAAGGTGTTGTTAAAAGAAACTCTTTGGGTGAGATTCACAAAGAAGACTACCTACCATAGCTGCACCTACAGCAATTCCAGCAAAACCCATCTAGAAAGTAAAATGCAAATGTAAGTAAAAATCCACAAAAATTATAGTAGTATCCTTTAACAGACATGCCCCTCCAAGGTCTGCTTCCTGATGGAAGGCTTACCTCAGATATGGGAGTATCTATGATCCTCTTATCTCCGTATTTCTTCCACAGGCCTCGACTAACCTATAAGCAATGACCCCATTACTTCTAAGTGGGGGCAAATGACCATCTCAATTCTGTATAGTGTTTTTTTTTTTCCTTACTTACCTTATATGCCCCATCGTACTGGGCAACTTCTTCCCCAAGGAGAAATACCTTCTCATCTCTTTCCAGCTCCTCATCCATGCCTTGATTTATAGCCTCACGAACTGTCACCTGTCACAGGCATGGGAAAGCAGTCAATAAACTACAAGATTACTTAGGATACTACTGAGAGTCTCTCTTGACCTAGGCTGCCCACAGCACACTAGACAAAAACCATCAGTAGAACAGGCTTCTCTTTACAAGTTCAAAGAATTTAAAAAGTAACATTTCTATTGCTTATTGCCAGTCTATGATTAGATGTATGAATGAAAAGTATACTAAACACTTCCCTTTTTAATATTTATTGGCTGCACTGGGTTTTAGTCGCACATATGGGATCTTCCCGCTGTGTTGTGCGGGATCTTTCATTGTGGCTCACTGGCTCAGCAGCTGCCATCCAAGAGCTCAGCAGTAGTGGCGCACAGGCTCAGTTTCCCATGTGGGATCTTAGTTCCCTGAACAGGGATTGAACCCACGTCCCCTGCATTGCACGGTGGATTCTTAACCACTGGACCAGCAGGGAAGTCCCCTTTTTCTTAATGACTACCTAATCTTGAGAAATCTGCTTGCTGGCCAGGCCAGTTCACAGGTGCTTTCCTAAGTAGAGAGTATACTGGATAATTTTATTTCCACGTTTGGTATACTGTGGGGCAGAGAACAGTCAAGGAAGCCTAAGGAACACTACATAATGAGCACTAACTAAGCGCCAGACACTGCCACACACTTTGCCTTCAGGATCTAGGAATTACTCAACTATAAAGGTTGGTAGAATCCTCCAGTAACAGAAATGAGAAAGAGAAATTCCTCAAAAACTTGAACACAGAATTACCATATAATCCAACAATTCCAACTTCTAGATTTTATACCCCAAAGAACTGAAAGCGGCGCCAGTCTATGTCTGACGCAGGATATAGCATGCTTGGGGCTGGTGCATGGGGATGACCCAGAGAGATGTTATGGGGAGGGAGGTGGGAGGGGGGTTCATGTTTGGGAATGCATGTAAGAATTAAAGATTTTAAAATTAAAAAAAAAAAAAAGAACTGAAAGCGGGGACTCAGATAATTGCACATCAAAGTTCACAGCACCATTATTCAAAATCCAACAGGTGGAAACAACTCAGGTGTCCATCAATGGTGAGTGGGTAAGAAAAGGTGGTACATGCCTACAACGGAATACTATTCAGCCTTAAAAACGAATGAAATTCTGACACATGCTACAACATGGATGAACCTTGAAAACTTGGTAAGTGAAAGAAGTCAGACCTATAAGGAAAAATATTAAATGATTCCATTTACAGGCCACCCCTGCTGCTGCTGCTGCTGCTGCTGCTGCTGCTGCTGCTGCTAAGTCGCTTCAATCGTGTCTGACCCTGTTCTTCCCCACAGACAGCAGCCCATCAGGCTCCTCTGTCCCTGGGATTCTCTAGGCAAGAATCCTGGAGTGGGTGGCCATTTCCTTCTCCAATAGGCCATCCCTAGAATACATGAATTCATCACCACAGAAAAGTACCGAGGGGTTAGAGGTCACCAGGGGCTAAGGAAGCGTTACTGTTCAGTAAGTACAGTTTCTGTTTGGGACGATGATAAAGTTCTGGTGGTGAATGGAAGACGTGCTAAATGCACTTAGCGCCACTGAATATCCAGTTTAAAACAGTAAATTTTGTTATGTATATTTTACCACAATAAAAAATTTTAAGGGGAGGTGAGGGAAGAAGTGTCACGTCTAGTTCTCTCAGATCGGCCATTTGATTCCATTAAGCCTCGCGTGGGTGACATGAGACCCCAGCCTCTGCCCTGGGGCAAGGGGGCCCTCCCGGCCCGACTAGCGTCCGGGCCAGTTACCTGCAGTGCAGCCGGCGCGGTCCGGTGGAACTGCCTCCTCAGCAGCCCGGAGACCTGGCAGGGAGAGAGAGAGGACGCTCAGAGGGGAACCGAGTGGGCAGGGGTCGCGCAGGGTCATAGCAAGGGAGCCGTTGCCTACCTGCTCAAGGGGTCTCCGCACCAACACAGCAACCACCGCCATCTTGACCGTGTCCTCTAGCCGCTGCCAAATGACAGCACAGCAGGGCCGCGGACGAGTCGGACCCCGCTCCCCCGCCGGCGCGGGCCAATGGCAGGGCACGACGCCTGCGTGCCCCGCCTCCCGCAGTGCGTCATGGGCCGAGGGGGCGGGCCGAGGGGCGTGTGGGTGGTCCCAGTCTGCGGCGGCCGGGAAACTAGGGAGCGCAGGCGGTTGCCGGCGCTCGGGGTGCACGCCCGGAGCGCGTCCCTCCGTGTTAGTATTTTGGACGCGGGGAACGAAAGTCAGACGCTGATGAGCGTAACTCGAGGCCGTGAAAACTGCAGGCACAGAAACGCTTTGGTACGAAGGAGCACTTTATACATAATCTGGTGACTGGGTATTTACAGTGTGACAAGTTACCCTGGAAACACTGTCTTGTGGTTCCTTAGAATGTGAACTGGAGCTAGCTTTCATGTGTGCCAGGCATTATGTTACGTGCTTTAGGGCTCACTTAATTCTCATAGGAACCCTCTCAGGTAATTAGTGTTAATATTATTAGCTCTATTTCTCAGATGGGTAGACTGAATGAAGTAAGGATTGGTTAAAGGAGCCAGAATTTGACTTTATGACTCCTGACTGTAAAAGGTAGTCTTTCCCCACTGCTTCGTAAAGCGGAATTTGGGGTCCCAACCTGGGAGGGAGTTACAACAACCTGCATTTAGAGAGGGCCTATCACCTGAGAAGAGGGCGTCACAGAATAAGATGGCTGGATGGCATCACCCGTACAATGGACATGAACTTGGGCAAAGTTTTGGGAGATGGTAAGGGACAGGGGGGCTTGCCGTGCTGCAGTCCATGGGGTCACAAAGAGTTGGACACGCCTAGTGACTGAACATAACCTGACTAGGGAAGCCTCTGGAAGCTTTATCTCATTGGTCTCATTTTGACTTGGGAGGGAGGGGAATGGGTCACGTAGAACCTTTGGGGACTCCCCCAGTCCCCACTCTTATCCAGGACATTTCAGAAATTTCTGTGAGGGTTGCGAGCTGCTGGTCTGTAACCTGAGAATCTGGGTTTACTGTAAGGGCCCCGAGAAGCCAGTGCAGCAGGGAGAGACTAGGTCACAGGAATCTGGTTGCTGAGTGAGAGGAGAGGGGTGAGGGCAGAAGCAGGGAGACCCCAGGGAGACTTTGGTAGAGAGAACTGGAATAGAGGACAGCTTCAGCATGACAAGCAGGTGGCAGGTTTGAGATCTGTTTGGGACTGGAATCAATAGGGAAGGGGAAGAGTTGAGGAAGGTTTGGGTTTTCTTTGTTTTTGTTGGGTGGGTCTGAGAAGAGAGGCGACTAGGTGTAGGAGATAAGGATCTATTCTGAAGAAGCTATATTTAGACAACAGGCTCAGGTTGAATGTTTGGAGCCTGGAGCTAGAGGCTGGGTAGTGCTAGAGAGAGAAATTTGGACACAGCTGCTTGGGCATGGCTTTTAGTCTCTGGGCTTTTGCTTCATCATCTTTAAAATGGAAAATTTGTCTCTAAGATGTGAAGTCAAGACATTCTGTCTTCCTGACATCATTGCCTAGTCCCTTCAATCTGTGGACTGAGATAAAACACACAACGTGAGAGCTGTGAGATTCGTTTTCTTTGGGGACTTAATGAGGACTATACCCCAGGAGACTGCTCTCAGTGCATAGTGATTTGGAGAAGGGTATGCAGTCTGGCACACATCTGGGTAGAAGGCTACTGCTAGTCATGAGTAGGTATTTTAGTTAATGATTTGTAGTGCTTTTCCAAGTATGGTGAGATGCAAGAAACTGGGTTCATAAGCTATTCTCCTGAAATTATCTGAAGGCCTGTTTTACCAGGTTTTCTCAGAGCTTGAAAGTGAACATTAAGTGAAAGTGAATGTTAAGTCGCTCAGTCCTGTCCAACTCTTCGGGATCCCGTGGTCTGTAGCCCACCAGGCTTCTCTGTTCATGGGGTTCTCCAGGCAAGAATACTGGAGTGGGTTGCCATTTCCTTCTCCAGGGGATCTTCCCGACCCAGGGATTGAACCCAGGTCTCCCGCATTACAGGCAGATGCTTTAACCTCTGAGCCACCAGTTGAGCTCGGAGTGCCTCATTTTCTCAGAGCTTGGAGTGCCTCATTTTCAGTCTTTGTCCTGAATTCCTTTCAGGGTGTGTTGATGGTCAGCAGTGGCAGTGGCTAATAACTCAACTGTTGTAGAGCACAATGGCAAGCAACGGTTTTTACTTGTCAAGTCCTTGACAGGAAACCAGTACTTCTCTGGCAGCCACACAGCATCCTCGGGAATAGCCTCGAATTTGAGATATCACCCCTCACTGGTTCCTGGGTTCTGCTTAGAACAAAAATGTAAGTCAGTTCTCTTGCCTCTCTCACCTCTCCCACCATCCAGCACTAAAAGGTTTCAGAATTAAAATTACAAAGCAAAAGGAGGTATTAATGTAAGGGAAGAAAGGCCTAAAGAGAAACCAAAAGTATGGACTGTGATGTAGACAGACTTTATTTACACAGAAATCCCAAAAAGCCAGGAATCCTGAGACTGTGTAGCTAGCCTGGCCACTTGTGTCAGAATGGCAATAGCAACTCCAGAGGACTCAGCTGGCCTCAGGTGAGAATTTCCTTTAAAATAATGACTGCAAACATTTCAGACACATTGAATATCTTCATCTGTATATATACATTCCTTTCAAACTCTATAGATGGCCAGTTTGGGAAAGCCAGGCATAATTTTATGTTTTGGAGTAAAAAGCACAAAAGTTGGAAGTGTTAAAGTGTAAACCTATCATCTTTTTAAAGCCAATCTACATTCATAGGCTCACTGAATTTTACAGAAAAGGATTGGAAAGTGTAAGCCACTTCAGTCTTGCAATTAAATCTTTCCAAAGTTCCAGGAACATTTGTCCTCCAGTATCTTTGGGTTGTCACTCATCAGAAAGTCCTTCATCCAAAGTTTCAATCTCCACAGGGTTCCACAATTATTATTATTATTTTGGTCATTGCAATCAGGGTTTATTAAAGATTTTTCACTCCATCTTTTTAGCTATAACTTAAACACATTAAAATGCACATTTCTACCACCTCAGAAATTTCTCTCATGTCTCCTTCTAAGTAATTCTCTATTCAATTCAGTAGGCAACCACTGATCCGATTTCATCGTCATATTTCCATTGGCCTGTTTTAGAACTTGAAACAAATGGAGTTATATTCGTTTATATTTATATATATAATTATATTTCTTATATACCTTGTGCTCTTGTGTTTGGCTTCTTTAGCTTAGCAAATGTTACTGAAATTGATTCATTCATGTTAAATCTTAATACTTTACTCCTCTTTTTATTCTCATAACTTTTTCTTTTGAGAGATCTTGAGACCCACAAGAAGTATAAAAATACGAAGAGTGTGCAAGAGTTTCCCTGTGCCTCCCTTCCAGCTTTGCTCAGTGGCAATATTTTCTATTGCTTGTTGCCACTGTTCTGTCACTAACTCATGTCTGACTTTTTTGTGACCCCATGGACTGTAGTCCCACCAGGCTCATGGGTCCATGGGATTTTCCAGGCAAGAATAATGGAGTGGGTTGCATTTCCTTCTTCAGGGGATCTTCCTGACCCAGGGATTGAACCTGAATCTCCTGCTTTGCAGGCAGTTTCTTCACTGCTGAGCCACCGGGCAACTGACTCCAGTCTTGCCTGGGAAATCCCATGGACAAAGGAGCCTGAGTGGCTACAGTCCATGGGGGTCACAAAAAAGCTGGACATGACTTAGCAACTGAACAACAACAAAAATATTTTATGTACTATAGCTTGTTGTTGAAACCCAGAATTAACATTGGTACAATACTAGTTAGCTTGACACTAACTAACATTGGTACAATACTAGCTAGGTAGACACTCTGTCTGCTTTCACCAGGTTTTATATGCATTCTTACATGTCTGCATGTGTGTGAATAGTACTACAAAATTTTATCATCTGTACAAATTTATGTAGCCACCAGCACAATCAAAGTACAGAATCATTTCATCACTATAGAGAAACTCCCTCTGTAGACACACGTAGACACCTTCTCCCACCCCTAACTCCACTGTTCTCTTCTTAACCACTTTAATTTATTATTTCAGGAATGTTTTTTACACGGAATCATGCAATATGTAATTCTTGAGACTGACTGTACTTACTCACCCCAGTGCCCTGGGGACCCATTCAAGTAATTCTTGTATCAACATTTCATTCCTTTTCATTGCTGAGTAGTTGTATGGCTTTGTCAGTTTATCCATTCATCCATTGAAGGACTTCTGAGTTGTGTTCATTTTTAATTATTTCCAGTATAGCTGCTGTGAACATTGGTTTACAGGTTTTTATGTGAACTTAAATTTTCATTTCTTTGGGTATCCAGCAGTATGACTGCCTATTAAGTGTATGTTTAACTTTTAAGAAATTGCCAAACTTTTTCCAGAGTGGCTGTACCATTTTAGGTTTCCTCCAGCAGTGTATGAGAAATACAGTTGCCCTGGGATCCTTCCCAGCACCTGATATTATCAATAATTTTTATTTAGGCATTCTAATCAATGTGTAGTGGTGTCCCTTGTGATTTTAATTTGCATTTCCCTTGTATTTAACAATACTGAACACCTTTTAAAATCCAGCATCTCACATGATATATCCTGCATATACATTAAATAAGCAGGGTGACAATGTACAGCCTTGATGTACTCCTTTCATACTTTTGAACCAGTCCATTGTTCCATGTTCAGTTCAAACTGTTGCTTCTTGACCCACATACAAGTTTCTCAGGAGGCAGGAAAGGTGGTCTGGTACTCACATCTCTAAGAATTTTTCAGTTTGTTGTGATTCCCACAGTCAAAGACTTTAGTGTAGTCAGTGAAGCAGAAGTAGATGTTTTTTTGGAACTCCCTCGCTTTTTCCATGATCCAGTGAATGTTGGCAATTTGATCTCTGTTTCCTTTGCCTCTTTGAAACCCAGCTTGTATATCTGGAAGTGCTTCGTTGATGTTCTACTGAAGCCTAGCTTGGAGGATTTTGAGTGTTACCTTGCTACCATGTGAAATGAGTGCAATTGTGCGCTAGTTTGAACATTTTTTGGCATTGTTTTTCTTTGGGATTGAAATGAAAACTGACCTTTTCTGGTCCTGTGGCCACTAATAAGTTTTCCAAATTTGCTGACATATGGAGTGCAGCACTTTAACTCCATCATCTTTTAGGATTTTAAATAGCTCAGTTGGAATTCCATCATCTCCACTAGCTTTGTTCATAGTAATGCTTCTTAAGGTCCACTTGACTTCACATTCCAGGATGTCTGGGTCTAGGTGAGTGACAATACCATCGTGGTTCAATCAGTGCAGTTCAATTCAGTCACTCAGTCATGTCCGACTCTTTGCGACCCCATGGACTGCAGCACGCCAGGCTTCCCTGTCCATCACCAACTCCTGGAGCTTACTCTAACTCATGTCCATTGAGTCAGTGATGCCATCCAGCCTTCTCATCCTCTGTCATCCCCTTCTCCTCCCGCCTTCAATCTTTCCTAGTATCAGGGTCTTTTCTGGTGAGTCAGTTCTTCGCATCAGGTGGCCAAAGTATTGGAGTTTCAGTTTCAGCATCAGTCCTTCCAATGAATATTCAGGACTGATTTCCTTTAGGATGGACTGGTTGGATCTCCTTGCAGTCCAAGGGACTCTCCAGAGTCTTCTCCAACACCACCGTTCCAAAGCAACAATTCTTCGGTGCTCAGCTTTCTTTATAGTCCAACTCTCACATCCATACATGACTACTGGAAAAACCACAGCTTTGACTAGATGGGCCTTTGTTGGCAAAGTAATGTCTCTGCTTTTTAATATGCTGTCTAGGTTGGTCATAGCTTTTCTTCCAAGGAGCAAGCATCTTTTAATTTTATGGCTGCAGTTACCATCTGCAGTGATTTTGGAACCCCCCAAAATAAAGTCTCTCACTATTTCCATTGTTTCCCCATCTTCGTTTTCTAGGTTATTAAGACTTTTTTGTATAGTTCTTCTGTGTATTATTGCCACCTCTTCTTAATCTCTTTTTCTGCTTCTGTTAAATCCTTACTGTTTTTGTCATTTACCTTACACATCCTTGCATGGAATGTTCCCTTGATATCTCCAGTTTTCTTGAAGAGATATCTAGTCTTACCCATTCTATTATCTTCTTGTACTTCTTTGTATTGTTCACTTAAGAAGGCTTTCTTATTTCTCCTTGCTAATCTCTGGAACTCTGCATTCAGTTGGATATATTTTTACCTTTCTCCTTTACCTTTTGTTTCTCTTCTTTCTTCGGCTATTTGTAAAGTCTCCTCAGACAACCACTTTGTCTTCTTGCATTTCTTTTTATTTGGGATGATTTTGGCCATTGCCTCCTGTACAATATTACAAACCTCTGTCCATGGTTCTTCAGGCACTCTGTCTCCCAGATCTAATCTCTTGAATCTATTTGTCACCTCCCCACTATATAATGTTAAAGGATTTGATTTAGGTCAAACCTGAATAGCCTAGTGGTTTTCCCTACTTTCTTCAATTTAAGCCTAAATTTTGCAATAAGGAACTCATGATCTGAGCTACAGTCAGCTCTAGGTCTTATTTTTACTGACCTTATAGAGCTTCTTCATCTTTGGCCAAAGAATATAATCAGTCTGATTTTAGTATTGACCATCTGGTGATGTCCACGTGTAGAGTCGTCTCTTATTTTGCTGGAAGAGGGTGTTTGCTATGACCAGTGTGTTCTCTTGACAAAACTCTCTGTTAGCCTTTGCCATGCTTCATTTTATACTCCAAGGCCAAACTTACCTGTTACTCTAGGTATCTCTTGAATTTTTACTTTGCATTCCAATCCCCTATAATGAAAAGGACATCTTTCTTTTGGTGTTAGTTCTAGTTAGTTCTTGTAGATCTTCATAGAACCATTTGACTTCAGCTTCTTTGACATCAGTGTTTGGGGCATAGAGTTTGTTTACTGTGACATTGAATGGTTTGCCTTGTAAATGAACTGAGATCATTCTGTCATTTTTGAAACTGCACCCAAATACTGCCTTTCAGACTCTCTTGTTGATTGTGAGGGCTACTCCATTTCTGCTAAGGGATCCTTACCCACAGTAGTAGATATAATGGTCATCTGAATTAAATTTAAACATTCTTGTCTCTTTCCCATCTTGCAAGATGGCGGGTGAAAAGGCTGAGAAGCCAGATACTAAGGAGAAAAAACCTGAAGCCAAGAAGGCTGATGCTGGCAAGAAGGCTAAAAAGGTGGAAAAGGTGAAGAAGGTTAAGAAGGGGAAGCCCCACTGCAGCCGAAATCCTGTCCTGGTCAGAGGAATTGGCAGATATTCCCGATCAGCCATGTACTCCAGAAAGGCCTTGTACAAGAGAAAATATTCAGCACCTAAATCCAAGGTCGAAAAGAAAAAGAAGGTTCGTGCCCTTGCTACTGTCACAAAACCAGTTGGTGGCGACAAGAACGGTGGTACCCGAGTGGTCAAACTTCGCAAAATGCCTAGGTATTACCCTACGGAAGATGTGCCTCGGAAACTGTTGAGTCATGGCAAAAAACCCTTCAGTAAGCATGTGAGGAAGCTGCGTGCCAGCATCACTCCTGGGACCATTCTGATCATCCTCACTGGGCGCCACAGAGGCAAGAGGGTCGTTTTCCTGAAGCAGCTGGGCAGTGGCTTGCTACTTGTGACTGGGCCTCTATCCCTCAATCGAGTTCCTCTGCGTAGAACACACCAGAAATTTGTCATTGCCACCTCCACCAAAATCGATATCAGTGGTGTGAAAATTCCAGAATATCTCACTGACACTTACTTCAAGAAGAAGAAGCTGCGTAAACCCAGACACCAGGAGGGTGAGATCTTCGACACAGAGAGAGAGAAATACGAGATCACAGAGCAGCGCAAGGTTGACCAGAAAGCTGTGGACTCGCAAATTCTGCGAAGAATCAAAGCTGTCCCTCAGCTCCAGGGCTACCTCCGCTCTGTGTTTGCTCTCACAAATGGAATTTATCCTCACAAAGTAGTATTCTGAACTTCTTGCAAAGAACCTAATTAAATAACTTGTCATTTCAAAAAAAAAAAAAAATTCTTGTCCATATTAGTTCACTGATTCCCAAGATGTCACTGTTCACTCTTGCCATCTCCTGTTTGGCCACATCCAATTTACCTTGATTCATGGACCTAACATTCCAGGTTCCTATGCAATATTGTTCTTTACAGCATCAGACTTTACTTTCACCACCTGAAAGTAGAAGTGTTAGTCGTTCAGTTGTGTCCCTCTCTTTGTGATTCTATGGACTGTAGCCTGCCAGACTCCTCTGTCCCTGGTATTCTCCAGGCAAGAATACTGGAGTGGATTGCCTTCTCCAGAGGCTCTTCCTGACCCAGGGATTGAACCCGGGTCTCCTGCATTGCAGGCAGATTCTTTATTGTCTTAGCCACCAGGAAAGCCAGACACATCTACAACTGAGCATCATTTCCACTTTGGCCGAGCCGTTGTATTCTTTCTAGAGCTGTTAGTATTTGCGTATTGGACACCTTCTGATCTGGGAGGGCTCATCTTCCAATGTCATATCTTTTCCCTTTCATGGGTCACAGCCTTGTCGTAGTGAATGGGACTGTGTAACTCAGTGAAGCTATGAGTTATCTGTGCAGGGCCACCTAAGATGGATGGGGCATAGTGAAAAGTTGAGAAAAGGTGCTCCACTGGAGGAGGAAATGGCAACCCACTCAAGTATTCCTGCCTAGAGACCCATGGACAATATGAAAAGAAATTATAACCAACTAAAAATAACTGCATGTGTGTGCAACTGAGGCAAAATATGAACAGTAAAATACAAAAAGACCCAAACACAACCCGTTTCTGTATTCTTGACTGGAAAATCCGATGGCCAGAGGGGCGTGGCAGGCTATCGTGCATGGGGTTGCTAAAGAGTCAGATACAACTTGGCAACTAAAGACAGCTGCCACTTCTGTGGTGCCGGGAGTGAAAGCAGGGTACCATGCATGATCCCTGCACACAGTACCTCCAAGGGTGTGGGCAGAATCCCTTAACCACCCCCCTCTATCTTTATGCCATTTAAGGAGCCACCTCACAATTCCCCCTTGAGGAGGGGGGATAAGCAACAGCACCAGTTACTTGTTCTCAGTCCCTTGAGTTGTGGCCCGAGTCCCCAAAAAGCTTTATCCAAATTCCTTGTCTGGCCTCTTATCTATTTCTGTTGATTAAAGAGTCCAAGGACCCTGACTTGTAACAGTAGGACGTCTGACATAATGCTCTGTTGATTGAATCTGCAGGTATGGAATCTGGATACTGAAGACCAACAGTATAGCCTCCTAGTCTGTGGCATATCTCATCATTTTTCAACAGTCTTTCAGAAAAAAAAGTTTACATTTTGTTGAAATTCAGTTTACCAGAGTTTTCTCATATGGATCGTGTTTTGATGTCATCTCTAAGAACTTTGCCCAACACCAGGTTGCAAAACTTCTTTGATGCTTTCTTTTAAAGTTTTACAGTTTTCCATTTAGATCTGTGGTTCATTTTGAGGTAATTTTTGACGGTGAAGGACAGGGAAGCCTGGTGTGCTGCAGTCCATGGGCTCACAAAGAGGTGGACACGACTGAGAGGCTGAACAAGAACAACAGTGAAGTTTAGGTCCAGAGTTTTTAAAGATTTTTTTTTTAATTATTTAATATTTGATTGCACTGGGTCTTCATTGCTGTGCGGGCTTTTTCTAGTTGGGAAGAGTGGGGACTGCTCTCTAGTTGCGGTGCGTGCGCTTCTCTTGCGGTAGAATTTTCTTGTTGGTGAGCGCAGGCTCTTGGCTCACAGGTTTCAGTAGCTGTGGCTCCTGGGCTTAGTGGCGGCATGGCCTGTGGAATCTTCCTAGACCAGGGGTTGAACCTGTGTGCCCCTCACTGGCAGGCAGATTCTTATCCACTGTTCCGCCAGGAAAGTCTCCAGAGTTTCTTACGTATGGATATCCACTTGTTTAACATTATTTGCTAAGAAGACCATCTCTTCTCCACTGAATTGCTTTTGCACCTTTGTGCAGAAATCAGTTCGTTGTTTTGAGTGGTGAAGTTGGACTCTCCTGTCCCATTGGTCTCTGTTTATCCCTCTTTGAGTCTTAACACTTAGTTACTCCTGCTGTGAGGTAATTTTTAAAATCAAGTAATGTGAGTGTTCCAACATTTCTTTTTCAAAGTTTTTTTTTTTAACAATCAGCTTATCTGAAGCTACCAAAAAAAATCTTCATAGAATTTTTGTTGGAATAGTGTTGAATCTATAGAACATTTTTAAAAGAGCTAGTATCCTATTTATTTCAGTCTTTGATTTTTTTTTAATCAGCCTTTTGTAGTTTTCAGCATGCACATCTTACCCATATTTTATTTCTGTCCTTTTTAGGCTATTGTAAATGTTATTCTTAATAATTTTCGTTCCTAGGGACTTGCCTAGTGGCTCAGTGGTTGAGAATCTGCCTGCCAATGCAGGGGATGCGGGTTCAGTTCCGTTTCTGGAAAAATGCCACATACTTCTGGGTAACTGAGGCCGTGTGCCACAGCTGTTGAGCCCATGCTCTGCAACAAGAGAAGCCACCAGGCTGCAGTTCGAGAGTAGAGTAGCCCCTGCTTGCCACAACTAGAGAAATCCTGCACGCAGCAATGAAGGCCCAGCACAGCTAAAAATGAACAGATTTTTAAAAACTTTATTTTTTTAGGTCTTTGGTAGTTTACTCCTACTATGTAGAAATGCGGCTGATTTTCAGGTGTAGACATGATGTTCTGCAACTTTGCTAAACTCTTTTGTTGTTTCCAGAAGAAGTTTGTTTTGTATGTTCCATGGGATTGTCTGCTTAGACAATTATGTTTGTGAATGAGACAGTTTTTTTCTATCTTTCTAATATTTTCCCTTTGGTTTCTTTTTCTTCCCTTTTTGCTGCCATTCTAGTACCCATGTTGAATAGGAGTGGTGAGAATGGACATCTTCACCTTGTTCCCCATATTCGAAGAAAAGCAGTCACTCTTTGACCAGTAAGTGTGATGTTTGTTTAAAATTTTTGTATGGATGCTTATTCAGGCTAAGGAAGTTCCCTCTGTTTCTCAGTTGCTGAGTCCTTTAATCATGAATAGCCATTGCATTTTTGTCAAATATTTTCTCTGCATCAATTTACTAATATATAATCATTTGATTTTTCTTCATTAGTTTGTTAACATTGTGGATTATGTTGATTGCAGCAATGTTGCAATACTGGTATACACCGTACTGGGTCATGGTGAGATATATGTAAAGACACACATGCACACACATATATATTGCTGTGTTTTGATTTGCTTGCTTTTTGTGGAATTTTATGTGTATGTTTATGGAAGATTTCTTGTGTTGTCTGATTTTGGTATCAGTGTAATGGTGGGCCTGCCTCAAACGGAGTTGGGAAGTGTTCCCTCCTCTTCTGTTTTCTGAAGGGAGTTGTATAGAATTGGTTTTATTTCTTCCTTAAATGTTTGGTAGAATTTATATTTGAAACCGTCCAGAGACTTTTTTCTCACGGAGTTTTTGACTACAAAATCTGTTTCTCTAATGAATATAGAGTTATTCAGGCTATCAATTTATTCTTGGGTAAATGTCAGATGCTGTTATTTTTCAAGGACTAAGTCCAGTTCATGAAGGGTGCCAAATTTATATGTGTTGATTTGTTCACAGAATTTACTTTTATATTCTGTAGGGTTTGTAGTGATATCCCCCTTTTCCTTCCTGAAATTGGGAACCTCTGTCTTTCTTCCTTATTTGTTTGTCAGTCTGGCTAGAGAATATTCATATTTTACATTTTTGCAGGTAATCCAGATGATCTGGATTTCTACCTGCCTGCTGTGGGCTATGGTTCCAAAGTCAGCTCGGTTTGTAAAGTTCCAAATTTGTAAAAACCTGTTTATCGTTTCCTTCTCTTTGGCCACACTGGGTCTTGGTTGCTGCGTGCGGGCTTCTCGTCGCGTTGGCTTGTCTTGCTGCAGAGCGTGATGCAGGCTCAGTGGTTGTGGCTCAAGGGCTTAGTTACCCTGCAGCAAATGGGATCTTCCCAGACCAGGGATTGAACCCATGTCCTCTGCACTGGCGGGTGGATTCTTGATCACTGCACCACCGGGAAAGTCCCCAGCTGAGTTTTTAAAGCATTTGCAGTGCTATTTGGATCAGTCCCACGAGTGTGCCACCCAGGGGTCACTTGGGGACCTTTGGTTGTATGTTACCTCATAGCTCAGTTGGCAAGGCTTGGGATATACTGTGTAGGGTCAAACCTGTACACGTAAGCTCCAGGGGGAATCCAGGAGCTCATGCATAACTTTCTAGGATGTCTCTCTTGATCTCCGTCATCTCTATAATGTGCTCAAGGCCTTCTGATGCCCTTGACCCTCCCTTCCTAGTCCCCCAGCCAGAAAGATAACTATACTAGTTTCCCCAGGTTTCCATAACAAACTACCACAAGCTGGGTGACTTAAGATGTGGGAAATGGATGTTTTCACAGTTCTGGAGGCTGAAATTCCACGATGAAGTTTCCTGCGAGGACGGTTTCCTTTGAAGCCTTTCTCCTTGCCTTCTTGTTCTGTCCTCCCATAGCCTTTCCTCTGTGCATGCCCACACATGTGTCCCAATCCGCTCTTCTTATAACGACACCAGTCATGTTGGATTCAGTTCAGTTCAGTCGCTCAGTTGTGTCCGACTCTTTGCGACCCCATGAATCGCAGCACGCCAGGCCTCCCTGTCCATCACCAACTCCTGGAGTTTACCCAAACCATGTGCATCGAGTCGGTGATGCCATCCAGCCATCTCATCCTCTGTTGTCCCTTCTTCTCCTGCCCCCAATCCCTCCCAGCATCAGGGTCTTTTCCAATGAGTCAACTCTCCACATGAGGTGGCCAAAGTATTGGAGTTTCAGCTTCAGCATCAGTCCTTCCAATGAACACCCAGGACTGATCTCCTTTAGAATGGACTGGTTGGATCTCCTTGCAGTCCAAGGGACTCTCAAGAGTCTTCTCCAACACGACAGTTCAAAAGCATCCATTCTTCGGCACTCAGCTTTGTTCACAGTCCAACTCTCACATCCATACATGACCACTGGAAAAACCATAACCTTGACTAGACGGACCTTTGTTGGCAAAGTAATGTCTCTGCTTTTCAATATGCTGTCTAGGTAGGACTTCCCTGGTAGCTCAGACGATAAAGCATCTGTCTACAATGCGGGAGACCCGGGTTCGATCCCTGGGTTGGGAAGATCCCCTGGAGAGGGAAATGGCAATCCACTCCAGTACTATTGCCTGGAAAATCCCATGGACAGAGGAGCCTGGTGGGCTGCAGTCCACGGGGTTGCAAAGAGTCGGACACGACTGAGCTACTTCACTTTCACTTTCAGGTTGGTCATAACTTTCCTTCCAAGGAGTAAGAGTATTTAATTTCATGGCTGCAGTCAGCATCTGCAGTGATTTTGGAGCCCCAAAAATAAAGTCTGACACTGTTTCCACTCTTTCCCCATCTACTTGCCATGAAGTGATGGGACTGGATGCCATGATCTTTGTTTTCTGAATGTTGAGCTTTAAGCCAACTTTTTCACTCTCCACTTTCACTTTCATCAAGAGGCTTTTTAGCTCCTCTTCACTTTCTGCCGTAAGGGTGGTGTCCTCTGCATATCTGAGGTTATTGATATTTCTCCCAGCAATCTTGATTCCAGCTTGTGCTTCTTCCAGCCCAGCATTTCTCATGATGTACTCTGCATAGAAGTTAAATAAGCAGGGTGACAATATACAGCCTTGACGGACTCCTTTTCCTATTTGGAACCAGTCTGTTGTTCCATGTCCAGTTCTAACTGTTGCTTCCTAACCTGCATATAGGCTTCTCAAGAGGCAGGTCAAGTGGTCTGGTATTTCATCTCTTTCAGAATTTTCCACAGTTTATTGTGATCCACACAGTCAAAGGTTTTGGCATAGTCAATAAAGCAGAAATAGATGTTTTCCTGGAACTCTCTTGCTTTTTCCATGATCCAGCGGATGTTGGCAATTTGATCTCTGGTTCCTCTGCCTTTTCTAAAACAAGCTTGAACATCTGGAAGTAAACGGTTCGCGTATTGCTGAAGCCTGGCTTGGAGAATTTTGAGCATTACTTTACTAGCGTGTGAGATGAGTGCAATTGTTTGGTAGTTTGAGCATTCTTTGGCATTGCCTTTCTTTGGAATTGGAATAAAAACTGACCTTTT
This sequence comes from Ovis aries, assembly GCF_016772045.2. NCBI lineage: Eukaryota > Metazoa > Chordata > Mammalia > Artiodactyla > Bovidae > Ovis > Ovis aries. The sequence continues at coordinate 43,011,606 of NC_056072.1, read as the reverse complement.
CCAGTCCTGTGGCCACTGCTGAGTTTTCCAAATTTGCTGGCATATTGAGTGCAGCACTTTCACAGCATCATCTTTCAGGATTTGAAATAGCTCCACTGGAATTCCATCACCTCCACTAGCTTTGTTCGTAGTGATGTTTTCTAAGGCCCACTTGACTTCACATTCCAGGATGTCTGGCTCAAGGTGAGTGATCACACCATCATGATTATCTGGGTCATGAAGATCTCTTTTGTACAGTTCTACTGTGTATTCTTGCCACCTCTTCTTAATATCTTCTGCTTCTGTTAGGCCCCTACCATTTCTGTCCTTTATTGAGCCCATCTTTGCATGAAAAATGTTCCCTTGGTATCTCTAATTTTCTTGAAGGGGTCCCTAGTCTTTCCCATTCTCTTGTTTTCCTCTATTTCTTTGCACTGATTGCTGAGGAAGGCTTTCTTAGCTCTTCTTGCTATTCTTTGGAACTCTGCATTCAGATGCTTATATCTTTCCTTTTCTCCTTTGCTTTTCGCTTCTCTTCTTTTCACAGCTATTTGTAAGGCCTCCCCAGACAGCCATTTTGATTTTTTGCATTTCTTTTCCATGGGGATGGTGTTGATCCCTGTCTCCTGTACAATGTCATGAACCTCCGTCCATAGTTCATGTTGGATTAGGCCATGAACCATGTTGGATTAGGCCCTCCCCTAATGACCTCATCGTACCTTCATTACCTCTTTAAAGGCCATCTCCAACTGCTGTGACATTCTATGATACTGAGGGTTATGACTTCAGTGTAAGAACTTGATGGGGATACGAGTCCACCAATAACAGTGTGGCTTTAGTTCATCTGCTCTGCTCTGCGCTGCTTACTGCTGTTTCTGCATCTGGACCAAGGAGGACAGGGAGAGAAACAGCAGTGGTATTCTCTCCCTGCTCTTGGAATCCCAGCTCCTCTGCTTAGAGACAGATTTCCCCTCCCTTAGAGTGTTAAGCATCTGACCACTCACTAAGGTATTGCTGCCACCAGCACTAAGGTATTGCATGCAGGCTAGGGCAGGACTCAGGAAAAAGAAAACCAAAATTGACATGGAATATTCTCCTGATGCCCCCACCCCCGCCCCAGATCAGAAAGAGAGGGCTTCTCTTAGAACTCTTTCTGTCTGCACCCGATGAAAACTTCTGAGTTTTGAGCAGGTGCCTTTGAATTTAGGCCAGGCAATGCTGAAGGGAGAAAACCCAAACTCCTCACCAGTTTTATGGACTTCTGAATTCTGGTCTTTTTTCTGATTCACCTGCTACCATTTGCTTTCCACCATCCTTGGGTCATTGCTCTCTATGTTGAAAGGGTCTGTAGTTGCAGTTAGCATGATAGCTAGGGCAGAATGTGTTTATCTTTCCTCGAATCCTTACCATGTACTTTGGCATATATGTTAACTTTAAAAAAAAAAAAAAGAAGATATATTTATTTGTTTTATTTACGTACTTGGCTGCACCAGATCTTAGTTGCGGAACATGGGATCCAGTTCCCTGACCAGGAGTTGAACCCAGGCTCCCTGCATTGTGAGCGAGGAGCCTTAGCTACTGGATCTGTGCATTTTAAGTTGTGTTCAATATTGTCGTGTTGATTTCCAGATGTAAATTCCAATAAAGAGTTTCTGAAAGTGGCTTTTCCCCTACAGTTTTGCTGATACTCATTTGTACATGTTTCTACACTGACATCTGTATTAAAGGTCCACAGGCAGGAGCAGGCATCCCAGTGCTGCCAGTCACCTTGAGCTCATTGCTTGTGGCATCTGTACGTCATCTCTCATCTGTCAAATGAGTGTCTTGAGTCTGCTTGGGCCACGGTAACAAAATACGGTAGACATGGTAACTTATAAACGACAGAAATTATTTTTCAAATTTCTGAAGACTGGCAAGTCCTAGATCAGGGTGTCAGCAGATGTGGTGTCTGGTGAGAGCCTGCGTCCGGGTTCATAGCTGTCCATTTTATCAGTGTCTTCAGAAAGCAGAAGGCATAAGGCAGCTCTCCAGGGTCTTCTTTTTTTTTTAAATAAGGGCTGCTGCTGCTGCTGCTAAGTCACTTCAGTTGTGTCCCACTCTGTGCGACCCCATAGACGGCAGCCCACCAGGCTCCCCCATCCCTGGGATTCTCCAGGCAAGAACACAGGAATGGGTTGCCATGTCCTTCTCCAATGCATGAAAGTGAAAAGGGAAAGTGAAGTCACTCAGTCGTGTCCGACCCTCAGCGACCCCATGGACTGCAGCCTACCAGGCTCCTCCGTCTATGGGATTTTCCGGGCAGGAGCACTGGAGTGGGATGCCATTGCACTGATCCCATTTATGAGGGCTTTGCTTTGGGACCTAATCACCTCCCAAAGATTTCATCTCTAAATATGTCAGATTGGGGATGAGATTTCAATGTATGCATTTTGTTGGGGGGAGTGCAATACATTCAGTTTATTGCAGTGGACATAGTAGTGCCTGCTGTTTAGGACTGAGGGGCAGGCGAGTTCCCCAGTTCTTTCTCTACAAGGACTGGAGGAAGTCTCTGGGTTCGTGGGCATCTGGCAGGCCCACGAATATCTGTAGGCCTGAGACCTCAGAGAGATATTGGTCAGGGTCAGCAGAGCAAGTACTGTCTCAGCTGCTTTATCTACAGCTTATTTCCCCTAGTGGGGAAAGGGTTAGTCTGACCAAATATAGTTCAGTATGTGGTAAAAACCCACATAGTCAGAGATGCTCAATAGGTCTATAAATCGATCAATCAGTATATAATGTAAATAAAGGAACATAATGTGTCATATATTGCATATAAGTGTGTAGAGAAAAAGAGGGGCCTAGCTAGCATTGAATCTCTACTTCATTTTTACCACAGACTGAGTTGTATTTTCCCTGGAGAATTTCATGCATGGGGAGGCTAGCAGGTTACAGTTCATGGGGTCGTAAAGAGTCAGACACAACTGAGTGACTTTCATTTTAATTTATATATTATCTGATAACATGTATATTATTATACATGTTAACATGTTAATATATGTATACTATATTGAATATGTGCATATTATGAATTACATGTTGTTTGACATATTTAGAAATCTAGATAGCGTGTGTTTTTTTTTACTACATACTGAGTTGTATTTTATATTTATTGTACTTTTTTGAGATCAGAGAACAGGGAAAACTCATTACGAGGTGGTCTAATATCTGCAGTCGTGGAGGGATTTTCCCAGAGCAGCCCAGAGGGTCTGGTGTCATGGCTGCCCTCTGCCTCCTCCCTGCTCTCCGGCCTGCCTCTAACAGGGTGGTCTCTAGGCTTTGTCACTTTCCTACAACGTACGATGACCCTCTGCTCTGGACCTTCCAGGAGCCTTTCAGGAGCTGAGAGTTTGGAAAAGTGGGAAAAAGGCTACATTGGGAAAAGGCCCAGACGCCAGGCCCTTCTGGGGGCCCTTGGTGCCTGGACAGGTTGGAGTCACTGAGCTTTTTAGAACCCTGTCACCTGCTCCATGACAGCCGTGTCCTGTCTGTGCTGCTCGCCTTGGGCTGAGCAAAGGCGATGAGTTGACTATGGAATCTAAGAGTAACAGAAGGGAAATACAAGAATGATGATGCTGTTGCTGCTGTTCACTCGCTAAGTCATGTCTGACTCTCTGCAACCCCACGAACAGTAGCCCGCCAAGCTCCTCTGGGATTTTCCAGGCGAAAATACTGGAGTGGGTTGCCATTCCCTTCTCCAGGGGATCTTCCCGACCCAGAGATTGAACCCGCGTCTCCTGCTTGGCAGGCAGATTCTTCATCACTGAGCAACCAGGGAAGCCCAAGAATGGCTATAGTTAGCATTTATTTATTGAGCGGGTGCTCTGTGCTCGGCACCGTGGCAGGTATTTACATACGGTATATATCTTATTTAATGTAGTGTTCCCTTACAACTTCTCTCAGAGGTGGTTGTTATTAATAATATATTTATTTCTATTGATGATATACTCTATACAGAATTCAGAGGGCATAAAGATTTTTGCTATGAGCCTCTAATTGAATAATTCTGGCAGATTAATAGTGGAGATAAAACAAATACGGTAAATGGTAACAGTTGTGGAATCTAAGTGGTCAGGATGGTCGTTGTACTATTATACTATTCTTTCAACTTTTCTGTATGTTTGAAACTTTTTCATCCCAAATCTGGGGGTAGGGAAAGTGAATTTCTCCCATCCCCATCTCTCTTATGACATTTCCCTCGCAGGAGACAAGCACTGCGACTAGTTTCCTGCTTTTCCTTGCAGAGATAATGCGAATTTTATGAGTGTGTTCACACACGCTTAGATTATGTCTGGTATTGCACTGATAGACATTAGGTTTCGGAAGCTTCTAAAGGTGCTGCCTAGAAAAGGCCATGCAGGTGAATTCCCACAGACCCTTTCCCGGGGATCGGAAGCTGTTTTGTTCCCCAGTTTCACCTGTAGAGGGCACCCTCTCCTCTTGACTGGCAGCAGCAAGCTGCCGCAGGTTCCGAAAGGGCTTCTCAGGGCTGCTGCCACGTGACTCATGAAGAAGGGGTCCTCTAAAAGTGTAAATACTTCTGTTCTCTGGCCTTAGCCACGTTTTTTGTGGGAAGCAAAGCTCAGACTCTGAGCCCACATGTTGGTTTTGCAGCAGCGAAGGGAAAGGTTGCTCAGAAAGCTTCACCCACATGCTGTACCGTGAACTTTCACAGGATGAATAAAACTCTCCACTTCCAGGCACAAGAAACACTTCATAGCATCCCGGACATTTTGATGTCGATTACTTGACTAGAGTTAAAAAATTCTCTTTTGACCAAAGGAAAGCCATTGTGTTTAATACATTGAAGTGAAGTGAAAGTTGCTCAGTCGTGTCCCACTCTTTGTGACCACATGGACTGTATAGTTCGTGGAATTCTCCAGGCCAGAATACTGGAGTGGGTAGCCTTTCCCTTCTCCAGGGGATCTTCATTAGACCTCCTTTATAAAACACGAAAGTGAAAGTGGAGAATGAAAAACTTGGCTTAAAGCTCAACATTCAGAAAACGAAGATCATGGCATCCGGTCCCATCACTTCATGGGAAATAGATGGGGAAACAGTGGAAACAGTGTCAGACTTTATTTTGGGGGGGCTCCAAAATCACTGCAGATGCTGACTGCAGCCATGAAATTAAAAGACACTTACTCTTTGGAAGAAAAGTTATGACCAACCTAGATAGCATATTCAAAAGCAGAGACATTACTTTGCCGACTAAGGTCTGTCTAGTCAAGGCTATGGTTTTTCTAGTAGTCATGTATGGATGTGAGAGTTGGACTGTGAAGAAGGCTGAGCGCCGAAGAATTGATGCTTTTGAACTGTGGTGTTGGAGAAGACTCTGGAGAGTCCCTTGAACTGCAAGGAGATCCAACCAGTCCATTCTGAAGGAGATCAGCCCTGGGATTTCTTTGGAAGGAATGATGCTAAAGCTGAAGCTCCAGTACTTTGGCCACCTCATGCGAAGAGTTGACTCATTGGAGAAGACTGATGCTGGGAGGGATCAGGGGCAGGAGGAGAAGGGGATGACAGAGGATGAGATGGCTGAATGGCATCACCGACTCGATGGACGTGAGTCTGAGTGAACTCTGGGAGTTGGTGATGGACAGGGAGGCCTGGCGTGCTGCGATTCATGGGGTCGCAAAGAGTCAGACATGACTGAGCGACTAAACTGAAAGAACTATAAAACACTGGGGTTGGAAGGTGTCTGTGAATTAATAATACTAGCCTTATTCTATGTCTGGTTGTTATGTAACTTACGGAGACAAGATTTCATCACATTATCTCTGAATCTGTATAAAAATGAACAGTAGTATAATAGTGAGTACATAACTTAAAATCTTTCTTTATTTATAAAAATGTTCATTTATTTGGCTGTGCTGGATCTTAGTTGTGGCATGTGGGAACTTCTTACCTGTGGCATGTGGGATCGAGTTCCCTAACCAGGGACTGAACCTGGGCCCCCAGCACTAGGAGCGCAGAGTCTTGCCTCTGGACCACCAGGGAAGTCCCAAGAGTTTTGTCAGTTTGAGAATGTTATATAAATGGAATCCTGCAGCATGAAATTTTGTGTTTTTTCCCCACTTAGCATAAAGCCCTTGAAATCCATCCAAGTTATTGCCTGTATCACTAGCTTGTTCATTTTTATTGTTGAATATAATTCCATGGTCAGGATGTACCACCGTTTGTTTAATCATTCACCTATTGTAGGACATTTTTTGGTTGTTTCCAGTTTGGGACTATTGCAGAGCAAGCGACTCTGAACAGTCTTGCACAGGTTTTTGTGTGAACATAAGTTTTCGTTTCGTTGGGATAAATGCCCAGGATTGCAGTCGCTGGATTGTAGGATAAGTGTATGCCTAGCTTTTTAGAAGCTGCCAAATTATTTTCCAGAGTGCTGTACCATTTCACATTCCCATCCACAGTTTTCTTTTCATACAGAATGCTATTGACTAGTGTTAGCACAACGGCACGAGGCCAAAGCCACATGAGACTCTGAGATATTTTTAATTTCTAGAGAAAATTAATATACATTAGATGGAGAAGAAAAGAGAGCTCAGGACTAATCTCTTTGTTAGTCCACAAGGCCCCACGTTTATCATCCTGGGTTTTCAGAATGATTCTTCCCTCACCATCAAGCTAACCTTTGGTTGGAAAGCCGCAACACATTGCACCGGCCACTGGGGTGTACCCCGGACCTCTGACCCCTGCTTGTATTCTGTCCCAAGGCTCCCTAGGAAGCTTGGTCTCATTGTGGAATCTTCTACCTCGGAGAATAGTCATTTCGACACCTTTTAGAGTCATTTCAGAACCACCTCCTCCCAGGGGCTTCTGTGCTTACCCTGCTCACCAGGTCCCCAGTACTAAACAGCATGAATGTGTCTGTCCACCCTGCCCTTGCCCTCCAGGCTTCAGTTGTTAGGGTCCAGATGTCAGGTCACACACTTCCTCGTGTCAGGAATGCAGGCTCCAGGTCATGCTGCCCTTCCTGATGTCCTTGGACAAGTAGTAACAACTGAACCTGAATTTGCTCCCCTGTACAGCTCAGGTGATAGATTATAACAGTACTAACAGGGCCATTTGGTTGTCCTGCAGGTAGTAAGATGGCATCTCCCATGGGCTGGCTGAGGACACAGTGGTGAACAAAGATGAGGCCTTGTCCTCAGGGAGCAGAACTAAAAGAGAACAAAACTGCCGTGTTCAGCCCAGCCTTTGACATGTAGTTGTTTCATTATTGTAGTTAAACTCAATACTTGCATTTGGATCTGAATGGAGTATGAACGCAGTATTTACACATCAGGTCTAGTATAGACTCGTTCATTGTAGTCAGCCATTAATTACCATTAATTGTTAGGAGGTATCCTGGTTTCATCCCATTGCTAAAGTCAGATCAATTGCTGACCAAGGTCACTCCATTTTGTGCTTAACACTTAGAATTATTCTGAATTTAATATCTTATGTCAAGTTCAGTAAAAGTCTCTTACTGTAAACATACAGCTTAGAAAAAAGTGTTGTTATTCACACTTGCAAAAAAGTCCCTAACAGTGTGTTCAAAGGTTCATATATTATCAAAAGCCTCCCATTACAATAAAGAACAATTTCATTGTTCATAAAAAGCAACACATTCATAAATAGTTAATCAGAAATACAAAATTTAGCAGGGGAAAAAAACCCTTAGAGGAAATTAATTTTTCAAATTTGTAAAGATGTCCAAAAGTTGGCAAGAAAAAAAAAAAGCAGCAGCAGATGACAGCTGACTGAATACTGACAAGAGTATTTGATGTTTAGGCAAACTGTGCATTATGCAGCTGGTTACTGAGCAAGCTGGTCACTAGGACATGTAGCTCTGGCCAGAGTGTTCTGTTCCTAGGCCAGAACCAACACGATGGCTGTGGGCAGGTTGGCTGCTGTCGGTAGGGCTGAATGGAAGTGTCCTCTTGGATGAGTCTTAAGCTACACCCTTGCTTCCAGGAAGTGGGGAGAGAGAGGGGTATGGGGCCTCTCTGACTTCCACATGGTAAATTGGGGCCTTGTTCCCATCTGTGACGCACACAACCACAGAGGCCCCCAAATAGTAACCAAAAGACATTCATTATGGTAAATAAATATCATGAGAAACGCTGGACTGGAAGAAACACAAGCTGGAATCAAGATTGCCGGGAGACGTATCAATAACCTCAGATATGCAGATGACACCACCCTTATGGCAGAAAGTGAAGAGGAACTAAAAGCCTCTTGATGAAAGTAAAAGAGGAGAGTGAAAAAGTTGGCTTAAAGCTCAACATTCAGAAAACGAAGATCATGGCATCCGGTCTCATCACTTCATGGGAAATAGATGGGAAACAGTGGAAACAGTGTCAGACTTTATTTTTTGGGCTCCAAAATCACTGCAGGTGGTGATTGCAGCCGTGAAATTAAAAGACGCTTACTCCTTGGAAGAAAAGTTATGACCAACCTAGATAGTATATTCAAAAGCAGAGACATCACTTTGCCGACTAAGGTCCGTCTAGTCAAGGCTATGGTTTTCCTGTGGTCATGTATGGATGTGAGAGTTGGACTGTGAAGAAGGCAGAGCGCCGAAGAATTGATGCTTTTGAACTGTGGTGTTGGAGAAGACTCTTGAGAGTCCCTTGGACTGCAGGGAGATCCAACCAATCCATTCTGAAGGAGATCAGCCCTGGGATTTCTTTGGAAAGAATGATGCTAAAGCTGAAACTTCAGTACTTTGGCCACCTCATGTGAAGAGTTGACTCATTGGAAAAGACTCTGATGCTGGGAGGGATCGGGGGTAGGAGGAGAAGGGTACGACAGAGGATGAGATGGCTGAATGGCATCACTGACTGGATGGACATGAGTCTGAGTGAACTCCGGGAGTTGGTGATGGACAGGGAGGCCTGGCATACTGCAGTTCATGGGGTTGCAAAGAGTTGGACACAACTGAGTGACTGAAATGAAATGAAATGGTAAATAAATAGACAGAGTAAGGTAACATTGACTCCAGTCACTGTTCGTCAGCCATCCAGCAGTGTGACTTTGCAAAAGTACTCTAAGCTCTCCTCAGCCTGAGTTTACTCATGCATAAAATGTCAGTGGACTTAGATGGTCGCTGCCATCCCTGTAAGCCCAAGATTTCCTGAGATTTCGCTGCTGTCAGGACTCCTCCCATGCTCTGACCTTTCCAGAAGGCTGGAGGCTAGAATGGAGATAAGGAGTACCTTTTTTTTTTTTTTTTTGAGGTGTTTGAAGACAGGCATGACTTTGCTATAGCAAAGGTTAATGTTCCCTGTCTCTAAGATCCATTTCCCTAGGCTCTCAGAATGTAAATGTTAAAATGATGAAAACAGTGAAATCTAGCTCTGGTTCATTTGAATTAGGGCTCCTCACCCCTCATGGTGCAGTCCTGGAACAGAGGGCCTCCTCTGTGGCCTGCAGCTTCATAAACTTGGGTTTAGGTTGTCAGCACTGATTTAAACAGATTTGGTAGTTCAGTTTGCTTCTGGGAAAGAACTGACATTCACAGTGGGGTTTGGGGGCTAACAGTGAAACCTGAGCTGGCTTCTTCCCTCCCTGGAGGGGCAGAGTGAGTCAGATGTTTGCACAGAAGGCTGTGGTGTCAAATCCTCAAATTCACAGGCCTTGTGCTTTCTCCACTTCAAACTAGAAAGGTGTTGCAACACGGTTTTAATTGGTAAACCCTAGCTGCAAACCCAAATCTCTGGATTTATTAAGAGCTGGGTGTGAAAGGCTGTGAGTACTGGCTGTTTTCTGCCAGGTGTGTTTCTTTGTTCCTCCTTCACTCGTTTGCTTCTGTGTTTGTGCCTAAAATCCCAGACCAAAGGGCTGCTGTTCTCCAGGCGCTAGGCCTGTAGTGGTGGCTACGTTTGCCTTTATTTCGCTTCCTTGCTGGAGTCTGTAGACCTTGTATTCACCTCAGTCTGTTGAGAACAAGCAACTCTTGAATTCTTGCTGTAGCTGGTATGAATCTCAGCCCGCAACTCAGGTGGGCAAGAAATAAGGCTTGCTTTCCTAGAACTCCACTCTGAGTGCAGGTCTCTGTCCTGCTAAGCTGGTGTAAAGCCTCTAACGGCAGTCTGTCCTGGGCACATCCGCCCTCTCCTCGGCAGTACATACATACTGAGTGTCTCTTGGTCCTAGGGGTTTAACCGAGACCAAGGTTGGGGAGAGGGAGAACTCTGGCTCTGGGTCATTAGTCACATGGTTGGTCACAGGACCTGTTGGCCTCACCCATGTTGACTTAAAAATATGAGTAGTCACGATCTGAAAGTTGAGAGTTATGTTTTATTCAGTAGGAATTTTTAGGACTTCAAGCCTGGGAGACAGCATGTTAAGTAACCCATGGGAGAGGCTGGGAGGGGTGGGGATGTCGGATTATATAGAAATTTGCAACAAAGGGCAGATAGTCTGAATATCAAAAATATTTTTGTGAATTAAAGAAAACCAGGTATCTCAAATTAAGGAATTTAGTGCTTCTCTGTGTGTGGGAAGGTGCAAGTGTCTGGGCTCACTGAAATCATCCCTTTCAGCTGCACGTCAGCTATCTGGGGCCAATATCGTGCGGTTTTCCTCAGTGTTCACCATAGGGAGTGGCTGCAGCCTGGTGGCCGCTGGATCTCAGGTATCCTTCTCCTTCCTGGTTGCTCTTAGGGCTCGGAAATTCACATTTGGAGGGCCTAAATTGCAGATGACTGTGACATCCTTGTTTATGGATATGACAAGAAATATTCCATTTCTCACCTGTGTGGCCCCTTTGGCTCCAGGGTTCTCTGCTGCTTTCCTGCCATTGTGGGGCCCCAGGAATATTTGAGGTTGTCCCTCGGGCTGGTTGCACCACCTTTGATAGGCTTGCAGACTCCAGGCAGGATTCCCAGAATCAGTTCCCTTTTCAAGTAAGAGGAAGGGAGAAAGGAAAACAGAAAGAACTGACGGTGGGGATCAACAGTCTCTGGCATAATCCAGGCTGGTAGTCAGTTCACCCTTTACTCCAGCTCTGTGTTTCTACATGGGAGACTATAGGCATCTGCTTTTTAAAAAGGGGTGATTATGTTAAAAAGTAATCTCCTTTTAACATCCATTGAATACATTCTGAACCCTGGAATTATCCAATTTAATCAGCACACCTGCCTTTTGAACTAAGAACTGTGGTTATATCCATTTTTTACAGATCTGCACACTGAGGTTCAGGAAGATACGAAACTTGCCAAAGGTCACACAGACAGTAGTGAGAGAGTTGGGATTTGAATTTCAGTCATCCTGACTCTAAAATCCAAATCCTTATTTGTAGGCAGTGCTCAGCTGCATCCTAAAATGCTCAGCAGTAATGCCAGACCTGTAAGCCTAGGATAGAGTTTGAAAACTTCTATGAAATTTGTAGTATAGTTTAGCCTTTCTCTCAGTGGGCTGTAAAACAGCGCCCAGCAGTTACTCCAGCTGCCAGGCTGATGTTATGAGCTCCATAAATGCCTGTTACCCGATTGATTGTGCATCTCACAAGCAATTTTGCACTTGAAATACTTTTGTGACTGGTTCAGAAGTGGCCAAAAAAAGTGAGAAGTTGCTGGCAGCATTGTCTTCCCTAAAAAAGTAAGAAATACCCTTCTAGATCTGTTAATTTTTTTTTTTTTTTTTTTTGGCCTGTTGAGGTTCCTTCAATTAGTCCTTCATTTGGATTTCCTAGTCCCAGCCAGACTCACTCAGAATGGGATGCCCTGCAGGGTTTTGGCAAGACAGTAAGAACTGGCCTTTATATCCTGGCTCGGACACTTGCTCTTTGTGTGATCTGGGCTCATCATACACCTGTCTGAGTCTCCACAAAATTTCTATAAAACAGGAGCAATAATAAAAACTATGTCAAGGATATTATGAGTGTGTATAATAGTTACTGAATTCCTAGTTCTTATCTTTATTAATTAAACCTGTCAATTTAGACATTAAATTTAAGGTCCTTTTGAAAACTCTTTACAAATGCCATGAGTGAGAAAAAAGAAGAATGTCATGGATGGATAGATTAAGGAATTCACATTAACCAATATAGCTTAAAGGTGATGTGCCAAAAGGATGTTTTCAGCCGCAAGGAAGAGAAAATGCCGACCCAGACTGGCATAAATAGTAAGAAAAAACATCATTCAAAGGTGTGGCTGTTGAATCAGTGGCTTACTGGTGTTGGTAAGGACCCAGGTTTCCCTGCTCTCTCTCATTCTACTCTCGAGTCGGCTGTATCTACTGGTGGTCACAGGTTAACTGGAGCAGCAAGTAAAGGCATCCTACCTGGATACAGCAATATCCAGAGGTAGAGCAGGGAGGCTTTTATTCCAGTTTCTTCTTCTTAGGAGGGCTTTCCTGATAGCTCATTTGGTGAAGAATCTGCCTGCAATGCAGGAGACCCCAGTTGGATCCCTGGGTTGGGAAGATCTGCTGGAGAAGGGATAGGCTACCCACCCCTGTATTCTTGGGCTTCCCTTGTAGCTCAGCTGGTAAAGAATCCGTCTGCAATGCGAGAGACCTGCGTTTGATCCCTGGGTTGGGAAGATCCCCTGGAGAAGGGAAAGGCTCCCCACTCCCGTATTCTGGCCTGGAGAATTCCATGGACTGTATGGTCCATGGGTTGCAAACAGTGGACATGACTTTCACTCACTCACTCACTTTTAGAAACCAGGAAACCTTTCCCACAGTCATCCCATCAGATGTACCTTACATTGCAGCGGGCAGAACTGAATTACATGCTAGGGTCTAATGAGACCCCTAAGGTGGAATTAAACCAGTTAGGATATCTCTGAGCTAGGGATAAGTCATGTTAGGGAGGATGGCTCCTTGAATGAAACGCAAGTTCCATTAGCAAAGGAAAATGGGGGAGGATTGTTTTGATCACCTCCCATTCTCCCCGTTAGTGAGGAGGGATTCCTAGTCTGTGGTTGTAGGGATGACCAAACACACGACGCTTGCCGCTGGGCAGATGAGACTGACAGCAGCGGTTAGTCACTGGTACTCTCAGCCTTGGGGAGGAGGACGCCACACACCCATGCAGGACCACGTGAGAATACACTTGGGAACTGAGAATGCATCATCACAAGAGGTGAGGTGCCACTTAGTTGCTGCAGGAGGATCTGATTGGCTTTTTGGAATAATTCCATGGGCTGGCAGGAACTGAAGCCCACTTCTCAGGGTTAAGCAGGAACTGTGCCCCATGCCCTCGACAAGAAAGGTTATTTGGCTAGGGGACCTTATGGGTGCAGAAAAACGGATAAGGAGACTTGTGGTTAGACCATTTAAGGGCCTCCCAGTTTTATCAGATGTCAAGGCAGCACATAATACAGAGCTTTAATTTTAGGACTTAATAACACAGGTATGGACGTGGAATATATTACATGTGGCAGCTGACCATCCATCTGAGCAACCATCCTTTCCTGCCTTTTGTCATCCATCCAGCCATCCTCAGTTCAGTTCAGTTCAGTCGCTCAGTCGTGTCCGACTCTTTGTGACCCCATGGATCGCAGCATGCACGCCAGGCCTCCCTGTCCATCACCAGCTCCCGGAGTTCATCCTGCTGGCCTCTGTATCTTCCACAACGGACTGACATTATGACTGCGTCTCTGGTTAGTTTCAATGGCGTCCAGTGCAGAGCTGTTTGAGAGTAGTCAACATTCGGATCAGCCCTTCTAGTCCTGTTGCCAACTCTTCACCTTTCTCAACTCTGCATTTGCCAGTAGAGTCAACTCTTTTGACCCTGGAGTATGTTTGTTTTCTGCTCTACTTCTGCTTTTGCTATAACCATCTTCCTTTCTTTTAAACTACTTGTCCAAATTTCCCCTCCCTTGAGCCAACTGCCTCATCTCTCAAACACACTTTCTCTCCCTTCCCTGAGTTCTGGTTCTTTCTCGTGTCAGCCCAGAACTGGCTGGGCAGCTGCTTTGTGAGAGTGCATAACCACACACGCCTGTTATCACTGCGTTTACCATCAGAGTGAAAGTGAAAGTGTTAGTTGCTCAGCCGTGTCCGATTATTTGAGACCCTGTGGACTGTAGCCTCCCAGGCTCCTCTGTCCATGGAATTCTCCAGGCATGAATGCTGGAGTGGGTTGCCCATTCCCTTCTCCAGGGGATTTTCCAAACCCAGGAATCGAACCCACGTCTCCTGAATTGCAGACAGATTCTATACTGCCTGAGCCACCAGGAAAGCCCATTTACCATCAAAGTCCTGTAAAAAATATTTATGATGTAGGTACAAAAGCGGTGTGACTAGAATCTCTAAGTGAGCATTTATCTAGCATCTGGCATGCAGAAGGCACTCAATAAAAAAGTAGAGAAATGGTCAATAAAACACCTGAATAGCCCTAAAATTCTAAACATTACTTTTAAAAGCCTGCATATTGATTGATCTGTAGAGAATTTCAGAGCTCAGACAAATGATTTCTCTCAATCTAGCTCACTATTTGACTGGCTTCAACATTTGCTGCACACACCCTTAGAATTTTCACATTATCTATGCACTATGTATGTTATTACCAACATGTTTTTTTAAATTGATACATTTTAAAACCTATTCTGGCTCAAAGCAACAGTATCTGTGATACAGAGGGTTTTATGTCCTAGTTATTTTCCGGTATCTTAGAAAAAAACACAATTCAGGTATCAACTAATGTCTAGGTGACACCTGAACTTCTTTCATGTGCCACAGTTGGGAAACTGCAATCTTGCTATATTCATATTTAAATCTTTTATTATAAAAAGCCAGTCAGACACAAACACACCATTGAATGTTGGCTTCTGTATGCTTCTATATGAACATTTTATTAGAGGCAAGAGACAGAGCATCAGTGGTTGCCTGGGGCTAGAGATGGAAGTGAGGTTGACCTTGAACAGGCACCAGAGGACTTTCTGGGGGTGATGGAAGTATTCTAACGCTGGATGGTGGTGATGTTGTACACTCTAGACGCTCAGTCGTGTCTAACTCTCTGTGACGCCATGGACTGTAGCCCACTAGGCTCCTCTGTCCATGGGATTCTCCAAGCAAGAACACTGGAGTGGGGTGCCGTTTCCTCCTCCAGGTCTTCCCTACCCAGGGATCGAATCCACATGTCTTGTGTCTTCTGTGTTGGCAGGCAGGTTCTTTACCTAAACTAGCGCCACCTGCGAAGCCCCCCGCACAGTGTATGTATTTAGAAGAATTCATCAAACTGTAGATTTTAAATGGATACATTGAATGGTTTGAAAATTGTATCTTAGAGAAGAGGAAGGAGGAGGAAAAGTAAGAAAAATGATCAACCAGCAAGGTGTATGATGGAGTTTCTGGCGTCCTGGTGGTAGTCTGTTTCTTGATCTGAGTGTTGGTTACAAGGTGTGTTCACTTTGTGAAAAATTCATCAAACCATTCATTTATGTTTTATGCACATTTGCTATATGAATGTTATATCTCAGTAACAAAATTTACAAAAAACAAAATAAACCAAGGTGGAGGAGGGGGACACAATGCCTCTCCAAATGATAAAAATTTATTACTTTCCTATTTATTATTTTGTATAATCACATTACCCTGCCAATTTAGTCTCGTGACATTACAGGATCAGATTTGGTCTATCTTAATACATAAAGGGGTATAAAAAGATAATATTTAGCTTGTTACACAAATGCTATAAGGATGTTAGCAGAAGCCATTGTTTCTTAATTATCCACTGCTGTTATCAACATGGACAATATTCAACTTGCAACCAAAATAAATAGATGTCTTAAGAGAACTTGGTGGAACAATCAACTCACCAAGTCTCAAAAAGTAACCCCCTCTCTTAGCCCAGTTCTCCCGCTGCCTGCCAGAGTTTCGATTCTATATTTATCTTTCCAGATCAGCAGTAGAGCAATTAGTTATTATAATAAGAGCTACCAATTTATTGTGTGCCGACTTTATGCCAGGCTCTGCATTAGCAGAGTTTTTCAGACTTTAATTGCCTCACTTCACTGTCATAACAACCCTGCCCCAGAGTTGCTTTATTCGACTTTATGATGGAAGAAACTGTGGCTGAGGGTCCAGACCCATACTGCTGGTGGCAGGGCCTAGTGGGCCAGCTGAAGTCCCACCCCGCGTGCTCTGCTCTCTCGGAACCTGACGTCAGGCACAGGAAATAAGTGACACGTGTAGAATTCTGAATCCTGAAACATGGCTCTTTACACGGTTACTATAGTTACTTCTCTACATGATGTGCTCTTTTTTTTTTTTTTGCCAGGATAACAATGAATCCACTATTAGCCAGTGAGCTTTTGAACCCCCACCATCATCATGAAACCCAAGGACATCTCAGTAAGTTTAAAATAATGTTCCTGCCTTTTAAATAGACCTTATGTTTCAGAAGCCCCTGGGGCATGAACAGATCCTTTTCTGTGGCAGCTTTACAAATATTGTTATTTGCCCCTTGTGTAAAACACAGGGGCTTTCTAAAGGTAATACAGCTGTAGTTCAGGCAGAGTCCCACAGGACTCCTTGATAAAAGCGATGCATTTGGGTGTTGGGGGCGGGGTACACGGGTGTTCCCATAGTACACAGGGGTAGGGGGAGAGCATCCAGGCAGGAGGGCATGTGGAAAGAGAGGCCTTGGATGCGTTAAGAAGAAGAGACTCAGCCTGAGAGGGACTGGACAGAGGGGACAAGAGCGGTGTGCTCTGCTAAGTGAGTAAGGCTCTTGCTAAGCTAGGACACCCATGCTGAGGAAATGGTTTGGATTAGCAACAGGCAGGAGGGCAGCAGAGGCCTGAAATGTGTTACTGACAAGCATTTAGAGCACTGAGCTGTCAGGGAGGGTGAGAACTCAGAATTGGGAGTTGTCTTGCCTCCTGTGTGCCAGCTGGCTGTGCCGTGGTCCAGACAGTTTTCTTCCCTTTTGGCACAGAAGGACTCTCAAGGCCCATGAACTTCTCACATGTGGCCCACTAAAACACTCCAGGGACTAAAGACGGAAGCTGACCTCCTGATCCCTTTAATTACAGAGTCAGAATGGTGAAGAGGCTGGTGACATCCAAGGACGACCACAGGGCCTGTCTCTCAACACTGGTGAGAACCAGATTCCTTCCCCTGGTTCTGTAGCTCCAAGCTGAGTTTTGGAAGCCGATTAAAGAGAAGATTAGACATAATAGGTAATTAGAAACCTTATAAAAAGGAGAAACGCTCTTGTCAAATTTACCAAAGCGTCTCCATGGCTGGAAGTGGGGGAGGTGTTGGAAACCTTGCCGACTGCAAGAGGGTGGCCCAGAGGCTGGGGCAAGTGTGCGGAGGGACTGGAGCCGGGCCCCAGGGTGGAGCCGGGAGACTGTTTAGAAATGGATTTCCCAGTCAGGGCAGCCAGTGGGCAAAAGGCTAAGGAAGCCTTTACCAGCCCCAGGAGAAGCTGAGACAGTGAAACTAGTGGCCCAAGGACTGAGGGGGAGAAAGGGAGAGACGCACACACACACACGAGACAAGACCGAGAAAGGCAGAGTGGAGCAGGTTTCTCCACAGGCCATCCGCTCGGCTCTTCAGCAAACCTCAGGAGGGGTGGTTGGGAGGAGTTCAGCCAAGTCTTGAAAAGTGAAGCATAAATGTGTTAATCGCTCAGTCGTGTGACTCCTTGAGACCCCATGGACTGTAGCCCACCATGCTCCTCCCATCCACGGAATTCTCTAGGCAAGAATACTGGAGTGGGTTGCCATTCCCTTCTTCAGGGGATCTTCCCAACCCAGGGATCGAAGCCGGGGCTCCCGCATTGCAGGCAGTTTCTTTACCATCTGAGCCACCAGGGAAGCCCTCAGCCAAGTTTTGGGTCCAGATAATCCACACAGCTGCTTTAGGATCCCTTACCTCCTGGGGTCCTAAAAGACTGTCTCCATCCTGGGAGGGGTGGGGGGGGGTGGTAATTGAATCACCCCAAGTGGCCGAATGTAGGTTTAGCCCCCAGATGACCTGCTTGGACTCTCCAAGCAGTTGGTCAGCATCCCCTAACCTTTTGGGGGGCACCTTCCAACCCAGGGGATTTTCTCAGCCTCTCTCGGATCTTTGAGACATACACTCCCTCTCTGGTTCCCATAGGACCTCCCATTTGAACGCTCCGCAGTCTGTTCGGGGGACTTTTCTTTTTGCATATACCTGGCCCACCCATCCTAGGGCCCCAGGAGGCTGGGGAGACTCTGGTGACACAGTTGGCGTAAGGTGGCAGGGGCTTCCCGCTGTGGTTATCCAAGAGATTCATGCTGCTCTGGGGGCCACGTTTCATTTGCTGGTTCCATTTCCCATCTTGTTTGCACTTTTCTCTTTGGTGCTTTTTCATTTCTCCGCTCAGTAAACCTCACCACCCGGGCTTGTGGCTGGGGCTGTCCCAGGTGAAGCCAGACTCCCTGAATGAAGGCTGAGACATGGCCTGCTCTGTCAGCAAAGTCACATTCCACTGGGTAACCGATAGTCATAAACAGACTGAGTGTTTATGCTCAGTGGGGGCAGCAGCAGAGGGGATGATCTCGGAGCCCAGGAACGGGTGGCGGGGGTCGGGGGGTGAGACCAGGGAGGTCTCCCCAAGGAAGGGGGAGCCGGTGCTCATTCCTGCTAGAGTTCCCAGATAAAATACAGGACGGCTTGTCATTTAGTGCAGTATTTGTGACATACTTAAACAATTATTCGTTGTTTATCTGAAATTCAGATTTAACTGAGCATCCTGTGTTTTCCTTTGATGAACCTGGCAGCCCTAGTTCCTGATGAATATACAGGAGTTAGCTGAGTAAACAGAGCGACTGGAGGGAGGGGCACCGCTGTGGCGGGCACAGCATGTGCAAAGAGGAGGTGGTGACTGTGCTTCACTTAAGGAGCTAAACACCGTCCAGGGGCAGAGAGGCGTGGGGTTTGGGTTGCGGGGAAGGAAGGGCGTGGAGGGAATGCACTGAACTGTCACATGGCTGTCGAGGAGGTGCTCAGCCAGGCACACGGCGAAGACCTCGGGTGCTGTTGTGAACCAAATGGACAAAACGGCTCCTGCTCTCAGGGAGCTCACAGTTCAGCTGAGAAGCAGTGAGGTGGACAGGAACGGACTGACGCTGTGGGAGTTACTCCTGGGGGACGTCAGCTGGGCTGGGAGGTCAGGGAAGATGACCTTCGGGGAGATGACACCGTGCTGAAGGAGGAGGAGAAGGGCTTGCCCTGGGGGCTGAGGAAGAGTGTTTTAGGTAAGGGAACAGCATGATGGCAGCCCTGAAGTGAAAACATTTGCTGTGGATTCCCGATACCAGAGGGGCCGGGAAGGTGAAGAGCAGAAAGAGGTGCTGAGGGGAGAGGCTGGACCAATGGGCAGGGGCTGGATTACATGGGAGGGAGGGGATGGGGACCCGATCCCCAAGGCACTGGGAGCCAGGGACAGTGAAGCTGAAAGGAGGCAGGGTGACACGGCCAGCTCTGTGTTCTTGAAGGTGACTCACGCTGGGGAGAGGAGGACGGATGGATAGTGTGGGGGCAGAGAGCGCACAGGAGGCCTGGGTGGGGCTACGGCAGATGCCCAGGACGGACAGTTGGGTGGCTCGGCCCCGCGCGATGGTAGTGGAGACGGAGAGAAAGGGAAGGCGAGATGGATCCCAGCTGCACTGAGGAGGAAGACTTGGCAGGGCTGGGTGATCTGGTGCTGGGAAGTGAGGGGGTGGGAGAAGCAGGCGTGACTCAAAGCTGCTGGTTTGGACAGATGGGAGGACGGTGGCGCCACTTGCCCAGCTGAGCTGGGGACTCGGGAGGCTTGGGGGTGGTGAGGCGAGAGCATTCAGGTTTGTGCATGTCGAAGGTGAGAGAGCCGGTGGTGGACTGCGGAAGGGGAGCCAGGCAAAGCGGTGCTCAAACCTCTTTTCTCGGACTTGGCCGTGTGGCCTTGATCTCCGACTTCACCTCTCTGGCCTTCGTTTTCTTATCTGCATTCATGGGATGAGGTGGGTCGTCCTTCTGGTTATGAGGGTGCAGCGGCCTCCAGGATTGCCCCTCATGATGCTGTCTCCTGGTATTCAGGTCCTTGTGTGGTGCCCTCCCACGCCGCTGTAGGCTTGGTCTGTGAGACCAAGAGACGGTGGGTGTGTCACTTTCAAGACTAGGCTATAAAAGACGCAGGACTTTGCTGGTGCTCTGGTGGCTAAGACTCTGCGCTCCCAATGCAGGGAGCTGGGGTTCCAACCCTGGTCGGGAAACTAGATCCCACACGAAAATTACATGAGTTAGCTAGAAGCACATGTCTGCGTCCCAGCCAACAGCAGTCCTCCTGACATCCAGACTGCAAGATCTTCTACCTACCTAATCCGCTTTCAAATTCTTGACCTTCAGAAACTGTGAGGTAAAAACGCATTTGTTGGGAATTCCCTGGCAGTCCAGTGGTTAGGACATGGCACTTTTACTGCCCTGGCCTGGGTTCAGACTCTGGTCTGGAAACTAAGATTCCACGGGCTGAGTGGTGTAACCAAAAAAAGAAAAAAAAAAAGGAAAGTTTGTTGTTTTAAGCCCCTAAATTAAATTTTGGGAAAATGTATGACGCAGCCACCCTGAAAATTCACGGGAAGGACTAATGCTGAAGCTGAAGCTCCAATACTTTGGCCACCTGATGCGAAGAGCCAGCTCATTGGAAAGGACCTTTGCTGGGAACAATTGAAGGCAAGAGAAGGGGACGACAGAACGAGATAGTTGGATGGCATTGCTGAATCAATGAGTTTGAGCAGACTCCGGGACATAGTGAAGGACAGGGAAGCCTAGCATGCTGCAGTTCATGGGGTCGCAAGGAGTCAGACACCACTGAGGAACTGAACAACAAGAAGTAGATAACTGATACGGAGGATAAAAGCACTTAGCATAGTGCTTGGCACATAGCAGGGGCTTTTGCATATGCAGCATTTGTAGGTCTGGAGTTCAGGAGAGAGGCCTGGGCTGGAGATATGGATTTGAGAATGCTTTGGCTTAGAGATAATAATGGCATCCATGGAGGTGACTGAGTTAGTCCACAGGGAGGGTAGATGGAGAAGAGGGTACAGCCTCGGCCAGAAACTGGGGCATAGGAGTGGGTAAACCAAGAGGAGGAGCATCTTCATGAGTCTGAGACGAAGGAAGAAACTAGAACAGGGCTGGGGAAGAGGTTGTCCCTAGGAGACTGTGGTCAGTGATGTCACTTCAGGGAGATCTGAGGGGTATCTTTCAGATTCGGCAACAAGGAGATTCCTGGTGGCCCCACAAGAGCTCCGCAGGTGGAGATGTGAGCCCTGAGGTCAGGTTGAATGCTGTGAGTCTGGATACAAGGGTAAACTCTCTACCCCCAGGCCCCAAATCAAGAAGACCTATAGGAGAATCCTCTGGAAAACCCAAACAACAGAAAAATGTCTGTCTTACAGAGCCTGCTCTAATGAGTAGACACCCACTCCTTAATTTTTTTTTATGAGGTTCATGTCACTTTGATAATGAAACCAGATAAAGAGAAAATATGATAGGAAAAATCATAGGCATATCTCGTTCTGGATACAGAAACTCCAAATAAAATATTAGCAAATGAAATCCAGTACTATATGAAGAAGAAAAAAAAAAGCACATTATCAAGGTGTGTTTATTCCACGAATGCAGGATGGTTTAACACAGTAAAAGCCATGATTGTAATTAACTACATTGGGCGGGAAATCTCACATTTGATATATTCAACAGGGCTTCCCTGGTGGCTTAGACGGAAAAGAATCTGCCTGCAATACAGGAGACCCAAGTTCAATCCCTAGGTCAGAAAGATACAACACCTGTTCATAATAAAGCAGAATAGTACTCCTGTACTCTGATAAAGGGACTCCACCAAAAATCTGCAACAAACACCACAGTTAATGGTGCCATATTAGAAACAGTCAAGAGCAAGATAGAAATGGCCACTTTCATCATTATTCAAATTTGTGCTGGAGGTTTTAGTGCAGTAAAATAAGGAAAGGAAATAAAGACTGGACAAGAAGATTCCAAATGTTATTACTTGCAGACTATATAACTGCTTACATAGAAAATTCAAGAGCACATATAAACTTATTAGAACTCAATTAGAACTAAAAGAGTTGCTGAATATAAAATTATAGAAAATGAACCACATTTCAGTAACTATCAGTGTTATAAAATGTAAATTTGATAATATGTTACAATAGCAATAAAAACTTTTAGATATGTAGGAATTGTATTGACACAACCACCGAAAAATTCCTCTCAGTTTTTAGATGAGGAAATAGAAGTCCTGAGAGGGGAAATGACTCCTTCAGGGATACCAGTAAGCAAAGGGCAGTTTTGGATTTTCATTGGCACCAAATCCTGGAGGTCTGAGTGTTGGGTAATATCAGAATTATCTTTCTTAAAAAATAAAAACTTTTTTTCTAATTATAAATTCAGCATCCATGCACTCTAGGAAAGATAGAAAATTCAGAAGAACATTTGAAAGTAATGTCACTAATATTCCCATCCTACTGCCTAGAACTATGATCAATGATTTGATGTATTTCCTTCAAAATGTTTGTCTATGGATATTTACATTTCTGAAAATAAAATCAGGATTATACCATGTATACCATTGTGTGCACTGCTTATTTTTACACACATTTCCCTGTATCCTCACCTAGTCTTTTTGAATATAATGGTGCACTCAGGTATATTAATGAAGTGTATGCCATTTATGGAACCTATTTAGCCAGCCAGGCTCCTCTGTCCGTGGGATTCTCCAGGCAAGAATACTGGAGTGGGTTGCCATTTCTTTCTCCAGGGGGTCTTCCTGACCCAGGGATGGAACCCGCGTCTCCTGCTTGGCAGTCAGATTCTTTACCACTGAGCCACCTGGGAAGCCCACTGAGTTTTTCAGAGAAAACCAAATATCAGATATAACTGTGATGATCATGCAGATAAACACCAGAGGCAGTCACATACTCGAAATGGTGACGCGCAGGTGAGTTTCCAAGGCAAGTGGTTATACTGGCAAAGTGTAGTACAGTTCAGTTCAGGTGCTCAGTCATGTCCAGCTCTTTATGACCCCATGGACTGCAGCACACCAGGCCTCCCTGTCCATCACCAACTCCCCGGAGTCTACCCAAACTCATGTCCATTGAGTCAGTGATGCCATCCAACCATTTCATCCCATCATCCCCTTATCCTTCTGCCTTCAATCTTTCCCAGCATCAGAGTCTTTACCAATGAGTTTTTCACATGAGGTGGCCAAAGTATTGGAGTTTCAGCTTCAACATCAGTCCTTCCAATGGATGCTCAGGACTGACCTCCTTTAGGATGGACTTTTTGGATCTCCTTTTAGTCCAAGGGACTCTCAAGAGTTTTCTCCAACACTACAGTTCAAAAGTATCAATTCTTTGGCGCTCAGCTTTCTTCATAGTCCAACTCTCACATCCATACATGACTACTGGAAAAACCATAGCCTTGACTAGACGGACCTTTGTTGGCAAAGTAATGTCTCTGCTTTTTAATACGCTGTCTAGGTTGGTAATAACTTTTCTTCCAAGGAGTAGGCGTCTTTTAATTTCATGGCTGCAGTCAGCATCTGCAGTGATTTTGGAGCCCCCCCGTAAAATAAAGTCTGTCACGGTTTCCACTGTTTCCCTATCTATTTGCCATGAAGTGATGGGACGGGATGCCAGGATCTTAGTTTTCTGAATGTTGAGCTTTAAGCCAACTTTTTCACTCCCCTCTTTCACTTTCATCAAGAGGCTCTTTAGTTCCTCACTTTCTGCCAAAGGGTGGTGTCATCTGCATATATGAGGTTATTGATATTTCTCCCAGCAATCTTGAGTCCAGCTTGTGCTTCATCCAGCCCAGCATTTCTCATGTACTCTGGAGCTGCTGCTAGGTCGCTCCAGTTGTGTCCGACTCTGTGCGACCCCACAGATGGCAGCCCACCAGGCTCTTCTGTCCCTGGGATTCTCCAGGCAAGAATACTGGAGTGGGTTGTCATTTCCTTCTCTGGGATGATGTACTCTGCATATAAGTTAAATAAGCAGGGTTGACAATATACAGCCTTGCTGTACTCCTTTTCCTATTTGGAACCAGTTTGTTCCATGTCCAGTTCTAACTGTTGCTTCCTGACCTGCATACAGATTTCTCAAGAGGCAGGTCAGGTGGTCTGGTATTCCCATCTCTTTCAGAATGTTCCACAGTTTATTGTGATCCACACAGTCAAACAAAGACTTTGGCATAGTCAATAAAGCAGAAATAGACGTTTCTCTGAACTCTTTTGCTTATTGTGAAGGAGAAATGGCAAAATCCCTGTACCTGATCCCACCTGGAAAGGGATGGGGATTTGGTTAGCCAGAAGTGAGTTCTGTTTGGAAGGAATCTATGTTTGGAAACCAATTAGCTCAGACTTTAGGTAATTCCCACTCTTGCAGCCTTGGCTTCCTTCGTGGTGAAATGAGGACAGTATTGGTGCCAGCTTCCTCTAGGGCTGGCTCCTTCAGTCCTCAGAGCCTTTGCACTGGTCGTTTTCTCTGCTGCCCTTCTCTCCATCTGGCTGTCTTTCCCTACTCCGCCCACAGACTGGAGAGGTGACCGTATCAATCCCACAGAGGGTAAGGCCAGGAGTCCTGGGACCACAGTTCCAGAGTCCAGATCTTGTATAGTCACCGTATCTGCAGCAGAGGCCCCCTCCGCTTATTCTCCATCGAATTCATGTACCTCCCAACATTTTATAATCATAACTTTTTTTTGTAGTCATTTTTTTGTCGGCTGTTTACTTGGGTCTTTAATGTTTCTCCTTTCATTAGGAAGCCCCTCCTTCTTGGTGACCGCTTTACTCGTCAGGCCTGGCACTTGGTTGGGATCCCTTAAGTATTCGTAAAATGACCGGAGAAACTAGGTTTGAGCCCTAGCGAAAAGTGCCGGGGGCTGGGCAGATCCCCCAGTGCGGGCGGAGGCGGGATGTCGGGCGAATTCTGGGCGGAGCGCGTGGGTCTGGGGCCCGAGCCTCGGGGGCGGGATCGGGCGTCGGGGCGGGGCTTCAGGGCTGCCGCGGAGCCAGCCTGAAGGAGCCGCCCAGGCTACGCCTGGTTTGAGTTTCTCCGGCCGCTCGGCCCTTCGGTCACTAGCCCGCGACGCCGTTAGGGGGCGCCCGCGCCTGTGGCGCCGTGTCTCCGCTGGAAAGGCGCCGCCCGCTCCGGGCGGCAGGAGCCGCAACTCCGGGCGCGGGCTCAGTCGTCCCTTCTGCCGCCGCCGCCGCCGCCGCCACCGGGCGCGGGCTCGCTCGTCCTCGCGCTCGCGCTCTCCGGCCGCCGGCGTCTCCCGGCCCGGCAGCCACCGCCGCCGCAGCGCAGTGAGTAGGGGCGGGCCCACGACGCGGAGGCCCGGGGCTCGGGAGGGCTGGGCTCTAGCAGAAGACCGCGCGGAGCGGCCCGGCAGCGGGGTTGAGGGGAACCCGGGCGGTGGCGGGGCCGCGCTCAGGGGACCTCGGGGAGTCCAGGCGGCGCGCTCCGGGGCTGGCACGAACCCGCCGCGGGCTGCCCGCGACCAGAGGCCGGCCTTGGGCGGAGGATCCGGGGCCTGCCCCGCTGGGACTTGCGGGTTCGGCGGACCCGGGTTTAGGGCTCGGGTGCGCGCCCCATGCCCGGGCCCCAAGTGTCTCCCGTCCCACGCCCGGGGCCCGGGTCGGGGTGGGGGACTCTGCCCGTGGGCAGCAGTGAAGCCGGGACGGGAGCACCTCAAGGTTTGCTGGAAGATGATTGATTGTGGGTGGTGCTTATTGGCTACAGTTTTCCTTATTTTAAAGCCCCCGGCAGGACTTCTGAACCCTGCCTTAGGGGATTTTTCTGCCCCAAAGAGGGATTGACCGCAGCTGAGTTCTTAATGCCCAGATTTGTGTGTGCCCAGGGCATTCTTAATGCTGGACGTCAGAGGTGATAAATGGCCGTGGTGGTGAGGAGCCCCTGAAGCACCTGCCGGGCTGGGCTGTCAGTGGTGGAGGCTGTCTGAGGGGTGGGACTCCAGAAACGAAGCAGAGATCCTTTTTGGATATTGTGCTGAAGTTATCATGTTTCTGCAACTATACCAGTTCTGGAACAAGTTGGCTACTTCCAATTTTAGGGCTTTGTGATAGAAGAGGTTTGAGTGCCCCGAGACCTGAGGTAACTTGGTTTGGCCAAGAGCGTTTGGGGTAGCCTAAGCGTGTCTTACCGTTTCCCCTTGGTATGTGCATTTTCTTTGCTCTCACAAACGCCTGAGTATATGAACGATTCCAAGAGAGGAAAGAAGCGAGGGGACAGCGTTTAGCACAGGACTGAGCCCAGGACTGAGATGTTTTCGAACAAACAGATGTGTAGCTAGGAAAAGGAAAATCTCTTTTTTAACCTGCATGGTTGGTAGGTTGAGACAACTTGCTCTTTGATCAGACCATACTAGTACTTCATTTTGCATAACATCATAAATATTAAGAATTGAGTGGTGAGGACCACCATAGATGCTGTTTCTAAGGTTCATGTCATTTAAATTTTAATTTGTCACAGTTTAAAGCATTACTACATGAAGAAATTTTAGAGTGAATCTGTGAATCACTGAACGTGTCTTGGATTGTGATATTTGGAGTCTATTGAAAATGGAATCCAAATACTCATTTGGATTTGGCTTTACCTTGGACATAATCCCGAGTCATGCTTTAGAGTTCCTTCCTTCTGTGATGAAGAGGTCAGACGTCTGGTGGTCTCTGTGAAAGCCAGATGCTCCACCTTACCTGTGGTTCTCCCTTGTGGGGCTCCAGGAAAAGGAGGACGGGATGAGGGAGACTGGAAGCACATTAAGTGCCCTCCTCTTCCATACTTGCCCGGTCTCCATGCCCACGCTCTGAATTACTTGTGTCCACACTCCGGTTTCTCAGTTCGCCACAGAAATTGTAAGGATGCTACTGCCAGTAGTGTTTCACATTTGCCAGTTTACCCATAAATTTTCGATTCATGATCTCACTTATTTTTTCTCCAAGAAGCAGGTGGGCAATACAGAGTGATTTACTCTGGGTCTTATAATTAGTCATGAAGCCAAGCTGGCTTAAGGATCCTCACCTGTGGCCTTTTCTCTCTCCTGCTCTGACCTGTCTATGACCTCAAACCCCAGGCCCCCATCTGTCACCCTGTAGGCCAGGTGTTGCCTCTGTGTTGTGCTTAAGTGGTACTGTTCCTTTTGGGAATGTGGTATTATTCTGTTTTATCTTACAGAAATTAAGGTAAGAGGGATGGTATGGTTTTGTGACTATTTGTGGTAGCTCTTCAGTAGGAAAAGTCACTTTTCAACCTAGAGCGCCTTTTTTGTAGACCACATGGAGAGGGCAGAGAGAAAAAAGGATTAGGTTTTGGATGAAACGGTCTGTTTGTGTATTGGTTATGGTCAAGCGTAACCTAACACCATAATCACATTCTCCTTCTGTGCCTGGCTACTTAAACCAGCCTGTATGTGAATGTTAACCCCAAAGACTCCTTTAGTTGATGAACTAGTTACTATAAAAAGTATTTCACTTTGAAAAGCTCCCACATTTCAAGAACAGAGAAATTCAGCACAAAGGTGATTTTGAAGGTATGTATAGATGGAATTTGTTGAGTTGTCTCTTCTGAATGCCAGCTACAAAGATTTCAGTAGAAAGGCGTTTTAAAAGGGCTACCTGGAAACTTAGGGAAGGAAATAGTTATGTGTTTATTATTTATTCAAGTTTGGAGGTGTGTATTGCAGTGTATAAGTTATTATATAGGATAGGAGCAGGAGTTTTATTCCAGAGAATTCTTAGTCTGTAGCAGAAATGATAAGCCCAGAATATGTGTGTTTCATTAGTTCATCATAACCACAAAGCCTGTAATTGAGTTCTGCTGTGGTGAGGAAAATGAGTTTCAGGGGTTCTTACGTTATTCTTTAAGTCATTCACTTATTGAATTGTGTGTTTTTCACATTTGCTAATGTAGAAAATTGTTACCAGTTTTTTTTTAAGGCTTTCCTAAATTCTTGAGTTTGTGTTTTCCTTAACATAATTATCTGCTAACATTACACTGTCAGAATTTATATATTAGTCATAATTAACCTTTGAAGCTGCATCTGGGTGAATTTTCAGAACTGCTTTACTTCCTTTGGGAACGGTCTGCTGGTTGTTACCACATGTATTTTATTTGCACCAAAGGTCAGATCTTTTCAGGTGAACTTGATTTTACAGGGTCAGAAGTCTGTTTGAATTTTTGGGTTTGGTGGCATTCAGAGAAGGCGATGGCACCCCACTCCAGTACTCTCGCCTGGAAAATCCCATGGATGGAGGAGCCTGGTGGGCTGCAGCCCATGGGGTCATGAAGAGTCGGACACAACTGAGCGACTTCCCTTTCACTTTTCACTTTCATGCATTGGAGAAGGAAATGGCAACCCAGTCCAGTGTTTTTGCCTGGAGCATCCCAGGGACGGGGGAGCCTGGTGGGCTGACGTCTGTGGGGTCACACAGAGTTGGACACGACTAAAGTGACTTAGCAGTAGCAGTATTGTTGTTTAAAACAATTTTTAGTAAGGCAAGTCACTATAAAGGAAAGATGTTTTTCATTGGTACCTTCATGATGTCTATTCCTGTCCATTTTTCTGAAATATTAGGTGTGTGTTTCTCAAATAAGACAGGCACATTTGATGCCCATTTCAAGAGCTTCCTTCTGCTGTCTGTCTTGTGGTCCTTCAATTTCTCATTAAGTCCTCCACTGCTGAGTGCCAGAAGGGAGAGAAGATGAAAAGCAAATGAATCATTTCTAATTGTTAGCAGCTCTGGAAAATGACTTAGTAGAAGAGACTGAAGCTATTCTGGAAATTCTTTTGCACTGTGTTTTATTTCGTTTATCTGCATTGTCTCTAAGATGGTCCTAACAGTCATCAGTTCAGAGGTTGATTATCCAGCTACTGGTTGACCAGGAATGCCCTTGCTTTTTTTAGTTTGTGCTGTATCTGAGTGTCTCTACAGAGGATGTTTAGAAGTAAGGCATAGAGCTAAAATGTAAATTAATCATTGCTATTTTTCCTGCTCTAGAGCTCTTAAGTGGACATTTTCATTTTGAGGGTACAGTTTAGTAGTTGAAATTGATAGTAACTTCATCTTATTTTGATGTATCTTATACAGAAATGAAGGGAAGCTTTTGGGTACTTTTTAAAGAATCATGGACTTATATAGATCTGCATAATTGCTTTCCTGAATTATTAAGCTTTGAGGTTTTATTACATCTTTGTACAGGAATAGAACCTTGCCTTTTGCTGTAGAGCAGATTCAGGAGCATCATCTGCGTGTGTGTGTGATTGCCCAGAAAGCTATCTTGTTTTGATTTAGCAGTAAAAAAGGAAGGATTAATAATGGAGAGTCCTTGCATAACAGCCGTGACTTTGATGATACTTGTTTCTTTGTTTGGTTTTTACTTGTCTTTGGTCTCCTTTTTTCTTTTTCTTTTTTTTTTTTTTT
The DNA here is from genome assembly GCF_016772045.2 of Ovis aries. Classification (NCBI taxonomy): domain Eukaryota; kingdom Metazoa; phylum Chordata; class Mammalia; order Artiodactyla; family Bovidae; genus Ovis; species Ovis aries. The sequence continues at coordinate 42,982,166 of NC_056072.1, read as the reverse complement.
TGCATCTCCGATGTCTCATTCAACTATTTGGATATTTACAGAGTGGAGTTGTTTGAGACCGAAGATAGCAGTCTCAAATCACACTGGACAGTGAAGTGAAGTGAAGTCGCTCAGTCGTGTCCGACTCTTTGTGACCCCATGGACTGTAGCCTATCAGGCTCCTCCGTCCATGGGATTTTCCAGGCAGCAGTGCTGTGGAGTGGGTTGCCATTTCCTTCTCCAGGGGACTTTCCCAACCTAGGAAACGAACCCGGGTCTCCCGCATTGCGGGCAGACGCTTTACCGTGGGAGCCGTCAGGGAAGCCCACACTGGACAGTAGGTCCTTGGCATTTTGCTTCAAGGAAATTTTCCAAATCCATGATAACTGCTCACTTTGGCTGAGTTACTGTTATTTGTAAATAAACCCTTAGGTGGATAGCGTTATGTTAGGGGTTTTTAAGTTAATCCTTTGGATTTCTCGTTTCTTGGATATTATTCTTATAGTTTCTGTTGGAGGAAGAGGTTTGTGGAAAGATTTGGACTAAGAATCAGAAAACCCAAACTCCTGTTCAGTTACTTTCTAGCCATGGGCCCTTGAGCAAGTCTCTTAAAGTGCCTTTTCTCTGTTACATCTCCGGAAGTGGAAAGTGAAATTCACTTAGTCGTGTCTGACTCTTTATGACCCCATGGACTATAAAGTCTGTGGAGTTCTCCAGACCAGAACACTGGAATAGGTAGCCTTTCCCTTCTCCAGGGGATCTTCCCAACCCAGGGATTGAAGCCAGGTTTCCCGGATTGCAGGCGGATTCTTTACCAGCTGAACCACAAGGGAACCCCAAGAATACTGGAGTGGGTAGGCTATCCCTTCTCCAGGGGATCTTCCCAGCCCAGGAATTGAACCGGGGTCCCTTGCATCGCAGGCGGATTCTTTATCAGCCAAGCCACCAGGGAAGCATCTCCAAAAGTAAGATAATTATTCACATTCTGCTTACTGTATCAGGGATGTTGTGGGGGAGCCCTCAGCCCTTTACTTAAATTGTTTCTTTATTCTAGAATCCCTTTTCAGGTTGTCCAAACATTCCTGCTGAGTTCCATTGACACGAGCCCTTCCCCAAAGCCCTCCGTTTTCATGTTTGGCGTTGTTCTCGCTTTCTCCCTCAGCTCTCTGCCAGTCCATCTCTTATATAGGACCTTTGAATTCTGTACTTTAGTTGTTGCATCTGGCCCTTCTTCATAGATTGAAAGCCCCACCAGGGCAAGGACCATACTTTCCTGTTCCTGTGTATCTGGATTGCACATAGGCCCCCCCCCCGCCCCTTCTACCCTCCAGTGAATGTTGGTCGACTGAATTATTTTTGAGGCTGCCAGTAATGAACCCTTTGGGTGATGGGGAAAGGCCAGAGGTGGGCATCCTAGCAGAACTTTTGGGTGACTGACCTTTTAAATCGCTCAGTTGTTCCATCTGCTGATCTGTCTGTCGCATCAGTAACTGAATCAGGTGCACGTAATACAAATTGGTAAAAACCTGTTTCTTGGTTCTGTTACTTCAACTTCTGTTGTTGAAGTCAGTCAGAGGAATGAAAGGTTGTCATCACAGCCCTGAATTTGACATTTGTTCCATTTCTCAGCCTATAGCATGTGGAGCCCTACCTATACCCAACTGCTGAGTGTGGAGAATTAAAAACTGACCCCACAGTTGTCTGGTTTACATTTTAGCTTGTTTGCTTTGAAGAATTTGCAAGGTAGAGAAATGGATGCTTGAGGCTCTGATTTCAGCCCCTGCTGTGCTATGCAAATGTTCTCTACATGCCTGAGTGACCTTTTGAGAAAGAGCCTTTGTGATCTTCTGTAGCCAGGGCCTGTTCTGGGAATTAGTGTGCCAGATTCCTCTAAAAGTGGGAAAAATGAATCCGTTACAAAAAAAAAACAAGACCAAACAAACAAACAGTGCTTTTCCTGGTTAAATACCCTTAAGCCCATGTTTCTTATTGTCTCTTGCCAAAGCTTTTGAAATTTGCCCTGGAGTTTGCATTGCGGGGTGGTTTGGGGATTAATGTGTGTGAAGGAGAACTGACTGAAGCAGTTCAGGAGCTGAGAAACTGTTTGTTTAACTGCTTTTGAATTGTAGATAAAAATAAAATCAAAGTGGCATCATGAATATCTGGGTGTTTGTCAATGTCTTCAGGCTGTCCCTTCCTAAGTGCCAGCCTAGTGACTCTCATGATAGATTGGTAAGGTTCTTTTCTGCCCCAAATTGTGCTCTAATGGTTCGGCATTTAACTTGTTTTGTATTTGTTTTGATTACTGTAGAAAATGTATCATTATTAAAAGTATAATTAGGTCTTCTGTGTTCCAGCAGAGCTACATTGCTGGTGTATTTCTCTTGCAAGGAGACGCCAGTGTCTTGGAGGTCTATGGTTTCTAATGCTGTTACTAAGATGTTTAGTTTTATGTAGCTGAAATGCTTATGAAGAGTTTACTATTTCCCTCTGTTAACCTTTTCGATAAGGATCGTCATAGTTTTGTACCAGATAATGTTGTAGCATTAATCATAATGTTCTCCTGCAGGAGTTCTAAAAATTGAATTTTCAGAGAAGATAGGTAGAATTTGAATAACTGGTTTACTCCCTAGACTCTCTACCTTCCTCTCAAAGTTTAGGATAACTCTTTCCTCTGTAAACATTTGCCAGTCTCTTAGGTACCCATTGTGGTAAGGATGTCGGGGGACCCCTAGAAGACCTTTGGGAAGTCGTTTCTCCCCTAGATCTTTGCCTTAGAACAAAGAAGAGTATTTATCTGGTGTTCGGCCTGCTGTTGGGTGAGAAAACGTTACTTCTGTTTTCGTGGTGATATGCACTGTCACATGTCTTTTTCTCTTCCCTAAGTTTCCCTGGAACCTGGGCTCCCCGAGACGCAGCACTGGAGCAGATGGATAATGGAGACTGGGGCTATATGGTGAGAGGCTTTTGAGGATGCATTTTGAAGGCTGGCAAATTATTCCTGTGTGTCTTTTCTCGCTTCATATGTAGTCTTAGCTATAATGCATCTCAATGAGAATGGAACTTAGCGATGGTACAACCCTTCCCTCCCTCCCAATTATTAGTTTCTGTGTATTTTGGGGTGTTTTAACTTTGTTTGGTGTTTTTAAGTAAGCGAGCTCAGCGTGGACTCTCCATGTAACTTTTAATGATCACTGTTCTTTTGGTCTTGAAGTATCTTTCTCTTGAGACACTTCCTTCTTAGAGTAATGACTGTTAATGAATGTGTAGTAGGTGAGACAGGACACTTTCTTGTGGTTGGCGAGGTTAGTGGTTGCGAAGATGCCGCCTTGCCCACTGGCACTTTTTTTTTTTTTGCATGTGCCTGTGTCTTCCTATTTATTTTTTTCCTTTGGTAAGAAGTATTTTATTTGCATATTACCTATCTTTACCTGTCTTGCTTATTTCTTAAGTATGGTTTTAAAAGCCAAAGATATGTCTTATTTAGAGAAGCTTGCTTTTCAAAATTAAAGGTCAGATTGTGACATTAATGTTACAAAAGTGATTATGCTATCAGATTATGAAATTTGAAAGCTGCTATTAGCCTTTGGGTATGTGAGAACCCACTCCAGTCTTCTTGCCTTGAAAATCCAATGGACCGGAGCCTGGCGGGCTGCAGTCAGTGGAGGTGCAAAGGTTGGACATGACTTAGAGGCTGAACAACAACAAAAAATATGAGATTGTTTTGACCAAACTGTGTATTTTAAGTTAGTATTTGGCACTATTTCTTCCATGAAAAGTTGAGATTAAGTCCACATAAACTTTTATTTTTAAAATTTCATCATTTCCCTCCTTATGTTGAGGGGGAAAAGATGAAAATATTGAAAGTAGGTATCTTTATGTTATTCAATCATTTATATTCTGTTTTATGTTAAATTGAGTTAAGAAACATAGAAGTCTTTTTTTTTTAATTGGGGGAAAAAAATGAGTGTATTTTAAGTTTCTCTTCCTCTTCCCATAATGTACTCTAACCTGAAAACCTCTAGACCCTGGGCCTGAAATTAATGGCTTCGGAAGTCATGCCCTTCTTTCTCAGTGTAAGGCTCTGAAGCGGTGGACATATCTCTTTTTTCTGTTGAAAGCGAATGTTAGATCCCTTCATCTGGGTGGGTTTCTCACTGAAACTAAAGCTGTTTTGCATCAGTGGCTTGCTGGATGTGCTGTAGCCTGAATCTTTCGCTTTGCTTGTTGCCACTAATTTTCTTAATTTGTCAAAGTTAGGCTTTAAGAAAAAAAGTCTTTTTTCAGATGACTGATGATGTTTTAAACAATTTCAGATGACTGACCCAGTCACGTTAAATGTAGGTGGACACTTGTACACGACGTCTCTCACCACACTGACGCGCTACCCGGATTCCATGCTTGGAGCCATGTTTGGGGGGGACTTCCCCACAGCTCGAGACCCTCAAGGCAATTACTTCATTGATCGAGATGGACCTCTTTTCCGATACGTCCTCAACTTCTTAAGAACTTCAGAGCTGACCTTACCCCTGGATTTTAAGGAATTTGATCTGCTTCGGAAAGAGGCAGACTTCTATCAGATTGAGCCCTTGATTCAGTGTCTCAATGACCCCAAGCCTTTGTATCCCGTGGATACTTTTGAAGAAGTCGTGGAGTTATCTAGTACCCGGAAGCTTTCTAAGTACTCCAATCCGGTAGCTGTCATCATAACCCAGTTAACCATTACCACCAAGGTCCATTCCTTACTAGAAGGCATATCAAACTATTTTACCAAATGGAATAAGCACATGATGGACACCAGAGATTGCCAGGTGTCCTTCACGTTTGGACCCTGTGATTATCACCAGGAAGTCTCTCTCCGAGTGCACCTGATGGAGTACATCACAAAGCAGGGTTTCACGATCCGCAACACCCGAGTGCACCACATGAGTGAGCGGGCCAACGAGAACACGGTGGAGCACAACTGGACTTTCTGCAGGCTGGCCCGGAAGACAGACGACTGACCTCCCGCCCGGGGGAGGCTCCTGGAAGCGGACTTCCAGGACGTCCAAGAGGCTGACCTTTTTTTTTTTTTAATCACAGTGTGAGATTTTTTTTTAAATATTTATATTTATTTGAAGGCATTGGGGACCAGAAGGAAGATTTGTGCTTAGCAGACTCCTCTATATTTTGTTCCCTTCACCCCAAGTGTGCATGTGCCTCTTCCGAGCCTCCAAATACCTTTTTTTTTTTTTAATACAAAGAAGTCTGAAAATCATTATGGTCTATAATGTACCCTTAACAAAGCTTTTTTTTTTTTTTTGCAGTGCTAAAATGATTTCTGATTAAATAGTCCCTAAATCAACTAGAAGGCTAAAAATGCAGGAGTGAAAGAATAAACAGATATACTCATGATGCCTTGGGGAAAAATCAGAACATCATGTAGGGTGACCTAGTTTTCAGACCAATAAGCAGTATTGTAATATTAAAGGAAAACTATTCCAATCATGTGAAAGTACTTGTTAAGTACTGCTTTTTACAGTTATGACAACTGTTTCTTTCTATGCATATAAATCAAGCAACCAAATATCTGTAGCCATGGAGATGTCTGACTAGAAATATTTATATTGGATTCTGAATACAAAACGTCCCTGTGGTGGAAATCTTAACTTCTTATGCCTGGTGCAGTATAATTGTCAAGTGGTACTGTCTACCAGAAAAAAAATAAAAAAAAAATAAAAATTGAAATATGAGAATTAGGTGTGTATTGGTTGATTATTGTTAAGGGGGGAAATCTTAATCCTTGTCTAAAATATGCATTGTTTTATGTCCTAATAAATACTGCCTATAGCACATTTGTATTTGATTCAGAAGGACCCAGTGGGAGCTTCAGGGTGCAGTTTATGGAATTCTGCTGTGCTGTCGAGTCAGGGAGTTGATGAAATTACTAGTTTTGTTTAAAATAGAGCGTAGTTGGACAGCTGACGTACAGCTTGACAATTTTTTTTTCCAGTAGGACTTATTTTGGAGATTATAGATTTTTCTCCAGTTGTCATTATTCCAGCTTTGTATTGAGCACAGGGACAGACCGACTCAAGCCATTTTATTCTCACATATTAATGGTGATCCATGAGTGCAGTTTATTATTAAGATTAAATTTCTGAGGAGAAGGAAACGAGTGAACGAAGGGTCTAGAACAGGTGAAGATACGGTGTCCTTTTATTTATTTCACTGTAGGCTTATTTTGCGTAGTTCATTTGATTCTGTTTCTTGGAAGTTGCTCACAGGAAGGATTATGTTAACTACAGTGAATCTTCTAGTTTACTAGAACACCTTTTAAAAGAAAATTCAGAAATTTCCCTGTTGTCTAAGGGAGGAGTAGGGTTCTGAGGCTGCGCACCCCAGACTTCCTTTTCTTCTCTGAGAAGATTCTGAAATTCTCTTCTTTCAAAGGAGGATGAGAACACTGTCTTACATCCATCCGTCTTTGCCCACATGGCTCTGAAAATTTAAGATCTGACAAATGACCGATATCTAGAAACCTGTAATTACCCCCGTTTTCACTGTTTTCAAACTAAAATCCCTTAGCATTAACTATTGGTAGGTGGCTATGGTTTCAGTAAATGTACTAAGTATGAGGTTTATCATTTTAAAAAATTGTCTCCTACTTCAAATTGATTAGTGGTTACCTAAAACAGAAACAACAAGGAAAGGAACAGCCTAGCCAGTTAACGGAGGTGAATGAAAGATAAAATTAATTTGGACTGAAAACTGGTATGGAAGTGTGACTATTAGTTGTTCCAAGGTTTTAAGATTTAAACGTTTATGAGGCCTCTTCCTTGTCCAGATTACTGGAGATAAGTTTGCTTTTGGTAAATTTTCTAAGATTTATGTTATTAACGATTAAATGATTATTTATATGAGTATATTAGGAAAAGTAGCCTGCTGAGGTTTTTTGCAATTTGTTTGATAATATTTAATTTTGAGTGTGTGTGTGTGTTTTTTTTTTTTTTTTTTAGCTTGGGCAGTTGAAAATGATGTGAAAAATGTAGCGTGATTATATTTGGATAATTTGAGACAGTTATGTCATTTATGAAATTTTAAATGATTTTTACTGTAGAAGAGTTGATTTCTAAACATTTGTTGTTGTATTCGTAGGGCTCTATTTTTTTTCTTTTCAGTTTTTAAATTGAAGTATAGTTGACATACAATATTGTATTGATTTCAGATATACTACATAGGGATTGGACATTTATATTCATTATCAGTTGATCACCATGATAAATCTGGTGACTGTGGGTCACCATACAGAGTTTCCACAGTGTTACTGCCTATACTCCCTATGGTATACGTTACATCCTGTGACTTATTTTATAACCGAAAGTTCATACCTTTTAATCTTTCACCTACTTCCTATCTCCCCAACAACCACTGCTGTATCTTTGAGTCTTTCTGTTTTGTTTGCTCATGTCTTTTTTTTTTAAGATAGAATTTCATAGAATTGAAACTATACGGCCTTTGTCTTTTTTGTCTGATTTATTTTACTTGGCCTAGTACTCTCTAGGTCCATTCATGCTCTTGTAGATGGTACAGTCTCATTCTTTTTTATGGCTGAGTAATATCGCTGTTTATGCACACCGCAATCTCTCTATCCGTTCATGTGCTGGACACTTGGATTGTTCCCGCATCTTTGCTGCCGTAAATAATGCTGCAGTGAGTGTAGGGGTACACAGGCACCGTTCACGTTAGTGTTTTGTTTTCTCTGGACACATACTCAGAAGTGGAATAGCTGGACTGCATCGTAGCTCTACTGGTAACTTTTTGAGGAGCCTCCATACTGTTTTCCGTAGTGGTTGCACCAACTTACACTCCCCTCCAACAGTGCACGAGTGTTTTCCTTTCTCCATATCCTTGCCAGTACTTGTTATTTATTACCTTAAAAAAATTTTTTTTTAATTTATTTTTAAGGTATTTACTTATTTGGCTGTGCTGGGTCTTACTTGTGGCACGTGGGATCGAGTTCCCTGACCAGGGATTGAACCCCTGCCCCCTTGCACTAGAAGCACAGAGTCTGGGCCACTGGACCGTGAGGGAAGTCCCTGTTTCTTATATTTTTAGTGACAACCATTCTGATTGGTGGGAGGTGATCGACATTTTATTTAGACTGTACCAAGTATATACACTTTTAGAAGAGGATTGTTTACGTGTGTGTGTGTTTTCTTTTAAGCCCTGAGATGAATAAATGGATGCTGTAACAACACAAGTGACAACTGATCGATCTGCTGGCTTTTGCTAGAGCTAAAGCAAAACCCTGGGATTTCACAAAATAGATGCTACAAATGGATAGTGCGTTGTTTTTTTTAATTGTGGGAAATTTCAAACATTCGGAAGTGGAGAGAATAGTGTAAACGCCCACATACCCATTGAACAGCTTCAACAATGATTCACTCCCCCTGTTTCTTCCCCTGCATTATTTTGGAATAAATCAGGTATTTCATGCGCTTCAGACTGTGTCTCTGAAGGATAATGATTCTTTTAAACAACACATACATGGATAGCTGTAGATTTTAAAGACACCTGCGCCGCAGTATGACTAGCACGTGATGGTGCCTCTCCAGTGCTGCGGATCGTCTCAGAGCCTGGCTCTCCGGCCTTGTAATAGTGGTCTTATATATTTCTCATAGGCAGGGTTCCCCTGTGAGTAGAAAGAAGTGCATTATTGAGACAGACTCTTTCTGCCAGGATTAATGACTTTCACTTTCACATGAAGTTTGTAGTTTCAAAACAGTAATGTTTGTTACATAAGATTCTTAATTTTTAAATTTATTTTTAAAATCTATTTTGTGGTGAACATATGGGGAAACATTTTTTTCCAAAGGGCATCCTTCCTTTTCTCATGCAGATTTCAAATTGTGGATGCAGGTGGCCAATTAAAAACACAGCTTATCATTTTGCTTTGGGGATTTAATACAAATAAAAGGCTTGACTCTTTGAAATTGAGCACATTAACCAAAAAGCAAGAAACCAGAAGGTGGAATGAAATAAGCAGCGTTCCGTGTCAGAATTGGGTGTTCTTAATATACCTTGTTCTCTCTTTGTCAAAATATTTATTTATTTATTATTATTTTTTGGCCCCATCGCACAGCACATGGGATCTTAATGCCCCAACCAGGAATCGAACCTGTGCTCCCTGCATTGGGAGTGTGGAGTAGTCTTAACCACTGGACCACAGAAAAGTCCCTACCTTATTCTCTAATGTGATGTCTTGATTTCACTGCTCTACCCTCATCTTTTTTTTTTTTTTCCTACCCTCATCTTTTATGATATTGTTTCACTTTTTTGCCTGTCAGAGCTGAAACTAAGCTCCTTATGACAGGCGTTCTCCACTGTGTCCTCAGCACCTAGCGTAGCTTCTGGTTTACATCATATGCTCAATAACTACTTGTTAAATGATTGAATGAGCGAGTGAATCGGTAGGTATGTTGAACATCTGGCAACGATTTAACAAATTTCTGCAGTAGAATAATTGGGAGGAGACGGGATTCTTGTTTAGAAATTATCCCCAGTGGTGCCTCTACTGCTTGCATCTAGAGGGAATCACTTAGAGGAGTTCTAGTGGGGAAGGGTTAGGGTCACTGTAGATGGTGGCTGCAGCCATGAAATTAAAAGACGCTTACTCCTTGGAAGGAAAGTTATGACCAACCTAGACAGCATATGCAAAAGCAGAGACATTACTTGGCCAACAAAGGTCCGTCTAGTCAAGGCTCTGGTTTTTCCAGTGGTCATGTATGGATGTGAGAGTTGGACTATAAAGAGGGCTGAGTGCCGAAGAATTGATGCTTTTGAACTGTGGTGTTGGAGAAGACTCTTGAGAGTCCCTTGGACTGCAAGGAGATCCAACCAGTCCATCCTAAAGGAGATCAGTCCTGGGTGTTCACTGGAAGGACTGATGTTGAAGCTGGAACTCCAGTACTTTGGCCACGTTATGGGAAGAGCTAATTTACTTGAAAAGACCCTGATGTTGGGAAAGATTGAAGGCAGGAGGAGAAGGGGACGACAGGGGATGAGATGGTTGGATGGCATCACCAACTCAATGGACATGAGTTTGGGTAAACTGCGGGAGTTGGTGATAGACAGGGAGGCCTGGCGTGCTGTGGTTCTTGGGGTCGCAAAGAGTCGGACACGACTGAGCAACGGAACTGAACTGAGTGGGGAAGGGGAACAGCCTTTTGCAGTTCATTACAAAGAAACTGGCTTGAGATAGCATCCAAATCAGGGGAAAGACAGACAGGAGACACTGGGGAGAGAGTAAACCATGGAGTGTATCCTGCTGTCTGGGTTAGAGCTCAACACTTAACCTCCCCCAGACAGAAGAGATGCTTACAGTTCTAACACATTTCACTCAGCATAGCATTTTCCTTTTGGTAGAAATGTCAGGGAAATAAATTCCCGTTTGTACTTTTGTGTCTCACGAGGCATATTTCAGAGTAGCTTTGATTTTAATTGATTTGAAATACCTGTAGTGTTCCTTTTTCTGCTAGCGCAAACGAGGGGGAAGAAATGTCTCTTTCTGCAGTTTCAAAATTACCTACAGCAGATTAGAAAATAACTCTTTAACTACTATTTTGGTAGTCCGTAGAGGAGCCGGGAATGTACGATGAGGGGGCTGAATATCAGATGAGGGGGCTGCATATCAGTAGTCCAACAAGTGTCATTTCAACTAGCTGGAAACAGTTCTTCAAGGTCGGGTGTGAACTCACATTCCTAGAATCAGCGTGCGTGCAAGAGCCACGTTGCTCTCCCTTTCACCTTTTCTAGCGAGGTGAGGTACGCTAGGGTGGCGAGAGTTGGCGTTAATGTGTGTGCAGCAGGGTCCTTGCCCCCCAGGTAGGTCGTAGAACCGTGTTCATTTACTCCATAATGCAAAGTATCTACTTTGTGGTAGGCCCTGGAGTTAGGACGATGCAGATTGCGTCCTGTTCACAGTCAAGTGGCGGGAGATCCAGGAGGGTGCCTGGGACGTCACGTGGCCGCAGGTTGCCTACCCAGTGTGCTGATGCGTGGGGTCAGCAACGCCCATTTAGACAGGCTGGCCCTCATGCAGTGTCCAGAGTAAACTCTTTCAAGAAGAAGGGCAGAAACAAGTAAAAGACAGAGAGCCCCTTCCGTTCTTTGGTGAAGATGAGGAACAGGGCAACTGGCATGCTTCCTTGCATTGCTGCTAAAGCAGGTTTGAGCTGGATATGGCAGTGTTCCCTGACAGGTGTTAAGGCAGGGGAGGTTTTTCTCTCGAGAATCAAAGGGCATGTGTGTCTCTTTAGACCACAGGGGCTAATCTAGAGGGATGGGGTCGCTGTAGCTCTTGGCCAGGGTTTAAACGTTAGAAAGCAGAGATCTAATTATTAGAAAAAGTAACATAATGTAAGTAGCTTGACTGTGCTAACCAATAAATGTACAGTCTTTAGGTAAGTTCTTGATATTTCCTTGCTGAGTTAGAAGGGTGCCTTCCTGGAGACAGGGAGGGACTGAAAGGGATTGAACTGGCCTTCTATCTGATAAGCTTCTTGGGGGGGGGGTAACTGGTTGTGGTGCAACTTAAGATAACCATGTTAAATTAAGCTGTGAGGTATGACAGGATGCAGAATGTTAAGAGCAAGTCTAACACCATGCTAAGTGTGAATGGACGCCTGAGAGGTGCCAATTTGATGAGGTGTTAAGACACTTTTTCTGAAATTTGACAGAAGAGGTAAAAAAGTAAGCTTCATCATCTGAATAACACATTTGCAGTATAGAATTCAAAATAGCCTGTTGTGTAGCTATAGAGAGCCTTTGTTTTGATCATCTGTATCAAGTCAGCTATTAAATGTTGGTTTCCCAAATTCTAAATGCAGGATCCATTTCTCTTCTCCAGTTAATGTACCCATTGATATTCATAACGTTTCCCTTGAGGCTCAGCAGAGTCTGGGGCCCTGGCCCTAGGCTGTTAGGATTTTATGGGTCCTCCCCCTTCTTCTGCTAATGAGTTCTGGTGTCTCTCCTAGGACTGCTGGGGATCTTGTCACCACCTTTGTAATTGTCATTCACTTGGCTTCCCTGGGATACTGATGCACTGCGACAGCCCCCTCTGTCCCTGGGATGTTGTTCCTTAAAGAGGAAGGCGGCATCTCTCGCAGGCGGTGAGATCTGAGAGAGACACCACCCGCCCCCCACCAAGCTTCTGGTCCCTCTCAACACCTGCTGTATCAACACTAAACTGAGTTAAAAGGCTGAAAGTAAGATGGTTAAGTCAGTGCAGTCGTCTGTCTTATTTCTGTTACTTAAACGCCAGCCTGCCTCTCTGTGTGTATGCCCTTGGGTATGTCAAGCTGTGATTTAGAGCTTGGTCCTTCCTCCTAATTCCCTTCACCAAATTCTGAGCAGTGCATTTTGCTGATTACAGTTCAAACTCAGAGATGCTGCCAGGCCACATCCCTGCTCCTGGTTTTTTTTTTTTTTTTTTTTTGTATTCTTAAAATGTTGTAAATAGATATACTATGCCAAGCAATTTCTAACCTAATGGACATCGATTGCCTTGGGAAAGCATGGAGGTATAGTCGCTGCTTGTTCCCTGCTCTCTTAAGTAATTTATGAAGTGTTCTAGTCAGCTACCTCAGTATTGGTGGGTGACTTCTGAGCCCACTGGAACAGACGTTCATAGGCATGTCCATCATAACAGCCAAGCGCTGAATTTAAACACTGATCCGTGAAGTCAAAAGCATCAGTTAACAAGATGGCATCCTTCCTGAAAGGAAAAAAGAAGAGTTTGTGAGTATATTAGAATGCTCGATTCATCTGGGATGGTGAATAACAACATCTAATTAGAAGTTGCATCATTATCCACTTTTTGAACAGCTCAGTTTTAATGTTTTTTGGAAGTTTTAATTTTTGATCAGTTATATAGACACAGTAGAAAGAGTCAAATAGTTTCTCAAGGCTTGTTATTTAAAATCAGCATATCCCTGCGTCTCACCTCCATTTCTTCCCCCCAGCCCCTAGAGGCAGTCGCTTTTACTCTCTTAGCGGCTGTTTTGGAAACTGACCTGAACACCTCTCAGTGTCTTTTGTGTTACTACTTCCTGTTCAGTGTTGCTAGATACCATCTGTTGCCTGTTAGAGAAGATACGGATTTGTTTAAGCACCCCTCTCCTCGCTTGCGCCACCGTGCCCTCCCCATCCCCAGCCTCTGCCTCCTCTCCTTGGTCTTCCTGCCTCCTAGTATAGTCAGTTTGGGCCAGACTAATATTCAGTGCTTACCTTGTTAGGGCTGTGTATTCTGTAGATTATTATGACCTTAGATGTACTCTGTCCACAGCTCGGCCGTGTTCCCACCACCTCTCCTGGCCCAGGGGTCGCTCTCCTGGCCCTTCTGTCCTAATTGTTAGTGGTTTCACTGTCTGTGTGCAAGTTCCTCTGGAGCTTGATGTCTCAGTTCCTTGACTCTCCTCCACTGACCTCTGCAGCCTCCCTCTGTCTGCCGGGGTCACTCACCGGGGCTTGTCATCCGTGTCTTCATTTCACCGTGAGCCCAGCCATTTTCTTTTTCACCGTTTCTTGTCTTCCTAGCTTTCTCCCTCTACTACTCTGACTTCTATAATTCTCATTTTACCTTTCAGGCAGCAAAATTATTTTCTTTTAACCTATGGAATGAAGTTATTTAAAAACTTGTTTACATGCTTCTCTTCCTTTTTTAGCAGAGGATATGAAATAAAATACTTGACTGTTTACACTCTTCCCTAACCCTCATCTCACACAGCATTTGAGGTGCGCGGGATGCTGTACTTACTTTAATCCTGGATGGCCTTTTCTCATTATGACATGGTTTTCCTACAGTGCTGTTCATAATTCTTTGACTCTACTCGCACCTACTGCCTCAAGTCCCTTATCTGTGTGGTCCCACTTTCTTCATCCATCTGAAATTCCATGGTCTGTTATATTCACTCGCTGCAAGATACATTCAACAGGTTTTCTTGCTTGTCACACTTGTTCAGCAAAACACCATCCCTTGTTATATCTCGTTTTCCACCAACTTTGTCCCGCACCTTTGTAACAATGTATGCCTGAAGACACCAATGCTGACTGCACCGAAGACTGGAGTGGGCCCTAATTGCTACTTGGCAATCATTCTTTGGTGGTTCGAACTCATTGACTTGTTCATTCTCTCAGGTGATTCTCTCCCACCTTCTCTTTGATCCTCAAATCTGTGGTACTCATTTCCCCATCTCTCTTAACCTACGTGACTTTGAGTCCTGTTTCACTGAAGTGAAAATAGAAGTGGTAAGAGGAGTCCACAAGTTCCCAAGCATGCATTTAAACATACGAGGCTCTCTCTCTCTAAACAGGTACACTGTCCTAGTTACCAGCTCAGGCCAGTCCCCCCTTGTCCACTGGATACCTTCCCCACTTGCCCAATAGAGAGCCATGTTCCAGAAGTTCTCCTGTATTTCCACCGCAACGTCGAAATTCCCCTCTGTACTGGAGCGTGTCCATCAGTATACAAACAGGCTGCCATTTCTCCCATCTGTATCAAAACACTCATTTGACTCTGTTTCCCTCCCCATCGTCTCACCTGTACCTTGCCTCCGCTTTGTGACAAAACTCCTTGAAAGTGTCAAGCTCCTTTACGCTTGCTCTTTCCAGTTGTTGTTCTTGTCTGGCTGTTCTCCTCGGCTAGATTCAGGTTTTCATTCCCTCCATTCCACTTAAGCAGCTTTTGTCGAGGTCGTCTCCTCCTCGTCTTTGAAGGGTCCTGAGACTCAGTGCCTGGGCCTCTCCTCTTCATACGCTCACCCCACGTGATACTGTCCCTCTGGTGGCTTTCAATACCAACTGCACGCCCGTGGCTTCCGAGTTTCTCTCTCCAGCCTCCCCTGCTTACTAACGGTTTACGTGATTTCTAGCGGGCTCTGCAAACTTGATGTATCCAAAAGCATCCTCCTGATCTTCGAGACATTCCGTCCACCCTGCCCAAACCTGGCTCTCCTGTAGCCTTCCCCGTCTACAATAAATGGCGACTCAGTCCTGGCCCCAAACCTGAGCTCCTCTCGGTCCCTTCCTTTCCACATCGGATCTGTTAGCAAATCTTGTTCTGTCTCCAGAATAAACCCAAACTTGGACCACTTCCCCCCACCTCCAGTGTCGTCACGCTGGTCCAGTCCGCCAGCATCTCTCACCGGGCTTATTGGGGCAGCCTCCTAACTGGCCGCTCTGCTTTTCACCCTTCCGCCCTCCCCAGTGGGTTCTTAACATGGCAACTGGAGTGATCCTTTACAGACACCCCTCAGATTCCCTCAGACTGTGCGTTTTATGCTCAGAACCCTCCTTGTTCCCACTCACAGCAGAGGGCAGAGTCTTGTCTTTGCCGTGCCCTCCAGCCCCTCTGCTGCCCTTCCCAGCACACCCGCAGCTCGCTGACCTCCGCTCTCATTCTCCGCCTCAGCCACGCGACTCCAGCCTTTTCTCTTTCCCTGGTGGGTGTGTCGCGCATGCTCTGCCTGCCAGCGTCCGTGCCTCTCCTTTGCGTGGAGTGCGCTTTTCCCAGCCGGCCACGGCTCCTCCTCCCTCCCCACCTTCAGCTCTTTGCAGATCACCACCGTCCCTGCCCCTCCGCAGCGCTCCTGACCCCCTGCCCTGCTGGCCTGCCTTTGTAGTATTTGTGCTGCTGCCTAAATTTTGGCCTAGTTCATGTGTGTGTGCGTTTCCTCTCCTCTGGTCTTTGCAGCCTGAAACTCGAATGCTTCATTTGAGGAATGTTTTCTTGCACTATTTTGTTAATGATTTGCTCCCTTCAGTATTTTCTGTCTTCTCTTTCTAGTCCCGTTCTTCAGATGGACAGTTAGGGTCAGTCCCCTTACTATTTTTTATCTTCTGTCCTTTTCCTGTCGTCTTGGGTATGCTTGCTTTCTACGAGATTTCTGCAGCTTTGTCCTTCCGGGCCTTCAGCTGAGCTTCTCATTTTCGCTGTCATTGATTTCACAGAGCTCTTTCTGTTGCTCTTCTCTGAATATTACTTAAGAAATGACGTTCTTTTCTGCTTGCCATATGTCCTGTGAACTCTTTGAGGATGTTACTGATCTTTCAAAAAAGTTTTCACCAGGAAGATTCTCTTGTGTCTTTGGAGTTGCCTTGTTCCTGCTTGGTCTCTGTCTTTTATGACGGGCTTTCCTCGTGTGCTGGCAATCCCTGAGTGTCTGGTCATAGCTAAGAGTGGGACAGGCTAGCTGATTAGAAGCCTGCTGTACTTGTCAGTGTGGAATTCCCTGTGGGCTGAACTGGGTGGACCATTGGGGAACCCCCGTGTCGGTATCTTCACGTCTCTCTCCTTTGGACTGGTCAGATTCTCCAGAGAAGGACCATGATGTCACTTTCCTACAGGACACTGGCCTGGCCGCCAGTTTGCTGGGAACTTGTGGGAAAAGGGAGCTTGCCAGGTGGGGCTAGAGGTAAAGAACTGCCTGCCAATGCAGGAGACATAAGAGAGGCAGGTTTGATCCCTGGATCGGTAGGATCCCCTGGAGGAGGGCATGGCAACCCACTCCAGTATTCTTGCCTGGAGGATCCCAGGGACAGAGGAACTGGTGGGCCACAGTCCACGGGGTCACAGAGTCGGACACGACTGAAGCTACTTGGCATGCATGCACACGTGGGAAAAGAGGGCTGGGGGAGACGGCTGTCAGCATTAGCCTATAAACATGGCTTCAGGCCCCTGGTTTCTGTAGGGTAGCCCAATGGTCCTCACCCTCAACTGAGCCTGAGGTCTTCTAGTCTGCAGTCCCTCTGTTCAGCCTTCTGCCAGGGTTCTGTCAGGGAAGGTCTTTACACCTGCCTAGAGAGGAGGAGGGGAACCAGGGATTCGGCTCCTTCTGAGATAGACTCCAGCCCACCCTGTCTTTCTCCCCTCACGCCTGTTGCCAGAGGGCCGCGGTGCTGCAGTTCTTGTGCTCTGTGGTGGCCCTTGATGGCTTCTCGGCTTTTGCTGCTCTGGTTTGAAACTCAGTGTAGTCAGACGTGCCGAGTCACTGTTCGTCCATCTCCTCTCCAGATTCCCTGTTTCCCTCTCCTGCACTCTCTCTCTCTGTGGGTTTATGCCTTTAACATTTTTAAAGTGATTTATTGATGTTTTTAGTAGGGTTTCAGGAGGGAACAGAAGTAAATGCACATGTTCAGTCTGCCGTCTTTGCCTAAAAGTGTCACCCCTGGGATTTTATGACTGTTTAAACCACTGAGAACTGTTTTAGCCACTGATCCCCGTGACGCAGAGAGCTGGTTCTTAGTGTCACTTAGAGCAGTGTGCCATCCTCCATTTGTCATCTCAGAAATCTGAGGGTGGTGCTGAATAATCAAGGCGTGGAGTTGTGACACAGGACGGCAAAAGCCTGGAGTCTCTTAGGTTCCTAATTACCCAGCAGCAGTAGGAAGGTTACTCTAGAAACCACGATGTGAAGAAACCAACGTGCGGGTCTGATGCCTGTGTGCGTTGCCTGCTTGTGTCGGTGCTGGCTGCCTTGTCTTGAATTGTAAGTCTCTGGGGCCAAGGGAAGCACCCAGCATGCTGTTGCAAATTTTAAAAAAAATCATGCTTATCGGTGATCTTTTGTGTTTCATTATCACCAACAGTCAGGGCTAGAACGTCGTCATCTTCACTTGCTTTAAATGCCAAGCGTTTCAGAAAGGTGGTTACACTGGGGCTTGAAGTGTGCAGTACTCAATTATGCTATTAACGGTTCTAACCACTGGATTTTCTCTAGTAGAGGAAGTTTAATACCTGGCACATAATTTTACATCTGATGTAGTTTTGATAATTTTTGAGTTTCAATTCAGTGAGCACTAACTTGGAGTCACATGTAACATGTTGGATATTGTTCAAAATAAAAAGTTGGTCTAGTTTTTTTTTTTTTTTTAATCTCCTTCATGAATATCTTTTTTTTTTTCTTTTTTTAAGTTCAAATCTTTATTGGCTGTGCCTTGCAGGATTCGGGATCTCATTTCCCTGACCAGGAGGGATTGAACCTGTGGCTGCTTCCTGCAGTGGAAGTGTGGAGTCCTAACTGCAGGAGCATCAGGGAAGTCCCCTTTTCTTTTGTTCTCTTATTCTTGTTGATGATGTGAACTATCGGAGGTTTTAGGGAAGAGTCGTACACTTAAGCGTCATGCCCTGCGTGGCTCCCAACAAACACAGCAGGCATCGTATTTTCTCAGAAAAGCAATGTCTCAGATTGTCTCCTTTTCCATCTTATGGACAATGGTTCCTAATTAGTAATAATTTCTGTTTCTTCCAGTATCCTGGTCATGCTGGCGCTTTGGTTTTCTTAAAGTGATCATTTTGATTATATATAAAGTGACAGGATGAAATTGCATTAGTATGTCACAGTGGTAAACTGCACTGCTTTTGCTGTCTGTAAAAACTATATTGTTGTTGAGCAAACTCCAGGAGATCGTTGAGAACAGTGAAGCCTAGCTACAGTCCATGTAGTCGCAGAGAGTCAGACACGACTGAGTGACTGGGCAACAACAAATTGTTTTACAAGTCAGGACACGAATTACTAGATCTTAAAAATGTCATCTTGAAGCTGAGGGAGTATTAAGTGAGTT